>NC_038250.2:32288510-32603510 GCF_000004515.6 Glycine max | reverse complement strand
TTGATCTCTTCTTGACCTCACAAGATCTCAACAACTCACTTTTACCATGAATGCTTCAGAAAATGAAGTCTAGAAGGTGAGTCACACAAATTTATTCTGGTCATTTTTTCTTCTCTCTTTAAAAGTGAGAATACAAGGTGATTATTTTTAGATAAAACAGTTATAACCACTTGTAATCGATTAAATCACCAATGTAATCTATAGAAATAATTGATTATATTATCATTTTAATTGATTCAAGTGTTCTTCCCAACACCTGGAAAGTTTTCAAGAACAATGTAATCAATTAGATTCTTGATGTAATCGATTAAAATGTTCTTGATCATTTCTGGAAACACTTTTAAGAACGAAGTAATTGATTACGATCACCTGATAATCGATTAAGGCATACTCATGAAAAATCGAACATGGTCTTAATTGAATTATGTAATCGATTACAAATAACTCCTAATCGATTAAACCAAAACTAGAATTTATCTACAAGCTACAAGCAACTTGTGTAATCGATTAAAACAAAGAGTTTTATTCACTGAAGAAGTTTCTATTTTTAGAAACAATCTTCCTACTCAAATGATGATTCATCTTGTACATATGGATAGATAAAGACTAAGATGCAACAATTAATACAAATGTCACTTAAAGAGTTGAACATGTAAAAATACTAACTTCTTCAAGTTTCAAAGCTTAATCTTTCCCTATCTCAATAGACCATCTTCTTGATCAAAACTTGAAGACACAACACGAACAAAACAAACAAAATGGTTGATCTGGAATGATTAGATCCACCCCAAAACAAATGCGAAAATGATTTGAACAGAAGCTCAGATACCAATTTATTGGGTTTAAGACTGTAAAATATGAAAAAGATAGGAAAACAAATGATATAAGGAAAAGAGAGATAACACAACAATGAAAGTTTATTGCAAATAATAGAAAATGGTACAATGAAAATTGGGTTCATAAGCTCTCTCTAACTAACTAATTCCTTTTATAGAAGTGTACACACAAAACAGAATAACTGAAAAACAGTTATAACAACTAAAGCAGTTATAACAAAGAACAATGTTAAGGAACCATCTAACTGACTAACTAATACAAACTGGACGGTACATTAGAAGACACGATTGGACACTCCAATGGACATAAGATAGATTCCAGTGTAGAGGAACAAATTGGATGCTACAGGCAGTGTCGTCCAATCACCTCTCTCAATGTCATCCACTCTTGTTGTCCAACAACTAATAAATGCAACATGTCCAGACTCTGGTCATATTCATATCATTTCATTTAGATACATCATAGGTTGACATTACAACTTCAACAAGTTTCTAATTATCTCAAGATTTGAAGGTGAATCTTGTTTGAGAGGAAGAGAATGATTTGCTCTAAGGTTTGTTATATACTTGCAGCTTTGCCTTGTATATTTTTTAGCAGCATTGGATTGTATGTTGGATGATGCCACTTTTAGTGAAATTCTGAAAAAATTAATACTACCAATTGCTCTTAAACCATTGATTCTGCATTAATGAAAAACATTTTGACATTTTTCACAGGTCACTTATAGCAGCGTACCTGTTGGTCCTTAACGGTTATACCAATGTCTTTCATCTAGAAGGTGGATTGTACAAATGGTTCAAAGAGGAACTGCCAACTGTTTCAGAGGAGTGAAGCTAGTGCCAAAAGTGTTCTTGTAGTCATGTGGTGATGCCTAATTTTAATTGTAATTAGTGACAATGCTGACAAATTTCAAGAAATGAACTGATGAACTAAACTGTGACTGTTGAACAGGTGAGGAAAACTATTGTTCAAAAATTGACAATTTAATTAAAAAAAAACTGATAAATTATTCGGTCCGGGTTGCTTTCATAAGGGTCCGCTCTTATTAACTTAGTGTTATCACTATCATTTGTCTTTTGTTGCCAGTTCCTAAAGGAATCTGCTCTCAAATCCAACAGCACTAGTTATTGAAAATTTATAAATTATTGAAAATTGAAAATTTAATTATTTATAATCATTAGGAAAAATCAAGAAAGAATCTTTAATATAATATTAGTTATTATCATTACAAGATGGTAAATCTACATTGAAAGTTGGAATATAATTCTAAACCATCTTACGGGGTGATTGGGCTTGTTCGTAAATGTTGATGGGAGTGAACATGCTTTCGTCGGTTAGGGATATTCTCTAATGTTCAATTCCAGATGAGATTTAGTTCAACTTAATATAACATACTACTTACATAACACATTTGACGAAAGGGAGGATTTTATTTGCTCCTCAAGCTCATAAGCGTGAAGTTTTCAAGGGAGAACAGGTTAAAGAAGAATGAAGGTAACTGCACAAAGGTTTTCAATGCCAATTATCATTGTTTTTTTCATCAAAGATTTTAACTCACTCTTCCATTGGAACAAGGAGAAAACTCTAAGTCTTAATATTAATGACGTAAAAGACTTTAAAGTATATGCTCCTTGGTTATGACATGGATGAAATTCATCCCTTATCTTTGAGCTCCAATGAGATCTTTCAATGGTGATTTTCAACCATGGAGTTGCAACGGAAGATAAAGGAGAAGAAGTGAGAGGAGGTGTCATCCACTAGAGAATAAACCATGGAAGGAGAAGCTTCACCACCAAGACAGTGCCTTGGATAAGAAGCTTAGAGAGGAAGCTTCAATGGAGGAAGAGAATGAGAGAGAGAGACCTCATTGAAAAAGATCGTCAATTTTGGCACAAATAAGTTTGGGCCAATTCTGCCATTTCGAGGGTCAAATTGGGCTGGAAAGTCAGAACCTCTACACTTGAATAATTGTGTTACAAATTTGGGCTTTGTTTTGTGTAATTAGTTTACTTAGGTAAATTAGATAGGTCAAATCAAGGCTCATTCCTTTCTTCTGAGTAGTAACTGTATATATTAGTGGAAGTTAGTTAGTTACTTCATTTTTACAAAAATAGTTTTAGAAACTTGTTGTGCAAACTTTAAGATCAAACTCTTTTATCTCTTTTTCTCTCAACTATTCTTCTTCCTCTTTTCACTTATGTTCTTCCTTTTTCTTGCACAAATTTTGTGGCTCTTCCACTGGTGATGATCATGGAAGGCTAAACACTCAATCAATCCAAGGATCCATTCCAAGCAAGGTTTGAATTTGAGTTTTGGTTTATTATTTCAATTTTGTGTGAATGTTCATCTTTTTTTTCAATCCTATTTTCAATTTTCATGATTATGAATAGGCTTAGGATTGAAAACGAATTATGTTATGGATTCCTTTCCTAATTTTGAACTTAATCACATATTGTTTAGAAGATATTTAAACCTAATTTGTGATCTTAATGAATTTAGGGATTAATTCGATTGAACTAACTCTAATGACATTGATTGAACTTTCATAACATGACTATTCTCTGTAGAATTATGCTAATTCGTTTGCATTGGTTTAGTGAATTGGATTGATGATTTCCAATTTGTTATGCAACCAGTTTGTGCAATTTTGTTTGTGTTCTGCAACTAAAACTCTATTTTAGTTTAGAATTCGCATTTCTATTCCGTGTTTTTGCATTTCTTTCCAGTGCCTACAAACTATTTGTTGAAATTCCCCTTGTTGTTTATAAGTGAATTAAAGTAGGAACCAAATTGAATCGTATCTCTAAGTCGACCTAGGTTAATCTTGTACTGCAAAATTTCCTAGTTTTATTTGTTTTGAATCGATTCGACAATCGTTATTAGTTCTCAGACCATATAAATCAAATCACATATAACAACCATTCATAATATAACGAATGAGACATATATTTTAGGAAAAATTCTAAATTAAAGAATAGAATGACAATTTGCAAGCAACTCTTAACATTTAATAAAAGAAGTAAATGAGAGAATAAATATAAAATTTTGAGCAGAGTCTCTTCTATAATTAACACTATTCCCAAAAATTCCAAATCAATACAACAACAACATCATTCATAGTTTTATTCATTAACAACAAATATTTTGCCTCCCATTAGCTTAAAAAAAATTTTCCTGAAAACCAGCATGCAATAGGGACAAACATGCAATCTCATAATTGGGTTCCGTGACCCCAACTATGGCATTGAAAGCTATAAACTAAACTCCCCTCACGTATCTATATTCTCCTGTTAGCTCCTCGTGACGTTGTTTTGAAATCTCTTAGGTTCATGTCCTTAGTCTGAATGTAGAGCTCTATATACCAAATCAAAGACAATTTAGTATAGTTGTCAAAGACAAGGTTAACAATGATATTTAGGGTCAAATACCCACTTAAATTTAAAAGGGGCTAAAACGGTGTTTTTGGAGTCCAAATAAAAAAGACGTCATTTAGAAATTCCGGTCACGCCAATGTGACCGGGGTTTAGCGAAGGTCACGAAAATGACATCAATTTTATAAAAAGGAAACTTTTACAACATCTCATATTCAAAGGTTTTTCAAAGGAAGTGAAAAAACATCAAATAATGATACCCAAGTCACAAAAGATAGTAAGAGAGGCTCAAACTAACTAGGAAAAGGCATAGAAAACACGGTTACCTCCAAGAAACTGCAAAGGGAGGGTCGAATGTTTTGTTCTCTGTCGAATCCTTTAGTTGAGTTTTGAAGATTAGGCTCCAATTAAAGTGTTCCTCTCCATGCGGTGGTCCGATGGTAAGCGACAACAACTCATGGCGGTCACCGGTGGTTGTGGGTGGTGGTGGAGGAGGTTCTAGGGTTTAGGTGAAAATTTTGGAGAGAGAGACAGAAAGTGAAAAACATGTTCTTTCTCGCTGCTGGTCATATTCGTAACCTGCAAGACTCGCTCGAGCCAAAATTTTGCTCGCTTGGGCGAGATGGCCCAACTGAAACACCCCTGGGTGAGTTATGGGGAATCCCTACTCTAACATATTTCAATGCTTCAGTGCAAAGGTCACACTCCAGATGTTATTTCACAAATCCCAATGGTCAAAACATGTAGACTTAGGTTGAGATCCTGCAATCCTTATTAGAAGGTGATCTAACGATTAACAAATATGAGATTGTGGTTTTACAGAAACAGGTTTTTGGATTAATCTCAAACTCACACAATTCCAATGCAGCTCAATCAAACTCCATATAACATAACATCCACACCAAGTAGTTGCATACGGATAATTCACACAACACTTCAACTAATCCAAATTAATCAAGTAATTAAATAATACTAGAAATACATCAAACATCTATTTTTAGTTATCAAAATTTCAGGGCGTTACAACCCTAAACCATCACTTCATCATCAGTAAATGTAATTGTTTATTACAATGGCACCATCATAACAATTAAACATGGTTCAACGTTTGTAAGCGGTTCACCAACAATTGTTCAACTGGGCAACAAAATGTCACTTGATGCCTTGAAACATGCTATTGGAAACAAGATTAGTCTACCAAATGGTAAAGTGGTCAAGGATATACATTTTTGATTACCTATATCATTTGTTGGTGATTATGGCCAATACAGGGCATGCTGTTAGACTATTGGCGAGCGTACCAATGTCATTGCAAGTTAATAATTTTATAAAAGAGATCGTCTCCATAGGGACTTGAGTTACTCAGTTTCTCCAGATAAAAGTAAACATTTCAATAGTTATATACAAAAAAATCAATTGAAATATCATGGGTTTAATGGAAATAATGAAAATAAGGAAAGTAACAGAATAACAGAAATAACGAAAATACATAAAATTACGTAAACAATTAAAACGAATTTAATTAATTCAAGAGAAACGTAGGATTGGATTTCATCTTCATACCCTTAGTATCCAAATAATATTAATACATATGAATCATTTTCTAACATCACTAATGCACACATTAAATCACCCTGAATCGATCCCTCACATTTGAGAATCATAAGAATATTTATCGAATATTGATTACTCGAATATTAAATAAATATCCCTACATTACAATCATAATCTCGTGTTATTTGCAATCAAAACGTTATGCTTTATTCCTAGCAACATAACGTAAAGAGTAAATTCATTTAGTTCAAATTCTAAGGGTACATTCTAATCAAACTTAAAATCCAATTTCATGAAACTTGTGATCAATTAGAATTAAACATTATGAGTAGAATGAAATCACTAGTAATGAGTAGAAAAGATTCATATATATAAGAAATATCAAATGAGATACATAAGGGTATGTAGATTACATCCAATCCTTTGGAGAAATGGTGAAGGATGTGATCTAGGGTCACTTCTCTACAGCTCAGTGCCACTTCTCTACAGCTCAGTGCCACTTCTCTCTCTTCTTTTTCCAAGCTTCATGAGTTCTTTTGGTTTCTTTGCACTGCCTTTTCTCCTTGATGTGCATGGCATTTTATACAAAATGATCCAAGAGGTGCCAGATCAACTCGCCCAAGCGAGTTGGTTGCTTAAGGCTGAACAAACTCCATTAGCCTAGGTGAATTGGTTGTTAGCCTGAAAGAGTGGTACTCTAAAATATTTCAAAAATGACCCTTTTGCCCTTCATCTTGGCTTGGTTTCTGGATCCAACAAACAACCATCAAAACATAAGGAATGCATCGATGAATCTTCCATATTTAAACAAAAACATTAATAAATGTACAATATATAGAATTAAGGGATATTTATACGAAAACTATTACAATTGAAAGAGAAGTGCTAACATTCTAATCCCAAAAATAACTAAAATATGGCACTTATCAACTCCCCCAACCTAGAATCTTGCTTGTCCTCAAGCAAAATATAGAAAGAAAACTACGAATAACTATATAAAAGCGCTTCAATTTTTCTACACCAAAAACTATGAACATTCTATGTAAAGAATCAACCTCCAAAGTGATCAGAACAACATTTTTTAAAACGCAACAATGAGAAATGAAAGCATAAAGATGAAATTCATAGAACCAAATGAGATTAAGATCAATTCACATTTTGTTTCTAAAGAACATCAGAGAAAACACCCGATTCACTCAAATAGAGGAGAACCTCTCAAAGGTGTATAATTCTCATACAAGCAAGTGTTTCATCTCAATTCCAACACTGATATGTCATAAATCAATTTTGCAATTCATTTCCCATCAGATCAAAGATAAAGTGCATACTCATCATGGATCATTAGGGCTTTTAGGGTTGGGTTTGGCTTGAAGGAAATCTTGGTTTTTCTGGATATTCAAGCATACCTTGAGAATAGGAGAGCAAACATAAAACCAAGTTAGCAACTCAAATGAATCATCACTTCATATCCCTTCCCTTTTCAACCAAGTTATCACTACTGCCTATACCAAAATCCCAAATTATAAAATTTACAACAACTTTATACGATTTATAACATAATGTACATAATTCAGACATTTATTTATTCACAAAGAACTTGTTTCCCTTCTTTTTTTTTTCTTTTCTTTCCTTTTCTTTTCTTTCTATACAATAATTAAATATTTAATTTACCTTAATACCCACATTCAAAAACAGAGTATTTACATCACCATTAGCCACCAAATGATAGAAATCCCCAACAGAACACCTATGCTCTCCTAACCTAAGGCAAGGTAGGAAACTTTTATCCTATGTTAGTGTTCCAACAAAATATGAAGTGTTTTGCTCAAAGGGCTTGCAAATGGTAAAACAATATACATTGGGATAGTTTTTTATCTTGGCCAGTAGCTTAAAATATAAAGAAAGAAAGCATGCATAAATCATATCCATGAGTCATATGTTATGACAATTAGAAATTCATGCAAAATCACTTGTAGAACATATCATTGAGGACACTCAATGTAAAATCCATGGTTGCACACAGTCACTAAAGCTTAAGGCCTATTTCCATGTTCAAATCAAATTAGTGTTTTGAAAGTTGTTCTTTATCAAGTCCATACAAAAACATTTGAATTCATTTGGTTATTTGGGAAAGCCATTCATTGTTTTTCATTCTCAATGTTTCCAAAAATCACTTTGTTGTGTTTTGATCCAATCAAAAGTAAGTTTCAAAAACACCGGTTGCTGATTCTTTCCAAAGCATGTTATGTCTAAGAAAAATTTTCTATTTAAGTCCCAAAACAAGTTATTTATAATCTACGACTACACTAACCTAACAAAATATATCAAAGCAAACGTAAATTAGTCAAAAACACAAACTCGCGTAAGTTTCCAAGCAAAAATCCAAAACAGTAAATAAAGTAATAAAGTACTAAAGTTTAATACAAAGTGATAAATAAACATAAAGACAAGTCATGAATTTTTGAAGATCATGGCTGAGGAGCTCATTTCCTCCAATGAAATACTCAATAGGACCTGTCGTGTCTTCCTCCTCCTCTGCTTTTTCTCCTCTTGAAAAATAGGCCTGACCTTAGGCCTTGCAATGATAGCTTAAACAAACAGATTATACGTTCAAAATAATTCTCCAATAAAGACTCAAAAGTAAAGTTTAGAAATATAATTCAAAAGCATAAGAAATAAGATTAAAGTAACACAAAGTTTAGAAACACTAGGTTGCCTCCTAGGAGCGCTTTTTTAACGTCTTTTAAGCTGGACCCCCTTGTTATGGCTCAGGCTTCCTACAATTAGACAACAATGGTGAGCCAATGGCTTCTACTTTTTCATTGTCCATAATTCTTCTATTCTTTGTAAGAAATTCCTTCATGAATTTAGCATATGTTGGCATCTACTCTAACGCCTCAGAAAAATGAATGTTAATCTACAGTCGTTTGAAAATGTCTAAGAAACGCATGAACTACCTTTGCTTATTGTTCTTTGACGAAGCATGTGGATAAGCACGATGCTCAACTGGTGGATGGTTTACTACAACTTTTCCTTTGTCAGTAGCTTGTTTATTTGATTTCTGACTCTCCTCTTTAGTTACCACTTTCTCTTCCACCTTTTTATTAGTCACCATGTTGGATTTCCCATGCAGTTACTTTTTGGTCCAATTTTTCTTTATACAAATATGTTGAAGGGAAATATGGTTTTCCGGAAAGCGCACCGGATCATCAAGTATTTAAAATTAAAATGGATGAATCCGAGTATCAAACTCAGGGAACTAGTCTTAGACAGGGTTGAATTCAGAAATAAGGCATTGTTGAAAGAAACATTGATAATTGATGATTTAGAATAGAATTAAACTAAGTCTAGGCTAAAAACAATAAAAATGCAAGTAAGTAAAATTGACAGCAGTAGGTAAAGATGTTGGGTCTTTCTAACAAACCAGCTGATGTATATAAAGATGTTTCTCTAATCAATCATGTTTTTGTGTTCTATGTTGTAGCCTAAATTACTAAACCTCGATCCCTAGTTAGACT
Source organism: Glycine max (assembly GCF_000004515.6). Taxonomy (NCBI): domain Eukaryota; kingdom Viridiplantae; phylum Streptophyta; class Magnoliopsida; order Fabales; family Fabaceae; genus Glycine; species Glycine max. Next base: position 32,594,230 of record NC_038250.2, on the reverse strand, counting down.
GAATCAACCCAAGCTTCATCCTTAGATCCCTCTTGTTGGACTAGGCTTAATTTAGACAACCCTCCTAGGTTTAGACTAACTTAAACTAAGCTTCGTCCTCAGATCCCTCTTGTTGGACTAGACTTAGCTTAAATAGCTTACGAAAGTTTAGACTAATTTAGCCTAAGCTTTGTCCTCAGATCCCTCTTGTTGGACTAGACTTAGACCAAACAGCATTATTGTAACAACATATTTAAAACCAAAACTTAATCCACAGATCCCTCTTGTAAGACTAAGTTTCAATTCTGCTTCATTCAAGTTCTAAGGCAGCAATACATTTCCCAATGCTAAAATCACCTAACCAGGCACACAAATGGTTGATCAAACCAAGAGCATACAGAATTTAAGCACTGAAAGAAGCATTGAACACAAGAAACACAATCAATTAGATATTAAAATAATTACATCAACTATTCTTAGAAATCCCCAACAAGGGTGTTTAGCAAGCCATTACAAAAAAACCCTTAACAATAATGAGATTACAAAACCTAGGTATCTCTGCAAAAGCTGCTCCTCTTGCTGCCTCCAGAGCTCTTTTCCCTAAATAGGCACTATGGTGTGCTCTGGAATTCTGTGCTTCAGGGTGTCAAATTTGTACCCAAAGTGTGTCTATTGTACCCTAATTCTGCACAAGACAGGCTTTAAATAGGCTCTGAATTCGCTACGTTGCGCTTAGCGCCACCCTCATGCTTAGCGCAAGTAAGTGGATTTGAGCTTAGCGCCAGTTGTGCGCTGAGCCTGGCTGAAGACAACTACTGCGCTTAGCGCACTGATCTCGCGCTTAGCGCACAACCTTGATATTGATGCTCTGCCAGATTCTTCTGTTGTGCTAAGCGTGCTGAAGCTGTGCTTAGCGATGGATGCGTCCTTAGCCCATTGATGAGCTAAGCTCAACTGCCACTTTTAGCACTTCATGACTTAGCCTCTTTTTCACCTAAAATTGCACATATTTCATCATTAAATTCAATGGAAATATTCTTGAGACAACTTTAACCATAAAACAAGATTTATTTACTAAATCACTACAAAATAACCATAAATTGGGGGAACTATACTATTTTTTGAAAATGTTTTCTATACAATAGTTAGTCGTATAAGACGACTAATACACCACTTCATCATTTTTCTCTTTTTCTTTTTCAACTCCTTATTTTTCATCATTTGTTCTACAACTCCTTTATTCTTTTTCTCAACATTATCCTTCAAACTAACCACATTCCCACACCTTGTTGTAATTGCATTGCATTGTTCCTCTGGGTTAACCTGTGTGTTTACTGAAAAAGATCCACTTCCATGCTCAGACAATTGTTTTGCAAGCTTTCCAACCTAAACTTCAAGATATTTTATGGAAGCATTAATTTTCTTTTGGTTTATGATGGACATCTGCATAAGCTGAGTTAGAGTATCTTCCATCTTTGACATTCTATTCGGTTGAGCATGTTGTTGTTGTTGTTATGGACCCCTATTTGAAGGACCTGCAAAATAAGTGTTAGTCGGACCAAAATATGCATTATTATTTTGTGGTCTCTAGCTATAAGGCTTATTTGAACCTGAGCCACCTCTATAACCTTGGTAGTTTCCTTGGAAGTTATATTAAGGTCTACCTTGATTTTGCAAATAATAGGCCTTCTCTTCCTATTGGCAATACACATATTTGTTCTGAGCTAGAATTGCATTTTGAGTATCCAACTCCATTGTACCTTTCCTTTGAATTGGAGCTCTATCATGGTGACTCTGATAATCACTAGAGCCAATGATTACAATTGCTTCCTCAAGGCTCTTAGACATCATAGTACCTCCAATCGAGGCATCAAGAATCATCTTTGTCTAAGGTCTCAAACCACTGTAGAAAATATGTAGTTGTGTAGCATCATCAAAACTATGGTTTGGGCATCTTAGCAACAAAGACTTAAATCTCTCCCATGTTTCACAGAGAGGTTCATCAGACCATTGGGAAAAAAAAGTGATGGCTAATTTTGCGCTGATGAATCTAGACGAAGGAAAAAACCTTCTAGTGAATGTTTCCTCCACTTCTTCCGAAGTGTTGAGACTTTTGTTTGGATGTGATTGGAGCCATATTTTTGCCTTACATGTTAAGGAGAATGGGAAAGCTCTAAGGTAGACAACTTCAACATCTTCGTCAGAAGCTCCCATGGTGTTGTATAGCTCCATGAAGGTAGACAAATGTGTGTATGGATCTTCATGATCCATTCCAGCAAAAGGATATGAACCAATCAGACTAAGCAATGTTGGCTTCAACTCCACAACCTTATTATTGAAAGGATGAGTGACTATGTTTTTGTAATGCTTTGGTCTTTGTTGATAAGCATAGTCACCAAGAGTCCTCCTTGGTGGTCTATTTCCTTCTCCTCTTCCTGCCATACTATCAATTAAAAGTGGCCTTTCTGGTGAAGGAAAATCAATAGAAAAAGAAAAAGGAAGAACAAACTAGAATAAACCGTAAACACCGAGATTAGTGAAAATAAAATATAACAATAGAGAATTTATACACAATCAAAATAAAAGAAATGAATACAAAAGTAAGGGAAATAGCCTATCTAACTAAAAATTTAAATCCAAAAGAACTGACTGGGTGACTTAAGTCCCCAACAATGGCGCCAGAAAGTTGTAAGACTATTGGCAAGCGTACCAATGTTGCCGTAGGTTACAAATATTATAAAATAGATCATTTCCATAGGGACTTGAGTTACTTAGTTTCTCTAGATAAAAGTAAATAGTTCAATAGTTATATACAACAAATTCAATCAAAATATCATGGGTTTAATGGAAATAATGAAAATAAACAAAGTAACGGAATAACGAAAACTACGGAGTTAGCGTGTCGGAAATACGTAAAATTATGGAAGCAATTAAAACGAATTTAATTAATTCAAGAGAGATGTAGGATTGGATTTCATCTTCATACCCTCAGTATCCAAATAATATTAGTACATATGAATCATTTTCTATCATCTTTGATGCATACATTAAATCACCCTGAATCAATCCCTCACATTCGAGAATCCTAAGAATATTTACCGAATATCGATTCCTCGCATATAAAATAAATATCCCAACATTACAATCATAATCCCGTGTGATTTGAAATCAAAATGTTATGCTTTATTCCAAGCAACGTAACGCAACATAGATAGTAAAATCATTCAGTTCAAATTCTAAGAGTACTTTCCAGTCAAACTTAAAATCCAATTTCATGAAACTAGTTATCAAATAGAATCAAGCATTATGAACATAATGAAATCACCAGTAATGAGTAGAAAAGATTCATATATATAAGAAATATCAAAAGAGGTAGGGTACAAAGATTACATCCAATCCTTTGGAGAAACTAGCCGATTATTGTGTAGAGCACAAGATCAACAGAAGAAAAGAAGGATGCGATCCACAACCACTTCTCTACAGCTCAGTGCCACTTTTCTCTGTTCTCTCTCCAAGCTTCGTGAGTGCTTCTAGTTTCTCTATAGTACTTTTTCTCCTTGTTGTGCATGGCTTTTTACACAAAATGATCCAAGAAGTGTCAAACCAACTTGCCCAAGCGAGTTGGTTGCTTAAGGCTAAAGAAATTCCAGTAGCCCAAGCAAGTTGGTTGCTAGCCTAGGCGAATGGTACTCTGAAATATTGCCAAAATGACCCTTTTGCCCTTCATCTTGGCTTGATTTCTAGATCCAACAAACCATGAAAACATAAGGAATGTATGGATGAATCTTCCATTTTTAAACAAAATAGCTGATACAAATAAGAGTCAAAGTGGCAAAAGTTGCCCTCATGGATTGAAATATTGAAGTGTTAGTAATTTTTCTTGTTTTTTGGCCACTTTGTTAATGCGTTTGAGGGCCGAATCGAGACTGAAATTTGTCTTAATGGCTTCGGTGACATGAAAACTATGAGAATAAAACATTATTTTAACCAAAATAGCTGATACAAATAAGATTTAAGTGCCAAAAGTTGCTCTCATGGATTGAAATCTTGAAGTTTTAGTAATTTTTCCTTGTTTCTAGCCACTTTGTTAATGCATTTGAGGTTCAAACCGAGACACTTTTGCTTTATGACAGTACATCAGAAACACTTTTGCTTTATGACAGTGGGTCACAGACACTTTTGCTTTACGATAGTGCATCAGAGACACTTTTGCTTAATGCTAGGGAATCCAATGCTTCAAACCCTAATCCTAACCCTAACCCTAACCTTATATCATAAATCCTTAACCCTGACCATCGACTCTACACCTGAAACTAAAAACCTAACCTTAATATAACAATTGGACCTATTATTAAGAGGAGAGAGATCTTCTTTTATTTGATATTTCTTTTTTGAAATTATTTTTAATGAAAAAAATGGTTATATGAATAAACTATTCAATATTCGCACAAATTCACAACTTGTTTTCTTCTTTTTTTCTCTCACTCATGGCTTCACAACTTCATTCTCATTTATTCACGTCAGAGAATCCAATGTTTCGAACCCTAACCCTAACCCTAGGTCATAAACACTTAACCCTGACCCCGAACCCTATACATGCACCAAAAACCTAACCCTAATATAATAATTGAACCTTAAACTCTAACCCTATGTCAAGAAATCCAATGCTTTACACCGTGTTAGAGACACTTTTGCTTTATGACATTGTGTTAAAGATACTTTTGCTTTACGCTAGTTCGCCAAAGACAATTTTTCTTTTTGCTAGTGCGTCAAAGACACTTTTGCTTTATGCTAGGAAATCCAATGCTTCAAACCCTAACCCTATGTCATAAACTCTTAATCCTAACCCCTATATATAGAAGTCATATTCACCTTCATTTAACACATCCACACAACACTTTCTTTCTCTATTACTTTCTTCCAACTTTGCAAACACAAACATTATATCGTATTTCTTTCTATATTCTTTCTTTATTACACAACATGTCTTCCTAATTTTTTAATTGGTTAGTGCACTACAATGGACAAATAATCAAAACAAATGAAGGGGACACATTTCAATGCTCCCACTCGATGTTCTTTTAAACAAAGCGAGGCCTTACACTTGAAGCATTGAAAAGAAAAATCCATCAAAGGCTCTAACTTCAACCACTAGACCAAGTATGCGATATTTCATACTGATACCCATAAGTAGTGGGGCGTGGAATGCTCAAGTTTATAACAGTGCAACTTGTTGATGATGAAGATGTTAAAGGTATGATTTATGTTATTCGCCAGTATGAGAGTCTTCAATGTAGCGAATTGTATGCAAACATCAAGCTACATATAATTCCCACCCCAAACCCTCAACCAATATCTCATGAACCTCAATATTATCCTCAGTCCCATTATTCACACACATCTAATGCAACCCAAGACTCTTTTTCTTTAACCCAGCTTTAACCCAACGACAACAAAATTTATTTGAACCAAACACATCTTCTTTTACTCAATTTCTTTCTTCACCATTTTCCACCAATTTGTTAGACTCAAACATTTGATGCTACAGAGGATCAACCTCACCTATACATGAGTGCCCTTTTAGTAGAGCCTACCTCATCAACCCAACTAAAAGAGCTTGAATTTACAGCAGAGAATGACTTACCTAACGAAGAACTTGTTCCCTTTAGTGAGGACAAAGATAAAGTTCTATGCAATCAATTCTAGGAGGAAGATGATGATGAAGAAGCTGAGTCTGCTTTACCAATAACGGTCGTACCACCATACTACATATCACCACACATGCGAAATCTTGATGAATCTAATTTTCAAGATTTTGAATATGACCATAGCTTGGATTGCAAAGAAGTCCAACATTCGGTGGGGACTCTCTTTGAAGGGATGTGTTTTATAAAAAAAACAAGAAGTACAACATGCTTTGTAGTAGTATTATGTGAGCAAATGACCAAACTAAAAGACATAAATATCGAACCCAACAAAGCTAGTTTTCATTTTTAATGACAATAGTTGTGCATGGAGGTGCAAGGCATCATACATCCTTGCAAGTAAGCAGTGGTAAATAAGAAAGCTCAAGCCATAAATGTTCAAATCCATCAATCTCACAAGATCATACAAAGCTATAGTATATGCTCAACAGTAAAAGCATCCACACATTGGTTGAAAATAATCCATCAACTTCAATGCCAGCCTTGATAGAACACATCAAAAGCACTGTCGAATACACTACCACATACCGTAAAGCATGATTGGAAAAGCAAAAGGTCATTGAAAACATCTACGATAATTGGGAAAGATAATTCCATTATTTACCTAGATTGTTGCAAGCTATGCAACAATTTCTTCCTAGTGTGGTCGTGGAGAAAGAAACACTGCCAATGTCACCACAAGGAGGTCAAACAGTAGAGGGTTTCATGAAATTCCATCATATTTTTTGGAGTTTTAGACCGTGTATCGATGGGTTTCAATATTGGAAGCCTGTGATTTAGGTCAATGGAACATGGTTGTACGGTAAGTGCAAAGGGACCTTTCTTGTGGTAGTTGTGCAAGATAACAATAATAAAATCCTTCCAATAGCCTTTGCAGTTGTCAAGAGTGAAACTACAAAAGCATGAATTTTCTTCCTCCAAAATTTAAAAAGGCATGTCACCCCATAATGTGGTCTGTGTTTGATTTCAGACATGCACAAGTGATGTGCCATCATTTTCTTCTATTTTCTAAACCCTTTTTGCGCCATTTTAATTATTGATTGGTCTTAATTGTCAATTAATTAGGCAGTTTTATTATTTGGGCTTGAAATTCTGATACCAGGGGACAGATGTCGTACAGGATGTCACGACATCACGCTTCAGAACATGCAGATTATATGTGTCCGTATGAACAGATTAAACAAGTAAATAACACAAGAGAATTGTTTACCCAGTTCGGTGCTACCTCACCTACATCTGGGGGCTACCAAGCCAGGGAGGAAATCCACTCTCAATAGTGTTAGTTCAAGGTCTAACAGCCCCTGTTTACAACCTTCTCACCTAACCACTACCCGTGCGATCTCTACCTAAGAGCCACTCTTAGATATGAGAACCTCCGCTCACTCCCTCTCACTCACACTCCTGTGTTTACAATTAAGTCAAAGACACACCAGAGATCAACTCTGAACAAAAGAGATCAACTCTACACACTAGAGATCAACTCTAGACACAAGAGATCAACTCTACACACATAGGTCCAACACTTGATGTTAGGGTACCATCAAGGTGGCTCACAAAAGACTCAAGTCCCAAAAACTCACAAAATAACTCTTCAATCCCAGACTTGGTACAGAACTCGTGCAGCCTCCATGATTATATAGCCGTGTACGATTCTGGGCTGCAACTCCTTGATGCTGGAGGAGATCTATCTTCTTCTGAAAAATCTGCAGTTAAAGAACTAAAAGATAACTTTTGATCTTTTAGTTTGAATCTTTAATCTTTAATCTTTAATCCCTGAACGAACTCTTCTACTTTGAAATTCGAACTTTAATGATCTTTTAATTCGTTCCTAAAGATAGATCTTCTAATCTCTTGCTAACTGCACAATAATCTGTTAAAGATATAACAGATTTATATGTCCAGTATTTTCGGGCCGGATGTCAGGACATCGTGTCCGACATCGTGGATCCTGCAGCTTCACTTCTGCACTTGACTTTTATCTTGCATTGTACAGCAACTCCAGTATTCTCGGGCAGGATGTCAGGACATTGTATCCGACATCGTGGATCCTGCAACTTCAATTCTTCATTTGACATTTTATCTTGCCTTGTGCATTGTGCAACCCGATCTTATTCCTTGACATAACGTTGGACATCATGTGCAGCAACTCCAGCTTTCCTTCATTGTCTAAGTGCTTATGTTTTAACAAAATCTTAGCCAATCTTTTTAAAGCTCAGTAGAGCTAAACACTAACAATCTCCCCCTTTGGCAAATTTTGTCTAAAACATACTTAGACACTTCCTGAGCAGGTATGAGCAGTTATGCAAGTGGGATCAGCAACTTCCATTATCAGAGTAATCAAGCACAGCGGAAATTCTTCAAGTTGCAAATCTACAAGTCTTCTCCAGGATGTCAAGACATCTCTCGTGACATCAGCTTTCTGCTTCTGCTCCCCCTGTCTCCATGCTTACTGCAACATCTTCTATCAGCTACTAGTCTTTCCAGGATGTCAAGACATCTCTTGTGACATCAGCTTTCTGCTCCCCCTGTCTTCATGCTCTTACTGCAGCATCTTCTATCAGCTTCTAGTAGCTTACATCAGTCATCCTCAGCAGCAGCAGTCTCCCCCTCAAGATCATATTCATACAACTCCCCCTCAAAATCATGAATCATGCATACATCGTTTCCTACTGCCATACATCGTATCAATCATGCATAATAGCAAGCATAATACTATTACTCCCCCTTTTTAGACAGAATTTGGCAAAAGTAGAATGCATGAACTTAAGGTGCAAATATTACAGACCAATAATTAGTAATTGTTCAAGGGACATGCCCCTTTAGCTAATAAAAGTGAAAAGCAAACATAAGGGTCTGATGATCATGGGGTGGCTTCAGAATCATCATCTGATTCTGTCTCTTCTGCTGCATCTTCCTCTTCCTCAGCAGCTTCTTCTTCTTCCTCGGCTGCTTCTTCCTCTTCTTCAGCAGCTTCTTCTTCTACTTCAGCTGCTTCACCATCTTCCTCAGCTGCTTCACCATCAATGCCACTTTCTGAGAGCCTTTTGATCAGTCGTTCCAGCTCCATCTTCTTCTCTGTGTTGGCTTTGATGGTTGCTTCCAGCACCTTGCATGTGTCCTTGAGTTCTGCAATCAAGGCATCCTTGGACACAGCACCTGAAGCAGCAGCTTTCCCTGATGTCGAGACAATGTCTGGGACATGTGTCCCCTCAAACAGTTTATAGTGCAGGGATAGAGGAGATTCTCTTTTCATCACAGAGTCAGTGTAGTTTAACATATTGGGATGCTGACTCAACATAATGCCACACAATACAGTAGGGAAGGCAATGGGTAATTTGATAGCAAATGATTCTGAATGCTTAACAGTTTGATCAAAGATATAGTTTCCAAAATTAAATTTGGATTTGGTTCCAACAGCATACAAAAATTTACCCAAACCTGTGGCAACAGTGGAAGTATGATTGGTGGGAACCCAGTTTGCAGCTCCAATCCTATGCAGAATTGCATACTTCACACTTAGCTTCCCTGCTGAAAGCTTCCCTTTCTTTGGCCAATGCTGGACTCGTTTGGCAGTGATTTCCTTGGCAATTTGATGCTCAGAAACATCAATATCTATCACTCCATCAGTGGGTCTGCCCAGATATTTGTTGATCACAGCAGGGGAGAATCTAATACACTTTCCTCTGACAAACACTCTTTGATAATCATCACTTTTTCTGTTTGATATGTCAGAGGGAATGTTGACAATGAATTCCCTGACTAAGCCTTCATAGCACTCTCCCAACTTGCTGACAGTCTTCAGCAGTCCAGCAGCCTTGATGAGATCCACGATCTCCTTGCAATCCATGGCAGCTCTTCCCAGTTCTCTTTCCAAGGCAAGTCTACGTTGATATACATATTTCCACTTTTCAACATTGCCAATGGAGTGGAAAGAGATGTTGTCCAATGGTGCATCAGGAACATTTCCAGGCACCTTTCTTCCAGATTTCTTGGCCCTCTTAGATGTCGAGACATCTAGTTCGACATCATCATCAGACTCGGATGAGGAAATTTCTTTCCTTTTCTTGGAGGGGATAGCAACCTTGCTTCTTCTGGATGTGGCAGGAGTGACTGGAGTGCTCTTCTTCTGGGCCATAGTCTTGATTCGTCCAGACCTCTTGATGGGAGTTTTTCCCTTTCGGCTTTGTAACCTTTCTGCAATGCCAGGTGCCAACCTGTTGGCAATGGGTTCTTCATCAGATTCGACTTCTTCTAAGTCAATGAGGTCACCTGGAGCAGGTTCTGGTGCCCTTGGTGCAGGGGTCTCCTCTGCGGCTTGATCATCTTCCTCTGTTGATCTCTCTTTGCTGGGGGAAGAGAGTACTTCATCATTTGGGCCGGAAGATGTTGGAACATCTTTCTCAACATCAGGCATAGAAACATTCGGGGTGGAAGATGTTGGAACATCTTCATCAGCTTCAGGCACAGAGGCTTCTTTCAAAATGCTACTCACCATACTGCGGATTTTCTTGTCCATCTCCGTGTCTACTTCCCTAGGACTTGTTGCAAGGCTAGGGTTTTCAGCAATCTTCACTCCCTGTTGTCTTCTGGGAACCAGTTTCTCAGGGACAGAAGCTTGACCAGGAATTACTTGTATGGGTTGGATGTTGAATTCTGGTTGTTCCTGGTGCGGAGATGATGGTACAGCGGGTGAACCAGAAGCGGAAGTTTCTTTTGGTGAGGTAGCCATGGAAAAGCAGAGCGTTTGGAATGATTTCGTAAATTTCAGAAGGCTATTGGGAAATGCTGGTAAAAACACGAATGCCAAGCAGATATAAATTTGAATGAGGAATGTAGAGGTCGTGTGAAGCAACGGTCGAATTTTCCTTGTTCAGTAGTGAACGTGCTATAATGTTAGTGATTCGTTTGGGCACGTTCAGATTGCTGTAGTGCTATATTTCTTCTAGCACACAAATGCCCAGCTTGCCCCTCAGTTTTTCAAACTGATTTGCATCCAAAGCCTTTGTGAAAATATCTGCTATTTGTTCCTCAGTGTCAACATGCTTCAGTGTGATCACTTTATCATCAACAAGATCTCTGATATAGTGATGTCTAATGTCAATGTGCTTGGTTCTGCTGTGTTGAACAGGATTTTTAGAAATATTAATAGCACTCATGTTGTCACAGTGCAATGTCATGACATCTTGTTTGACATTGTACTCCTTCAGCATTTGCTTCATCCAAACTAGCTGTGAACAGCTGCTTCCTGCTGCAATATACTCGGCTTCTGCTGTAGATAGGGACACACAGTTCTGCTTCTTGCTGAACCATGAAATAAGATTGTTTCCCAAATAGAAGCATCCACCAGAAGTGCTTTTTCTGTCATCTGCACTCCCAGCCCAATCAGCATCACAATACCCAACCAGCATTGAATTTGAACAATGACAGTACATAATCCCATAGTCACTAGTGCCATTTACATATTTCAGAATTCTCTTTACTTGATTCAAGTGACTTATCTTGGGATTGGCTTGATATCTTGCACAAACACCTACTGCATAGGTGATGTCGGGTCTGCTAGCTGTTAAATATAATAAGCTCCCAATCATGCTTCTGTACAAACTTTGATCAACACTGGTGCCTGCTTCATCCTTTGACAGCTTCAAGTGAGTAGGTGCAGGTGTCCTTTTATGACTGGCATTCTCCATCCCAAACTTCTTGACAATGTTCTTTGCATACTTGCTTTGAGAGAGGAACATGGAGTCTTCCATCTGCTTCACTTGGAGTCCCAGAAAATAAGTCAGCTCTCCAACAAGACTCATCTCAAATTCAGATTGCATCTGTTGGACAAAATGTCGAAGCATCTCATTCGACATCCCTCCAAACACAATGTCATCAACATATATCTGTGCAATCATCAAGTTTTCAGCATCTTGTTTGACAAAGAGAGTCTTGTCAATTCCTCCCTTCCTATACCCTTGCTGAGTAAGGAACTTTGTCAGCCTTTCATACCAAGCTCTTGGAGCTTGCTTCAATCCATAGAGAGCCTTCTTGAGCCTGTATACATGATCTGGATGAGTTGGATCTGCAAATCCCTTTGGCTGCTCCACATAGACTTCTTCATGCATAGCATTGATCCAGAACTCATCAGTCAGTGCCTCTTTCACATTCTTGGGCTCAATTCTGGAGATAAAGCATGAGTTGGAGACAATTTCAATCTCCCTTGATCTTGTAGTGACTCCTCTGTTTGGATCTCCTATAATCAGCTCCTTGGGATGCATTTTCTGGATTCTAATGGAGGGTCTCTTGCCAGGTTGGTTGATGTTTGATTCATCTGTAGCAGAATCAGAGTTTTCTGCATTTTCTCCACTTTTAGCTGCATCTGCTACATTGTCTCCCGATGTTCTGACATCTTCTTCGACATCCTTCTTTCTTGCTGGAGACAGATCATCAACAACCATATTGATGGATTCCATCACTGTTCTGGTTCTGGAATTGAATACTCTATATGCTCTGCTGTTTGTAGAGTATCCCATGAATATTCCTGCATCACTCTTGGGATCCATCTTTCTCCTTTGCTCTCTATCTGCCAAAATGTAACATGGACTTCCAAAGATGTGGAAGTGCTTGACAGTTGCAGAGGTGTCTGATTTCTCTCTGATAAAGTTGACCCAGGTAAATCTGGAGAAATCATCCACACCAACATAGGCATACCTCTTTCCTCCAAGGCTTTCAACCTGCATAGGCCCCATCAAATCCATGTGATGTAGTTCCAGCACCCTGGAAGTGGTCTGATGTTGAAGCTTCTGGTGGGACATCTTGACTTGCTTTCCAATCTGACATTCACCACAGATTCTGCCTTCTTCTATTTTCAGATTGGGAATGCCTCTAACAGCACCTTTGTCAATGATTTTCTTTATGCCTCTTAAGCGCAGATGTCCAAATCTTTGATCCCATATTCTGACTTCATCTTCTTTGGAGGATAGACATGTGGAGGAGTAGCTGGTTTCTTGGGGTGTCCATAGGTAACAATTGTCCTTTGACCTGCTGCCCTTCATTAGAACTTCACTCTTCTCATTTGTCACCAAGCATTCTGACTTTGTGAAGTTTACATTGAATCCTTCATCACACAGCTGACTGATGCTGATCAAGTTTGCAGTCAGTCCCTTCACCAGCAGTACTTTGTTCAGACTAGGAAGTCCATCATGAACTAGCTTTCCCATTCCAATGATCTTTCCTTTAGAGCCATCTCCAAATGTCACATAACTAGTGGAGCAGGGCTCAATGTTCAGCAGGAATTCTTTGACTCCTGTCATGTGTCGGGAACAGCCGCTATCTAGGTACCAATCTTCCTTAGCTGATGCTCTAAGTGAAGTATGAACAACAAGACTGACAGCCTTGTGTTTTGGAACCCACATCATCTTCTTTCTGCTGTTGCTACTTTGAGTTCCATGATGTGGATGGCCATGTAGATGATAGCAAAAGGGCTTTATGTGACCATACTTGCCACAGTAGTGACACCTCCACTTCTTTCTTTTGCTCTTTTTCTGCTGCGTTCCATGATGTCGAGACCGATGTTGTGACATCGTGGCTCCAGTCCTGTTTTTGGCAGGAACAAATTCTGTCATGGTCGTTCTGCCAGCAGACTTAGGATTAAATCCAAGTCCTCTCTGGTTTCCAGCATTTTTTCCAAGCAGCAGCACCTCATCAAGCGTATCTGAGCCTTTGTTCAGCATCTTTATTGATTTTGTCATGTTTTCCAGCTTAGAGTTCAGAAAACCGACTTCACCTTTAAGCTCAGAGATCTCCTCTTTATGTGCCTCCTTCTCAGCTTCCAGATCTGCAATGATCTTCTTCAGTTGTGCTTCCTGCTGAAGAATCTTCTCACTTTTGAAGCATAGTTCTCTATAGGATGTAGCAAGCTCATCAAAAGTGATTTCACTGTCTGTATCACTTGAATCTTCAGCAGTGTCAAATCTCCCAGTGAGTGCATTCACATCTCTGTCAGAGTCACTTTCTTGTTCACTCTCTGTATCAGAACGACATACAGAAAGTCCTTTCCTCTGCTTCTCGAGATGAGTGGGACATTCAGCTATGATGTGTCCATAGCCTTCACACCCATGACATTGAATTCCTTTGCTGTGACTGGGCTTTACATCTGATCTTTTCTGGTATTTGCTGCCTTTCCTGATGTCGAAAGGGATGTTCTGGACATGTGGCTTCTGCCTCCTGTCCATTCTGTTCATCACTTTGTTGAACTGTTTTCCAAAGAGCACAACTGCATTAGTCAGACCTTCATCAGTATCCAGGTCATATTCACCTTCTTCTCCTTCATCATTGGACATGAAAGCCAGATTTTTACTCTTCTTTTCAGCCCTATCCGAGAGTCCTAGCTCAAAGGTTTGAAGGGAACCAATGAGTTCATCTACTCTCATGTTGCAAATGTCTTGGGCCTCCTCTATTGCAGTGACTTTCATGTCAAATCTCTTAGGCAAGGATCTGAGGATCTTTCTCACCAGCTTTTCATCTGTCATCTTCTCTCCCAAGGCAGTGCAAGCATTGGCAATTTCAAGAATGTTCATGTGGAAGTCATGAATGCATTCTTCCTCCTTCATCTTCAGATTTTCGAATTTTGTGGCCAACAGTTGCAATCTGGACATCTTCACTTTGGAGGTTCCTTCATGAGTGATTTTCAGGATCTCCCATGCATCTTTGGCCACTGTGCAAGTGTTGATCAGTCTGAAGATATTCTTGTCAACTCCATTGAATAGAGCATTCAAAGCTTTGGAGTTTCCAAGTGCCAATTCGTCTTCTTCTTTAGTCCAGTCTTCTTCTGGCTTCAATTCTTCAGTGGGCTTTCCTTCTGTGTCCAGCATCTTGGGATGTTCCCAGCCTTTGATGACAGCTTTCCAGGTTCTGCTATCCAGTGATTTGAGGAAGGCCACCATTCTTGCTTTCCAATATTCATAGTTGCTTCCATCGAGAATTGGTGGTCTGTTCACTGGTCCGCCTTCTTTCTCCATGTTCATCAGAATTTATCTCCCTAGATCTCACTCTGTGATTTCGAGTGTTGGCTCTGATACCAATTGAAATTCTGATACCAGGGGACAGATGTCGTACAGGATGTCACGACATCACGCTTCAGAACATGCAGATTATATGTGTCCGTATGAACAGATTAAACAAGTAAATAACACAAGAGAATTGTTTACCCAGTTCGGTGCTACCTCACCTACATCTGGGGGCTACCAAGCCAGGGAGGAAATCCACTCTCAATAGTGTTAGTTCAAGGTCTAACAGCCCCTGTTTACAACCTTCTCACCTAACCACTACCCGTGCGATCTCTACCTAAGAGCCACTCTTAGATATGAGAACCTCCGCTCACTCCCTCTCACTCACACTCCTGTGTTTACAATTAAGTCAAAGACACACCAGAGATCAACTCTGAACAAAAGAGATCAACTCTACACACTAGAGATCAACTCTAGACACAAGAGATCAACTCTACACACATAGGTCCAACACTTGATGCTAGGGTACCATCAAGGTGGCTCACAAAAGACTCAAGTCCCAAAACTCACAAAATAACTCTTCAATCCCGGACTTGGTACAGAACTCGTGCAGCCTCCATGATTATATAGCCGTGTACGATTCTGGGCTGCAACTCCTTGATGCTGGAGGAGATCTATCTTCTTCTGAAAATCTGCAGTTAAAGAACTAAAAGATAACTTTTGATCTTTTAGTTTGAATCTTTAATCTTTAATCTTTAATCCCTGAACGAACTCTTCTACTTTGAAATTCGAACTTTAATGATCTTTTAATTCGTTCCTAAAGATAGATCTTCTAATCTCTTGCTAACTGCACAATAATCTGTTAAAGATATAACAGATTTATATGTCCAGTATTTTCGGGCCGGATGTCAGGACATCGTGTCCGACATCGTGGATCCTGCAGCTTCACTTCTGCACTTGACTTTTATCTTGCATTGTACAGCAACTCCAGTATTCTCGGGCAGGATGTCAGGACATTGTATCCGACATCGTGGATCCTGCAACTTCAATTCTGCACTTGACTTTTATCTTGCATTGTACAGCAACTCCAGTATTCTCGGGCAGGATGTCAGGACATTGTATCCGACATCGTCCAGCTTTCCTTCATTGTCTAAGTGCTTATGTTTTAACAAAATCTTAGCCAATCTTTTTAAAGCTCAGTAGAGCTAAACACTAACAGGGCTCATTTAGCTAATTTGATGTTTTTAATCTAATTTCAGGAATTAATGAAACATTGGGCTTAATCCGGATTTTGGTTGTGGACTTGAAGAGGGCAAATAAAGCAGCGCTTACCTTAGTTAATTTCTAATTAGGAAATTTCGCAATTTTATTTTATGTTGTTCAGTGTTTATTTCGTTTTGGGCCAGAGTATTGTAATAGGGTCCAGTGACTTTGAGTGACTCTTTTTAAATAGCTGCCTTGGGATTCGTGCAAGGCATTCTGTTATGCTATTTTCATTATTCAGAGCTTAGGTTTTAGGTTTTCACGTTTTTCTGTTCCCTTGTTACAATTTTCGTTCTTAATGCAAATTTCCATTTTCTGCTTCTAATTACGAGTTCATTCTTGCTTCTTCTTCTACTTTCATTTACGTTTCTGTTCATTTACGTTTCTGTTTCATGTTTCATTTGCGTTTTTTGTTTGAATCCATGGAAGGCTAGATTTTCTGGTGTTGTTTCCTTTTGAGGACGAAGCCCAACTCTCTTTGAGGTTTTGCTTGTAATGTGGTTTCCTGGCAGTTTTCCCTTCACCAGTTATCCCGATTTCGTGAATATTAATCAGTGCACGCTTCGTGTTCGATTAATTGCCTCTGAGCCTAACTTGCGTTCATGCTTAATGGACGAAGGGCTAACTGGTGTATGTGGTGCCTAATCACGTATTGAAAACCCTAAGTTGATTTTCGCTTAGTAAATTGAAATAGGGTTGGATTAAGTGGTTGACTGTTAGGGATGAATTCTCCATAACCCAGGATAAGAGAATGGCTTCTGAATCAGAGGAAACAACCCGTTTTTAATATTAGTAGTTTCGTATTCCAGTTTACTTGTTCTGCTCTTTAATTACCAAACAACCAACCCCCCCCCCCCCCATCGTTACTGTTACTGCAAGTATATTATGAACATTTGGTTTGTCACTGCTCGTTGGGAAACGACCTAGGATCACTTCCTAGTTACTGCATTTTCATGTTTATTTGATTCGGGTACGGCCTCGATCAACAAGTCAATAAAAAGTGCCTACTCAAGACATGATAGTGGGTGGACGACACAAATTTTTGTGCATGTGTTCTGCATCCAACTCATTGCACATAATTACATGAGGAGGTTCAAGAACAATGCCATAAAAAAACTAATTATCAATATGGGTGAGTGCCAAACTTCTTTCTCTTCATATTAAATATGACTTCATTTTGTATTGTTCACAATATTGAAATTGTATGTTTATAACTACTCAACATATGCAAGGACAAAGCCTATGTTCAGTCACTACTATGACATTCTAAGGGAGAAAGTAGATGGTCATCGAGCAATTAATTGGCTCAGAGAAATTATGCAAAGAAAATGGACTTTCGCATGAGATGGTGGCCAACGATGGGGACGCATGACCACCAATCTTACTAGGTCGATTAATTCGGTACTCAAGAAATTAAGAAATATGCCAATAAGTTCGCTAGTAAAATTAAGATATCTAAGGTGTAATGTATTGTTCAACAAAAGAGGGAGAGAATTTGCAGTAATGCTTGTATTTGGCCAGGTTTATACGTAAGTACCAAACAAGGCCATCAAAGACACACAGGGAAAGGCAAACACTCAGATGATTCTTGAGTTTGATCAATGCAACACACAGTTCTTGATCCACACTACTGCAAAATTGATATTTTACGATGCGTTTTCAACGTCGGTGGTGCAGAAAACGTCTTTGTTTACAAGGCAATGGCACTTTAGTAAATATAACTTGTATTTCAACAACGTTTTTGTTAAAAATGATGTCGAATTAGCTTTACAAAAATGGGTCAATAGGCACGTCGTTGTATTCTATTATTCAAAGACGATCGTTATAAACACCATCTTTGAAATTGAAGCAATTTAATTAATTTCTTTTTCCCTCACGAAGTCGTATACCCTAGCCCTCGTCTGAGTTGCTTCCTTTCTCCCTCTTCGTCTTAGTCGATTGTCTCCATAGGCTTTCCAGCACCTCTATGGTGTTATTTTCATTTTGTACTACCCTTTCTCCCTCTTCGTCATAGTCGATCGTCGTGAAGGCTTTCCAGCACCTCTGTGGTTCTCGCGCGTGGTTGACTACCATCTTCGCTCCTCGTCTTCGATCAAGGTTTGTTCCTCGTCCTCGATCAAGTTCCGTTCCTATTTTATGTTTTTTTTTCTTTCTTTCGTTTGTAGTCTCATGTTTTAACTGAAATTGTTGATTTATTCCATGTTTTGTGAATTTAGTCATGGTGAACCCTACTCGTAGTATCCTGTGAGCGTTCCTATTTGGTTTGTCTCCTCTTCTTCAATTTGTCAACATCACAGTAAGCCAATGGTTTGATTTTGCATTTTAATCTCTTCTTCGATTTGTCTCACCTCGTCGTCATTAGGTCACTACTTACTATGGAGGCCATGTAAGTAGTTCTTTCTCTCTACTCAATTGCGACATTCATATGGATATTATTCATTCCGCAACATACCTTTTGTTTATTAATTATAACTTTTAGAAGCTGTTGTACTCAGCATTGGGTAAAATGGTCATTCATTTTCTTTCAGTAAGATATTCATTTTGCAAATTAAAGTGGTTCACGAACATTACCTGAGGCTCTCCTTTGGTGCTCTTGAAAACATGGGAAAACATAGCACACAATTCTCTGCCCTCAACTACATCGACCTTGCACTTGATTTGGATGCTATTTTTTTTATCGGCCAGAAATGCTTGGAGAGCCCATTGCAACTCTGTGTTTGCTGCTCTATGAAGGTATTGAATCTATAGCCTTTATACTTGGTATAGATACAGAATTTTCTCAATAACCTCACATATCATGTACTGAATTCAACATACCACATCTAGGGTTCTCTTTAAAATTTTCCATATTTGCATGTTCATGTTGAATCGTATTTGTTTCTAGTGTTATATATCCAGGCTATTTCCAAGTCAGGCCTCAAAAATTGTATCGATGATTTGTTGTTTGTCTTGAGAATGATGTTGGATCAGATCATTCATGTTATGGAAAAGTGAAATTGGATGAGTTACTTGTATTTAATTTAAGAGAACAAAATGAATATATACATTTATTAAAAAGCTTGGACGAGCTAAATATACCTTTTGATGCTAAATTCTTTCTTCTCTAGGATGGAGCTCTGATGGCTTTGTTTAGAGTGCTTTTAATTGCCAATGATAAGTGTTAGTTCTTATTATTGTTAGTAATGCATGGCTTGTATTGTACAATTCTCCTATAATTAAATAATAATGTCGAAATATCTTGTACAAGAAGCTTCTAAGAAAATTTAAAATTTGTTTCAAAGAATAGACTAGATTGTTATCCTAAACCAGAATAGAGTTTTTTTAATAAGCCAATAAATATTATAAAACAAAGTGAAAGCAATGTTGCAGGTGAATGCAGACCTTGACATGGAACTAAATCCCCAAGCACAACCATGGCCATATCAACCGAAGAGCCTTAATAGAATGTTTAGAAATGGTAATCCTCACAACATTTGCAAATTGCAAGGACACATATCACTAGCAGTTTCCTCTTCCCATGCTAAATTTAATTAAGAGCATGTTGTTCCAGTTTTGCTTATTTTCATCCTCTGGTGTGCTCGGCATAGGAGATTATGTGACTACGGAAGGAAGGGTAGTAGTACGAGATCATGTATCTATCATATCAAAGGTATGTAATTGTTTCCTGATCTTACAAGTTAACCTCTCTGGAATTCTTTGCTTTCTAAACTAAATATTGATCAGTCAACACTACTTGACTACTATATATTTGGTTGCTGCTGTAATATTTTTATTTTTGAGAAATTAGGAACTTGGGGTTTAGGAGAAAATATCTGATTACACAGCTTTTGCAGGTTTGGCTTGCTGCAACAAGTTGTGTAACCAAGGATATCAAAGAGCTTGGGGTTTAGGAGAAAATATCTGGTTCAGGTTTGTTGTGAACTTAGTCTTATGATGCTTGCATAAAACAACAATCCGGTGATCTTTTATTCACATACATTTAAGAAAGCATTCTCTTTTTTATTATAGTAGTAGTTCCATTTTCATTTTTCTTGTAGCATTGATTTTTTATTTATTGTTCTGGAATGCTTAGTTTGTGAGAAAATGTCCTGTTGCGAAGAAGCACAAAAGGGTGCTTTAATGACTGCCCTTGTCTTTTGATAATATACTATAAATATATAACTTAGAAAGGCAAATATTGTTGTTGATAAATTATTCTGCATTCAGGATTAAATTTAAAGAGAAAAATGATCATTATATACCACAAATATTATTTTTGTTACATCCAGCTATACTCATTCCTTATAATTTTAAATTTATTTAGATCTTTCTTGATTTCTTCATCTCTTTTTTTAATTTAAATTAATTTAAATAAGATGCCTTATACTTTAATTCATTTTATATTTCCTAAATGCCATTGTGATGACAATTTTCTCGTAGGTAGCCCAAGACACATTCTCTTAGGATCATGTAGTTTTAACTAAATTTCATGTATTTTTAACCAAACTTCTCTTCAGGACTAATGTCATCAAGGCCTGAAATTGGAAACAAGAGCAACACACAGAACAATGCAGAAAATAAAGGGTTTGCTGAAAGCCACGACAATGAATTTATCCCTGCAAGTTTCCCCGTTGGTCCATGGGATGATTTTGCAATCATGTCTGACAATATAACAGGTCTGAAAAGATTTAGAGATGAAGATGTGAAACCATTTTCTGGTTTAAATTCACCTAAAAGTCAGGTAGAGTACCACTGGACCAAGGTAATATATTTGGTGTGTAATTTTGAACTGCAATGTCAGTGACATGCTTTTGTTGCATTGTTCAGAATGAAACTGGAGGCCAAAAACCTTCTTCTTCTACTTTAATAGTTATCTTTGTGTCAACTTCCCTTCAGGTTAGAAGAACAGAACTAAAATTAGTGAGCGAATGAGGAAGTTGGTCCTAGTGTAGGTATTGAGGCTAGTGATCATATCTGGGCTTCAAGGTACTTCCTCGAGGTAATTCATTTTGCCTACTTGATACATTGTTATTAGGTGTGTATGCTTACATGAGAATTGCTCCATTTGCTTGTAGTTATCAACAGACATTTATTGCCCATACATGTTCTTCTAACTCTTTCCTCTTATTTTAGAGGTGGATAAGTCAAAGGCCAAAGAGAATAGACCCTGAATTTTTTTCTTTTTTTTTTCTTTCATCTATTTTTATACAATTCTTTAGTGCCTCTAAATTTTTTAGATCATCAAAAGTAATTTAGCATTCTGAAGTTTAAAGGTTCTTGACATTGCTTGTAACTGAATTGTTGATGGTCTCGTGTAAACAAAACATTGTGCTTGTTCTCTTGTCCCTTATCCAATTTTGTATCTTCTAATTAAGTATATTGCATTTTGGTATGGCCTGGCAGAGAATTACTGAGCAAGCTGGTGTTGTGCTCTCTCTTGATCCAAAACCAATAGAAGTACATACTGCAATGCTTTAATTAACAGTATTGCCTATCTTATGTAATTATACTAATTGTTTTGGTTAAACATAGGGTGACTGGAATCGAGCAGGGTGCCACACCAATTATAGGTTTTTGCCCATGTTTCTTCCGGATGAGTATTGGTTTTGTTTCTTCGAGATTTTTTACCCTTACATACATAACTATAGTTATTGATTATTATTTTCATAAAAATTATCATTGATAGTTGACAATATCATTTTCAAATTATTACTCATTCTTAGGTTTGACTAAATTTAATATTTTATAATTATATTTTTTTATTATTAGTAATATACATAATTTTTATTACTCATTGTTAGCTTATACTAAATTTAATATTATATAATTATATTTTTTTATTATTAGTAATATACATAATTTTTATTACTCAATGTTAGCTTTTAGTTCATTTACTATTAATTAATTATATTTATTGATTATTAGTAATATAGATAATTTTTATTACTCATTGTTAGGTTTTAGTTAATTTAATATTATTTAATTATATTTATTGATTATTAGTAATATACATAATTTTTATTACTCATTTTTAGATTTTAGATAATTTTTATTACTCATTATTAGTTTTTGCTTTATTTAATTTTATATATTCATTATTATTAATATAGATAATTTGGTAGTTATATATAAACAATTGTTATTAATTAACTATTAATTTGCAAGTTAATTTTTTTTACATTGGTGCTAAGGAAAAAAAAATGATGTAGAAAGCGCAGTTTACTACATCGGTGTTGACGTAGGCACCGATGTAAAAAACACAGTTTACTACATCGGTGCTGACGTAGGCACCGATGTAGAAAACGCAGGTTACTACATCGGGCCTACGTCAGCACCGATGTAAAAAAATGCAGGTTACTACATTGGGCCTACGTCAGCATCGATGTAGAAATCAGTGTAATTCTACAACAGGAAATTGCAGACCGTTGTTGAAAGTTTTTACTTTCAACTACATTACAATCAACAACGGTTAAAAACCGATGTAGAATACCCATTTCGACCGATGTAGAAAATGCATTTTCTAGTGGTGCCAAGAGACAATAAACCCGAGAGGGGTGCGACCCTCTGACAATTCACGGTCATGCTAGATGAAAGGTGGTGTGACTATGACAAATTCCAAACTGCACATGCTTTGTTCTCATATTGTTGTTGCTTGTAAGCATGCTGACCATGAGTACATAAACTACATACATCTTGTGTATACGTTGGAAAGTGTCTCCAATGTATACAGAGGATTGTTTGGAGAATTACGCAATGAAGCGTATTGGCCACCGTGTCATGAACCAATGATTTGTCCCAGCTTGGACAAGAAAATAAATTCTAAGGTTCGTCTTGTCTTCTTTCGTATCCATATTGAAATAGATATCCCAAACCATTTAAAAAAATTGCCTCCACCGTGCAGGCTCAAGCCAACAACGTACTATTTATGTCATATTCTTTGTATTTTAAACATTTTGTTGTATTGTTTCAAATTTAAATATTTTGTTCTATTCTTGATAATTTTATATATATTTTGTAATTTAAATATTTTACATTCAACATGTTGGTTACATATTGTACTTATCAAATTCTGGAGTTGACTGATGTCATGGTAGACATGACTTGAATGGGCTCCACGAGTTACATGTCGAACTGTAGGTACCCTCTATTAGGAGAATATGAGGGGGGACTCTGACGCTCATGTAAGCACATGAGTGAGTTAAGAATGGAATGAAAAGGGTGAGATAGAACCTGGTATTTATAGCGTGGGATAGGAACTTCAGATCCTGCATTGTAGGAGTTATTCTAGTGGTGTAACAACTCTTGTAGATAATTCCTAGCTTGCAGATAACAACTAATAGATAATTCATAGCTTGTAGATAATTCATCACTTATAGATAATCCAATGGATTATAGATAATCTATCACTTATAGATAATTCATTGCTAGTATATAAGTAGGCACCTGAAACTTGATAAAGAAATAATAGCATTATCATTAAGATTCAACTATATAGATATTTGTAAATAACCTATCGGCCCAATAGCCCGGCTGCTAAAGGAGTTGCGGTGTCAGTGCTAACTAGGAGGGCTAACGTGCACATTCTAGCGCTACGTCAATTTTGTGGACCCTGGACAGTACATAAGACCCCCAAGCTCCGAGTCCAGCTTATTAGCGAAAGAGGTTATTCGATGTTGAGGGTGGCATCCTCGACATGTTCAAGGGTTGCAGGTTTGTCAAGCCCCTCAACTTGGACAACTATTGTCCAAGTTGCTTTGTTTGAGATTCTCATGCTTGTTGTTCTACAGGAAAAGTCAGGTGTGTCATATAAGAGGCCTTTGTTTTAGACAACTCTACCTTTTCTATCCATCAAAGTGTGCATTAAAGATGGGCGTTTTATTTTTCTTCATAGTGAGCGTGTGTTGTACGTGTGCATTGCTTTTTTACATGTGTTACTTTGTGAGCGGGCACATCTTAGAGATGCGTTACGTGGGTTGGTTGAATCACATTATGGCACAGATTCTTAGTGCGTCATTTCAACTCCTGGCAATTGCTGGAGGATTGCATTCTTACTTAAATGAAGTGTACGTTAGGTTTCGGTCATCGCCATTGTTGAGTTTTTGTTCATCTTCTTTAATCTCTCTACATCTTGTGTGCTCTTGTGATTTCCTTCAACTATCTTCCTCACTTTAAGGTACATCCTTCTTGCATCATGTATTTTGATTCTGGTTTCGCTATGGGTATGGGAGAAGTGATTTTGGGGGTTCTATTCAACAACCCCTTGTGGATCGTGAAGCTTCTGATGGTGAGTCCTCTTCCTCTAAGAGGTTGGTTGACCCACCCATGTTGGCGAGGGTAACCTTGTCCTCGTAGGAGGGTAAGGCCTTCTGCTGCTCCTTTAGATGAAAAGCCTATCCCTGTTACCATGATCCTTCCCTGTTATCTAGGACAAGGTGTTTGGATGCTATAGAGACATGCTAAGAGAGAGAAATGACTTGGCTGACAAGGTGGAGAGCATTGTTGCAGAGAAGAAAGAGCTTATTGCTACGGTGGCTAAGTTTGCTAAGGTGATTATTTACCTCCAGGCCTGATTGAAGGAGTTTGAGTCCAAGCTGGGGGAGTCTGAGCTCAAGGTGTCGAAGGAGAGGGAGGCCAGTAAATAGCTTGAAGAAGAGTTACTAGCGTTCAAGAAGGAAGTTATGGAGCAGCACAAGAAGGGCTTTTACAAGGTCATCAGGCAGGCCATGTTCTTCACCAAAGGTCTTGACTTAGGTATTTTTGACCCATTTAAGGACGTGAAGGATGGTGAACAACTTGATGAGCAATAAATAGTTTCCACAGAAGAGGACGTCGACAAGAAGCAAGATGTTGGGGCCAATGTTTAGCTTGCCCTTTCTTTATTTCTTCTTTACTGGATTTTGGGTCGTAATGGCTTTGTAACCTTGACAATATTTCCTTGTCTTGCATGTTGGAATTTTGCAACTGCTTTACTTTTATGTTGGAATTTTGCCTTGTCTTGTATGTTGTTGCACCTTGTTTATACAATTCTCTATTGCATGTGGTAGTGGGGATAGGCCGCCTGTGAGGTCTTGGTGGAATAAAGAGCGAGTCCTCAATGGGTTTGAATCCTTGATGGATTTGTATGAAATAGAAAATTCAATGGTAGGCAATCATCTCGAGTTTGATTTCAACCTGGTTGAAGGCCTTGCTAACAAGTCTAGTGGTATCTCTTTTTTCTTTGTGGAACCTCTTATTATACTAGTCGTAGTTCCAAAGGAGTAAGCTTACAAGGGCGTGCCTTAGGATTTTGTAGGAGGACTTACCAAAGGCGGACCTTGGGTTTCTTGTGTTCCTACAAAGATAAAATTTAATAATACAAAAGCTCACTGGGGGAGAACCTTGCATGCCTAAGGTTCCCGCGAAGATGAAACTTGGCAACAAAGAGGCTCACTAAGGACGGACCTTGGGTTTAACGAGCCTTGGACCAAGGACGAATTCATATTGGGTTTTGGCGAGGCTCACCAAGGAGGACCTTGGGTTTATCGAGCCTTTGGAGGATTAACCAGGGATGCGTCCGTCTTTGGTTTTGGTGAGACTCACCAAGGGTAAACCTTGGGTTTGACGAGTTTTTGCATATGCGAGACTCACCAAGGGCGGACCTTGGGTTTGATGAGCCTTTGGAGAATTGACCAGGGACACGTCCGTCCTAGATTTTGGCAAGACTCATGAAGGGAAAACCTTGGGTTTGACAAGCCTTTGGAGATGCGAAACTCACCAAGGGCAGACCTTAGGTTTAACGAGCCTTTGAAGATGCGAGACTCACCAGGGATGGACCTTGGGTTTGACGAGTCTTTAGAGAATCGACCAAAGACGTGTCTGTCTTGGATTTTGGCGAGACTCACCAAGGGTACACTTTGAGTTTGACGAGCCTTTAGGGATGCGAGACTCACCAAGGGCGGACCTTGGGTTTGACGAGCCTTTGGAGAATCGAGACTCACCAAGGGCGGATGTTGGGTTTGACGAGCCTTTGGAGAAGCGAGACTCACCAATGTGGTGAGAAATACTGTCTGGATCTGTAGTTCCATCATAGCGCTCTAGGTTGAGAGGTTTCCATGAGAGGTTTCCAACCTAAAGGCAACTCGATCTCTATGATACGATTGACAAAGGGGTGTCAACACATGGGCCTGTAATTCATCATGGTCGGCCTTTAGTTTCTTGAGTTCCTCCTCAAGACGTCTCTCCATATCCACAATGCGGGTTTGGAGTTGTTAGAGAGTGTCATTATCTATCATGGTTGTTGGGAAAGGGTTGGAGTTGTCTAGGGGTGGCTCACGAATAAGGTCAGACCGTGTGCTAATCATTAGTGAAGAAAGGCCACGGGGAAAGTTTTCCTAGGTCCACACGGTCAACACCAAATGTACTTACCAAAATCTAGAGCTAACGAACGTCAGGGTGGACGTAGCCTGGATGGACTCCACAATTTACACGTCGGATTGCTGGTACCTTCTATTAGGAGAATAGGAGGGGGGACCTACAAAACAAAGGATCCTAAAACTCAAGTAAGTACGTGAGTGATTTGAGAATGGAATGAAAAGGGTGAGATAGAACAAGGTATTTAAAACGGGGGAAATGAGCTTTAGGTCCTTGATTGTAGGAGTTGTTACAGTGGTGTAACAACTCTTCTAGATAATTCCTAGCTTACAAATAATCCATCTCTTATAGATAATTCATTGCTAGTAGATAAGTAGGTATCTGCAACTTGATAAAGAAATAATAGCATTATCATTAAGATTCAAATATATAGATATTTGTTAATAACCTGTCAGCCCAATAGCATGACTGCTGAGGGAGTGACATATGCGCTCTGGTGTCAAGGGTGACTAGGAGGATTGACATGCACATTCTAGCGCATGTGAATTTTGTAGACCCTGGACATTAAAACATATGTTTTTTTTTTTAAATTTCAAATATGTATTTTAATAATCAAATAAAATGAAAATACAAAGCAATTTAAGTGTATGTTAGGGTGAGCTATTATCCAATCTTTTTTATTTTAAAAATGTAAAAGTAACTCAATACTAAGTATTTATATTTTTAATTAAAGGATTTTAAAATGAACTTTATTTCATTTTTGTAAAATATTTGAAAATAAAATATATGAATGGATGTGTTAAACGGAATGTGTGTAAGTGTTCCTAATAGGTTACCTATTATTTTATATCCTTAATTGTTATTTAAAATGAATAGTCATAATGTATTTTATATTTAATTATGTAAAAAAAGATTGTGTGTGTGCCTGTGTGTTTTATTTTATATTTAACTAATTATATAAAATATTTTGTTAGTATAATATGCATATTATAACTTTAGTCACATTATTTTATATAGAATGAATAAAACAATAAACTTAATATTTTTAATTCATAAATCTTAGTGAAAGATGTTGCTTTAACTTTTTCTTCTATTTGTATTGATGTTTTGTGTCTAAATATGTCTATGATATTAAAACTAATCAAACCTATATAAAAGTAATAAAACATCAAGATAAAACAAACAAAAAGAGAACTAATTAAATTTCATATGTAATGAATAATTACACTTTTTTTTACACATGAATAAATACAATGTAGTAAAATAAAAAAAAAGTGATTTAATGAAAATAATTATAGTTATTTAGTGAAAATAAAAAAAAATGATTTGAATTATCCAAGGTAGCAAAATAACAATGCAGTATTAAGAAGAAAAAGTGGAAATTATACAAAATTTTATTTAACAACTTATGAGAATTTTTTTTCTATACTAGCATATGGTTAATTAAAAAGGAAAAAATAATTTTAAAAAACAAAAAAAATTAAAAACCAATATTTTTTCTTCAAAAAACAACAATTTAGAAAAACAATTTCTAAACCAATTTTTAAAAAAACCTCTAGGGTTTTGTAAACTATAAGCAAAAAAAATCTAGCGAACCGATTTCTATACTAGATAAAAATTTGTAGTTTAAAATTGCGGTTAAGAAATCGGTTTGGGGGACTGATTTTTCACCATGAACAATGCTTTATATCATTGGGGTAAATATTTTTTGAGTTGTATTATTTGGGTAAATATTTAATTTATTTGTATTATTTGGGTAAAAAAAGTCTATAATACAATTATAAATATTTAAGTTATTTTAAATACAATTATGGATGTCATTTCATAAAAACAATTAGTTGTTTCGAATTAACAATCATTAATTACAAAATATGTTATATAATAATTAATTACTTTAATTATAATAATATAAAAAAGTGATTGTAATAAATTAAATTATAGTTTGCTAAATCCCTTCTCCATATATAGAATTAGTGAGAATTAGATATTTAAAAGGACATATGTGATTGTGCGATTATATTCCTACCAATTTATTTAATAATTAGAGGTTGAGAATGGCTTTTTTATTTTATTTTTCCATAATTTTTAATTGATTTAATTTGAATGTTATAGAATTAGTATCTATAATATATTAGTCTTATAAAATTAGATGCCTATGATAATTATAAATCAATTAATTGCAATCAATTAATCCTTAATGTAATCTAATTATGTAATTTAAATTAGTACTGATTAACTATAAATCATTTTTTAATTTAAAATTAAAATTAACAAAAAATTAATTGCTTACAACTTTAGAAAATGCCACTATCAACATTCATTTTAAAAAACATTCTTATATGTATATACAATGGTCTATATATTCCCAACATTACTCTACATTTATTTGCTCAAAGTTGATTTACATTCTTTTCTATTTTTATACAAATGGTTACAATTCTTTACAACTTTACGATGAATGAAAAAAACGGTAATTTTATCAAAGTAATTGTTGATGGTGAAAATTTGAAAATAAGTTTTGAAAACTTACAAGATAACTTTACACAATGATTCTAGTCAACAAATAAAAGTAATTTTGAGTTTGTTGGTCTTAGAATCATAGGATTCAAGGATGTGAATTCTTTTTATTTGAATCAGCAACTTCTTGTGCATCAAGTTGCGAATCTCTAAAGTATGAATTGGATGCATGGACTTGAGGATGATGAAGGCCATGTTTGATTATGAATAGCTACTTAGCCAAAAAGCTAACCTTGTAATTGAATGAATTATCCCTGGCACCCAATTTGAGCAGAATGAATTGATTGATTGATTGAACCTCGAGCCTATTCAGTTGTATCTTCTGCTACCTTATTTTAGGTTGTAGGAGAGCATCATCCACAGAAGATGGTTCAAGGCGGAGGCACTGGGTAAGGATTGAAATGGTCAAAGAAAATAGTATATACACATTGTTTCTGTTCTTAAAAAAAATTGTAAATATAAATAAAGTTAATAAGTGTGTATGCTATAAATTTAGGTATGAAAGCTAAGTGCCTAAGAAAAAGGGCAAGTATGGGGAAGAAGTGAAAAAAAAATGAAGGTTATTCTATGGATGAATGCTCTCCTAGAACCTAAGCTTTTGAATCCTAGAAAGACCATGAATTGTTGGCAGCCCAACCCCATTACAAGCCTAGAAAGTCCTTCGGATTCATTTTTGTGTGTTCATTACTGTATGATATGAGATGAAATGCAAAGGTTGGAACTTGTGTTGGTTGTTTATGATGGAATAAGCCTAAACACTTGAGTTTGAGTGAAACAATGACTGCGAGGTTTTGGTTGATGATCCTTCCTTGATTTCTTTCATGCTTACTAGCTTATTTCAGCTATGACTCTAATACTTGTGCTCCTATCTTTGAAAAGCTGCATGCTTGTGAGAAGTGATTGATTTAAGCATTCCATGATATTCAGTTCATATGGTTGATGTCCTTGATGAATCAAACACCATTTTCTTTTGATTGGCCACTGTCTTTGTCACTTGAGGACAAGTGAACTGTTCCTTCTTTGCTTGAGGACAATCAGAACTGTAAATTTGGGGGAGTTTGTTAGTTGCTTTATACAACTAACTTTTGTATAGAAATCATTTTCCAAAGCTTGTATAGTTCCCCAATTTATGGTTATTTTGGAGTAAATTTAGTAAATAAATCTTGTTTTATGGTTAACGCTGTCTCTAAAACATTTCCATTAGATTTAATGATGAAATCTGTGCATTTTCAGGTGAAAAAGAGGCTAAGTTTGAATTGCAAAAAGTAGCAGTTGAGCTAAGCTCAGCAGTTGGGCTAAGCACATATCCACCGCTAAGGGTAGCTTCAGCATGCTTAGCACAAAGGAGAATTTGGCAGAGCATCAACATCAAAGTCGTGCGCTAAGCACGAGATCAGTGCGCTAAGCGCAACAGATGCCTTCAGCCACGCTAAGCTCGAGACTGGCGCTAAGCCCAATTTCACTTACTCGCGCTAAGCGCGAGGGTGGCGCTAAGCGCAGCGTCGAGATTTTAGAGCCTATTTAAAGCCTATTTTATGCAGAATTAGGGTACAAGGCCCAGGGCATAGAATTCTACAACAACCACAGTGCTTATTTCGGGAAAAGAGCCCTGGAAGTAGCAAAGAGGAGCAACTTGTGCATTGAAGCCTAGGTTTTGTATTTGAGAGATTATTGAGTAGAGAGTGAGTGTGAGATGCTGAGAAGAGGAGGAGGAATCCCCCTTCTTATGTAATAAACTATCATTCTCTGCTTTTAATCTCATTTATTGTTAGGGTTTCTTTGTAATGGCTGGCTAAACACCCTAGTTGGGGATTTCTAATGAATAGCTGATGTAAATACCTAATATCTAATTGATTATGTTTTCTATGTTCAATGCTTCCTTCAATGCTTAATGTTTGTATGCTTTTGGTCTGATCACCCATTTGTGTGCACAGTTAGGTGACTTTAGCATTGGAAAATGTATTGTTGCCTTAGAACTTGATTGAAGCAGGATTGAAATTTAGCCTTACATGAGGGATCTGTGGGTTAAGTTTTGGTCTTAATTATGTTGTTACAATAACACTGTTTAGTTTAGGCCTAGTCTTACATGAGGGATCTGCGGACGAAGCTTAGGCTAAATTAGGCTAAACTTTAGTAAGCTACTTGAGCTAAGTCTAGTCTTACATGAGGGATCTGCGGACAAAACTCAGTTTAAGTTAGTCTAAACCTAAGAGGGCTGTCTAAATCGGGTGGAGTCTTAAATGAGGGATCTGTGGACGAAGCTTGGATATTCATCCGAACGAGGGATCAAGGGTTTAGTAATTTAGGCTACAGCATAGAACACAAAAGCACGATTGATTAGAGAAATATATTTCTATGCATCAGTTTGTTTGTTAGAAAGACCTAACATATCTACCTATTGCTGTCATTTTATTTACCTTGCATTTTATAGTTTTTAGCATACAAGTTTAGTTTAAAGTCTGTTTGAAATTAACACTTATACATGTTCTCTCAATAATGCTTTGATTCTGAACTTAATTCAGGCTAACATTAGTTCCTTATGTTCAATACTCAGATTCATCTGTTTTAATTTAAAATACTTGACGATCCGGTGCGCTTTCCGGTAAACCCCCATTGAAATTTCCTCGAGACATAAATGCACAAAAAGTAACTGCAGTGGGGATTCATCAACTAGCAACATTAAATGCTTCAAATTTCTTGGGAGAGGTCACATTGCCTCTCAATGCCCCACAAAGAAAACCACGATTATGAAGGGTCAAGACATTTATAATAGTCAAGAGGAGACTACTTCTTCTCCTTCCTCTAGTTGAAGTGAAGATGAAGTAAGGGGTGAAGAGTCTAGTGAGGAAGTCTACCCCCATGAGGAAGGTGACCTCCTAATGATTAGAAGTCTCCTTGGAGGTCAATCTTGTGATCTATCTCAATCCAAAAGAGAGAACATCTTTCATACAAAATGCAAAATTTTAGATAAAACTTGTTCTCTCATTGTGGATAGTGGGTCTTGTTGCAATTGTTGTAGCACAAGATTAGTTTTCAAGTTGAACCTCACTATCATTCCCCACCCAAAACCTTATAAACTTCAATGGCTCAATGAGCAAGGGGAAATGATAGTTAACCAACAAGTGAAGGTACTTTTCTCCATTGGGACATATAAGGATGAAGTTAATTGTGATATAGTTCCCATGGAGGCAGGACATATTCTTTTAGGAAGGCCATGGCAATTTGATAGGAAGATCATTTACAATGGCCTAACTAATGAAATTACCCTCACCCATCTTGGCACTAAATTTGTGTTGCATCCTCAAACACCTTCACAAGTGGCCAAAGATCAACTAACTATGGAAGATAAGAGGGATGAGGAAGAAAAACTAGAAAAACAAAAGAAAAAGAAGAATAGTAAAGCCTTGTGTTCAAAGGCCAAGGGGAAGTAAAAGGAGGAAAAGGATTCCTCCAAGAAGATTGTTAAGAAGGAAAATCATTTTGCAACAAAAGGTGATATCAAAAGAGCACTCATTCTTAAACAATCTTTCTACCTTCTCCTATCAAGGGATACATCCCTTAGCATCGCCATACCTCTTGAGCTTGAGGTTATTCCTCAAGTAAAGGAGTTGTTGGATGAGGGTTTGGTTCACAAGAGTTTAAATCCTTGTGCTTTGTTGGTGTCTAAAATAGGTATTATTAGGCACCAAATCCTTATGATAGGTGGTATG
Source organism: Glycine max (assembly GCF_000004515.6). Taxonomy (NCBI): domain Eukaryota; kingdom Viridiplantae; phylum Streptophyta; class Magnoliopsida; order Fabales; family Fabaceae; genus Glycine; species Glycine max. The sequence goes on along the minus strand of NC_038250.2, from coordinate 32,561,737 downwards.
ATGAATGTGTTGAGTGGTGCAACACTCTTTTGTAAAATCACTCATGCACCCAACATCTTCATGATTTGTGTACATAAAGACTCATTAGGTAGGTTTGCTCTTATTTTTGGTTTCAATGGAAACCTAGGTGCTCATGTGGGACACCTTAGGTTTGTCGTAATTTTTTGTAGGAATAATCAACATGAAAATAAATAAAAAGGTATGTTTTATTCCATTACTTTCCTTAACTTTTTAAATAGTGATCAAGGGCTTCCCATGGACCCTAAGAGAATAAAGGTCATTCCTGAGTGGCCTACTCCACCAAGTATAAGGGAAATTTGGGGCTTCAATGACTTAACAAACTTTTACAAAAGGTTTATCCCATATTTTTCTATACTTGTAGCACCACTCATTGAGTTGGTGAGGAACTATGTTCTCTCATGGGAAGATGGCCAGGAAAAGGGCTTTCAGTCCTTACCCTACTCTAACATACCCAACATCACTAATACATATGTTTTAATTCTTTTTATAGGTGTTGAGGAAAGAATCCCTAAGTTTCAAGAACCTCTGGACTTGAGGTCAAATCCTTTTTAAGGGGGGTGGAATGATGCAATCCTACCCCCCAAGGGCATTGGATAGAAGACTCTAAGAAGAATGGGTCAGAGATGCAAGAGAAGGCCCTAGGGTTCTCATGAGCCTTAGGGTAGATTTCGGGCCCATGGGATAAGTATGAGCCCACTTATCTTTGTAAATATTAGATTAAGGTTTCATTATTTTTGGGTCTTGTATTTAGGGCTCCATAATGTAGGTAGGGTATCCTAGAAATGTAAGATTTTTTAGCCCTTGTATTTTAGGGCACCTAGACTAGTTTTTGTATTAGGGGTAGTTTTGTAATTTCACATGCATTAAGTAAATATTTGATGTGTGTTGGAAAATAAATTTAATTGAATTGGGAAAAGCCCAATCCAATTAAATTTTAGAGGGGGAGGTGAGCATTTGCTTGCTACACCCCATTGCCACATCATATAGTCACACTTTGTGCATGTCCTTCATGCTTTACATGCCTCATGCCACCTAAGCATACTTAGTGGAGAATCTTGGACTTGATATTGGATTAGTGTGTTGAACCATAGCTAAAATTCACTAATCATAATTAGTGAAATTTTGGCTCCAAAATTTGGCTCCACAAATTCAATTTCAAATTCAAGAGAAATTTGAATAGAAATTCAAATTTCCCTCCAATTTTATGTGACACTTAGGCTATAAATAGAGGCCTTGTGTGTACATTTTTTTAACTTTGATCATTAGAGAATTAAACTTCAAAGTTCAGACCTCTTTTAAGGCACAAAATTTTGTGCTCCCTCTCCTTCTCCCTTCATTCTTCTTCTCCTACCTCCAAGCTCTTATCCATGGCTTCCTATGGTAGTGAGCTTCTTCTTGACTCATCTTCTCCTTGAAGTGGCGTCTCCTCTCAACTCTTCTTCTTCTCCATTCCGCTGCCATTAAAATTCATGAAGCAAAGGACTCCATTGATGAAGAAGATCCAAGGCCTACAAGCTCCAATGGAGCTATATCACCATGTCAGTGAAAAATCTTGTCGAGCGCCTAGGAGTACATGACAAGACAGACCATACACTGGTAAGTCAGATCAATCTCACAAGGTAAAATCATAGGGGGACCAGTCGGGGTCACTTTATTTTGCGAGAACACTCCAATCATATGGGATCAGCATAGGCTTCAAAGAACATTCAAATCGGGTGTATTTACCCCCAAGGCCTACACTCTGAAGAGTCCATCAAGGCCTCTCCTTGCTAATTCAGGTCCAACCTAGAAAACATTTTAGCACTCAAACTCTATCTATGAACTGTACAAAACACACGACTCCTCAATTGTTCTCAAAATAATTTTAACTCGTCGCGCCTCAAAGTGATTAAACTCGTCGGGTTCCCACAGTGGATCCCATCACAATACTCATTACGCATTAACTCGTCGCCCTTAAAGGGTCTTACAGTTGTGTGATTGTACGGTTCATAGCTCACAACATCTCAATGCACATGTGTGATCTCACAATTTAACACATACTCAACTTATCACTTACACATAGTTAATCACACTTTCATAATCCCAGACAACACGTTATCACGTCTCATGCATTATATACATGTTACACAATAATAATATTAATATTTATGTTCATATTATTAAACCCCTTAAACAATCTCACATAATCATATCAAAATCATAGGGGGAAAAACATGAAAACACCAAGAGCATTCAATTTTATCAACCAATTTGCATCAATGCATCAATTGGCCCGTCAAATACAATCTTGTAATTATAATCATATAGGAAGAATCACAATACAATAAACATCTCAAAATAAATCCAAATTTGATCCTCTAAGTATCCCTACACATGTTCATTCTAACCTCAATTACGAATGGTGGGGATGTGCAAAACTGAGTTCCAAACCTGGTGTTCGCATTTCACGATGATCTAATGGTTAACGATTTTGAGATTGTAGTTTTACTGAGACAGGTTTGAGTGTATACGTGAGAAAGAGAAAGTTTTGGGAGAGGAGGAAGGGAAAATGAATTTGAGAGGTAGAGAGAGCGTAGACACGTATCGTAAATGTAAAGCTGACCTAATATTCTCTATTTATAGTTAGGATACTCTCAGCCTATTATTTATTATATTTTTTATTTTATTATTTTATAAAAAACTTTATTTTACTTCGTATCAAAAGAATAAATAAAATCTCCTTTTTATTTTCTAAGAACATATATTTATTTTATTTACTTTAAAACCATTATTTTAATTAATAAAACTATTTCTTCTTATTTATTTAATTACAAAAACCTCATTATTTTACTAAGACTCTATTTATTTTTAAATAAAATCATTTTTAATTTATTTTATGAAAAATTGGATGTTACATTTTATGATAATCACAATAATGCATTCAAATTGTTGCAATGATATTTTGTACCCTTGATGACTTTCCAGCATATGAAAATTGGAGTAGATATAGTGTTAAGAGCCATCACACATGTCTTATTTGTGAATATCAAACAAGCTACATGCAACCAAAGCATCGAAAAAAGACAGTCTACACTAGGCTCATAGATTTCTCAAACCTTTTCACCCATAATGGCAATTGAAAAAAACTTTTGATGGAAGACAAGAGAAACAAACTATGTTGATTACCTTAACTAGAAAGCAAGTTTATGAGCAGGTGAAGGACATTGATACTGTAACACCCGAAAATTTCATTAACTGAAAATAGATGTTTGATGTATTTATTATGTTATTTGGTTACTTGATTAATTTTGGATTAGTTGAAGTGTTTTGTGAATTGTCCTTGTGCAACTACTTGGTGTGGATGTTAGGTTATGTGGAGTTTGATTGATCTGCATTGGAACCATGTGATTTCAAGATTGACCCCAAACTTGTTTTGGTAAAAACCAAGACCTTAGATTCGTTAACCATTGGATCACCTTAGAATTTGGATTGTAGGCTTGCAACCCAAGTTTGCATGTTTTCACCGTTGGGATTTACGAAATAACATCTAGAGCGTGAGATATGACCTTTTCACAAAAGTAGTTAAATATGTTGGAGTAGGAATTCACCCAGAACTCGCCCAAGCATGTTTAAGTTGGGCCAGCTCGCCCAGGCAAGCAAAATTTTGCCATCGCGAGTCTTGTAGGTTACAAATACATTGAACAGCGAGAAACAACGTGTTTTTCACTCACTCTCTCTCTCTTTCTCCAAAACTTTCACCCAAACCTTAGAACATCCTCCTCCACCACCCATGACCACCAATGACCGCCATGAGTCGTCTCCGCTTGCCACCAGACCACCACATGGAGAGGAACACTTTAATCAGAGCGGAATCTCCAAAATTCAACTCGAGGATTTGGTAGAGAACGAAACCTTCGACCCTTCCTTCGCGGTTTCATCGAGGTAACTGTGTTCTTTATGCCTTCTCCTAGTTAGTTTGAGCCTTTCTTGGTATCTTTTGTGATTTGGGTACCGTTATTGGATGTTTTTACACTTCCTTTGAAAATGAGATGTTGTAAAAGTTGTTTTTTTATAAAATTGATGTCGTTTTCATCACCTTCATTGAACCCTGGTCATATTGGCATGACTGGAATTTCAAAATAATGTCTCTTTGATGTAGACCCCAAAATACCCCTTTAGCCCCTTTTTAAATTGAACGGGTATTTGACCCCAAATGTTAATCTTAACCTTGTCTTTGTAATATATACTAAATTATCTTCAATTTGGTATATAGAACTTTGCATTCGAACTAATGGACATGAACCTAAGAGATCTCAAAACAATGTTGCATGGAGCTAACGAGAGAATATAGATAGGTGCGGTTGTTTATAGTTTTGATACCATAATTGGGGTCTAGGAACTCAATTATGGGGTTGTATGTTTATCTTTGTTGCATGCTAGTTTTCAAGAAAAAATATGTGTTAAACTAATGGGATGCAAAATATTTGTTGTTGATGATTAAAACTGTGAATGATGTTATTATTGTATTGATTTTGAATTTTTGGGAAAAGTCTTAATGACAGAGGAGACTCCATCCCAAATTTTATATTTGTTCTTTCATTTACTTCTTATACTAAATGTTAAATGGGCTTAAGAGTTTCTTGCATACTATCGTTCTTCTTTTCAATTTAGAATTTTCCCTAAAATACTTGTCTCGTTATATTATGAATGGTTGTTATATGTGATTTATGTGGTCTGAAGACTTGGGGAATGTGAATCTCAGGCATGAGTTGATATATGCATAAGTGGAATGCAATTGCTTGTGATGTTGATCATATTGAGATGAAATGATTGTTGATGTTGATGATGACATTGAGATGAGATGATGTTGATGTTGACAATGTCGTTGAGATGAATGCATGTTGTGCATGTACATGAGGGGTTTAGTAACCTATATGAATATCCCTGGAGAAGGAAGGGGATTTGGTTTAAAAGTTATAAGCACCCCTGGGGAAGGAAGTACCTATGGTGCATTGATGGTGTCGATGCTTCATATTGCATAATTGTGTAGAAATAGTATAAACTTTGTTACTAAGTACCTATGATTTTTCATGAGGAAAAGTGTTGGTACTTGGGGGCATGTCACTCGGTTTGGAACTCCCTTGAGACTCATGTTGATCAACATGGGGGGGGGGGGGGGGGGACTTTCCTGTGCATGACATGGTGACCTCGAAAGATTACTGCTACTTTTCCTAAGTGAAAGTGTCACGAGGACACGCTTAGGCTATTTCCTATGAATGGTACCACATTTCCTTTGAAAGTTGAGTGAGGTACATGCATAATTCTGAGCATAATTGATTTGAATTGTTGAAAAGTTGATGACTAGTTTGTGGTGTGTATGTCGAGTCGATGTATTATTGAGAATAAATGTGATTATTTGTTATTGTTTTCTTTCTAATCGTTGTAATCTGATAATGGTTGATCTTTTACCATAAACTCACCCTTGCAATTTTGTACCGTGTGGTTGGTGCCTGTGATGATCTCGAACTTTTGTTCATAGGAGTAGATAAGCAATAGTAGGTGTCTTGGAGGGAAGTCTTTTGTTGGAGCCGCCAAGCCAATGTGATAAAGTTGGAGTTTATTATATGAGAGAGTTGTGTTTTGTTATCAACTCTTACTAAATTGGTTCCTTGATTTTTTGATTGGATATGTAAAGTCCAGGTTTAGATACATTTAAAAACTGAATTATACCTTGACATGTGAATGATGTACAATGGTTCTATAATGTGTTATTTGGTGGATGTATATCGTGAAAATTTTACCACCGTTTTCATAATCAACTTAATTGAACTTTCACTAAAAATTGAAATGTCGCATTTTAGAGTTAGTGATATCATAGTGACAAGGCGGGTCGTTATACCATCTTTGTGAAGACCCAAAAGAAAGATGCAAGTGAGAAAAGCATATGGAAGAAGAGGTCAATATTCTTTGGTCCTCCATACTGGTCTGATTTAGATGTTAAACATTGTACAGACATAATGCATATGGAAAAAAATGTGTGTGATAGTTCACTTAGACACTTGTTAACATTAAAGGAAAGACAAAAGGGGGTTTGGATGCTCGTCAAGATTTGTTTGAGATGGATAGACGTGAGCAGTTGCATCGAAGGTCAGATGGTAAGGTAACATATTTGCCCCCAACATGTCATACATTGTGAAGAGAAGAGAAAACAAGTATATGTCAATGTCTGCAAGGTGTGAAAGTGCCCCAAGGATATTCTTCAAATGTTAGGAGCCTTGTATCAGTAAAGCATTGGTTTTAGAAAAACCAATGTTAATAGGACAATTTTAACATCAGTTATTTAAAAACCAATGTTGTTTAAGTACTCACAGCATCAGCTTTTAGAAAACCGATGTTGTCCTTGTTATGAGTGTTTGCACACATGCCAAAACCCTTCCTTGCAATCTCTCTTTCTTTGCATTCCACCACCTTTTTTACCCTTCTCTCTTCCCACCACCTTTTTTACCCTTCTCTCTTCCCACCACCTTTTTCTCTCCTAACTCATCACCTCCATCTAGATCTGAACTCGCATAGCCATCATCATCACCGACCACATCCACACTATGTGATCGTCCTACCCTGTCTCTTCCACACCACACACTACCACTACTCACCAAATAGCAAAACCATTGTGCACACCATCACACCGTCCAGATTGCGTGCAACCTCCTCACTGTTCACACCCTGCCCCAGCCAGATTTGCATCCAACAACCGTAACATCGCTCCCAACTCTAGCCTCACAACCACCATAAAACCATCCCCGCATCACCGTGTTCAAACACAACTGTGGCGATTCTTTTTCTTGATGAGTTTGAGGCGACGAAATTCTTGGTGCTACTCCTTTTCAATGAAGTAATCAAGAAGCTCAGAGAAGATGTTAGTTTCCAGTTTTACTTCCATTTTTTTTGATTTTGGTGGTTCTTTCTAGCTAGTTTTCCCCATTAAAGAGAAGGGGAAGGGATTTTAAGATTCTGTAATAAGGAATGGTTCATTTCTTTAGCTCTAGCACACCCTGTTATGTTGATGTCCTTTATGCTTTTGAGGAAAAAACATAAGATTTGAGGCTATCATATTTGTGTTAAAATTGAATTTAATTATGAAGAATGGGAGAGATAAGGATTAAATTTCCAGTGACATGATCATGTAGACTCTAATACCATGTCGACTACCAATTCATCCAAAAGCTTTATATATTAGGAAGTGTATGCCCTAGAATATTTTGGTGTGTATGATGTATATATATACTACATACACAATGTGTACAGTGGAAATCATAAAAGTTTTAAGATTCTTATCAAAAAGAGAATAGTTAGTTAGGATAGTTGGCTGGTTAAAAGTTGAAGAGACAAGAAATTAGCTTAAAGGAGGGAAGAGGATAGAAGAATGGGGAATTTGTTCTGTTATCATTTAGGAAATTGAACCTTAGCTCTACTGCAGAAAGGGGAAATCCTTTGTGAATGGGAAACCCTTTGAAGGTGAATCTCTACTTGTTTATTTGAAATTCAAAAAATACTACCAAAGCATATTTGTTCCTTTTCATTCCTTGTTCTTGTATATCTCTCTGATAATTCAACCCATTTGTGGGATTTTGACAAATACCCTCTTAGCATTGTGTTACTTTGCTACTAACTTTAACTACATTTAAAGCTTGCTCATAACTAACAAAGTTTATTTGTTTAGATTGATTCATTAAAAGCCAATCTAGCTGAACTGGAATCACATCATAGCAATAATTATATTGAGGAAGAGTTACATTCTTGTAATTACTTGTTTTCTTGTCCTTTAGAAGGTTGAGATGTTTTCTATATTCATCTTGATTTTTAATTTATAACACAAAGCAAATAAATATGTTGACATCATGTGGCGCTAAGGTAGTAAAAAAGTTATCTAAAAAGTTACCTCCCATACAAGAAGCACCAAAGAGTTATACTCCATATATCAAGTACACCAAACTTCAATTTAAGGTATGGAAACAGTTAAGATTTGAGAACTTTGATTCTTTCATCTATATACAACTCTTAAATGTTTTCATTGAGATTTGTATTTAACATATTCAATAGACAAAACATAGGTTATTTTTATTTCCATAGTAAATATAAAACAATGGGTCACACTACTAGAAAATATAGATTTAACATCGTTAGGTTAACATCGGTTTTCGATAAAATCGATGTTAACATAAACACGGTGGCATAATTGTACATAACATTTATTTGTTAACATCAGTTTTTCAAAAAACCAATGTTAGTGAATTGACGTTAGTTAGTTAACATCGTTTTTCAAAAAACCGATGTTAACGTCAGTTCATTAACATCGGTGTTTTAGAAAATCGATGTTAAATGTATGATAAGTTAACATCGGTTTCTTCCAGAAAACTGATGTTAACGTTAACATCAATTGGTTAGCATTGGTTTTTATTGAAAACCGATGTTAAATTTCGATTTAAAAATATTAGAATGGGAGCCTAATTTTTCATCACACTCTCTTCTTCTCCGACTCAGGTCTGGCTTCTTCGTTCTTCCTCTCTGTGCAACCTTATCTTCGTTCTTGGCTACTCTGTATTTCTCTGTCTCAACTATGGTTGATTTTCTGCTTATTTTTCGCAACTCTGCCTCTCTCTACAAGCTTGTTTTTTGTGGGATGGTTCACTTTATCTTTTGTTGCTTTGGGAATCTGGCATACTCTTATGAAGTTTTGAGGTTTTAATTTAGCATGATTTCTATCATTCTGGAGTTCGGATGGAGGATGAGGATACTATTGTATTGCATATTAATTCCTTTTTTAGGAGCTTTTTCTAGAAAAGGAAACTATTGAAGCCGGTTTAGGACACCTTTCTCTCTCTGTGGAAGAGATTAAACAAGTTGTTTTTGATCCCCAAAGTGGACAAAGTTTAATTTATTATCAATTTCATCCTATTTCTTTATGCAATACCATTTATAAGGTTTTGACAAAGGCTATAGTTTATAGATTGAAGCCTGTTATGCCAATGTTGATCTCTGTGTTTCAAATTGGCTTTATTCCAGCATGTAGCATTCATGAGAACATTATCATTGCCCAGGAGCTTTTGCATTCTATGTGACAAATCAAAGGTAGATGACTTTGGTTATAGGAAATGTAAAAGGTAGATGACTTCTTGCAAGGGCATGGTATGAGGAAAAAATAGTATTAAGTAGAAACACTAGAGGGTCACTTAACCGACAATGAAATCACCAAAACACCCTTGGTATCCACTCAAGAGGGTGACTTACCTATAGGGACAGCATGGGAACTGTCAAACTCTAATTTCATTTGGGTATAATGCTTTTATCATCTAGATATAATGTTTTTATCATTGCTAATCGAATTACGGGGGTTGACATCGTTTACAGTGCAAGGTCAAGGGATTGTTCAAGTTGATGTTTGATTGTCAGATCCGGGAACAAAAACCACAAGGAAAGGGGCAAAATGGTCATTTTCTGGAACTTCCTAGACCTAAACTCGCCCAAGCCAGCATCTGGCTCGCCTGGGCCATGGGAAAGCTTCAGCCTGAAGCAACTAGGTCGCCTGGGCGAGCTGATACCTTTAAGCTAAAGCAACCAGTTTGCCTGGGCGAGCTTCCCCTGCACCAAATGGTTTTTTCTATAAATAGCCATGCATGGGGAAGGGTTTAAGGGCTGGCAATTGAAGGAACAGAAGGAAAAATACAAGGAGAAAGAGAAGAAGAAGAAAAAAAAAAAGCAAAGCCGAGGTGTCGCCGAATCAAACTGTGGATCATTTCCGTCATCCTTTCTCTTGCTAGCCTTGTACCCTGTGCAATAGTCGGTTAGTTTGTCTTAAGATTTTGATGTAATCTATATACCCTTATGGGTCCTCTATGATATTCTGTGTGCACTTATCTTCTTCACTTATCGTTGGTAATTTCATGTTATTTGTAAGGTTTAATTCTAGTCGATCACTAATATCATGAAAATTGGTTTTTTTTAGTGAGACTGGAAGGTAATAAACACAAAAAAAATGAAAAAAAATCAATTCACAACCCAACTTCTTTTCATCAAATATCTCTTGAGATTGTTTCAAGGTCCAACGCCTTAACGATTCCCTCCGCTTTTTAAAATTTAAAAAAAAATGTTGTTTAAAGGTCCAACGCCTTAACGACTCTTTCTTCACAATTAAAATAAATCTTTCAAAAACATAAAATCAATTCAACACAAAAACATTCAGACTTAAAGAACTACGTAGGTCTGATTTCCTCATTACACCTGGGGATATGTAGGAGCAAGGGCAACACCCTTGTCGATTTGGTAAATTCATTTGTCATGCATAGCATAACTATGCCCTAATCATTCATCATATCTTCTCTATGATAGGTTGTTGAAATATTGGCGATCAAAATTTCTATTCCTGCGAACATAGGGTCGAACCAAGCGCAATCTTTAAAGAAAAGGATTTTATCAAGTCAAGGTCAATGTATGGAAGTAACCAGCTTGCGAAAGTTGGGGCAAAAGATGGGTCAAATTTACATAGCTTCTTTGACTACTGCCAACACATGATTGAGCTAATAACTTACAAAATTAGGAACCGTTAATGTGTCCATGTTTTATTTCTAGTTGCACTTTGACTCTGACAAGATTTAATGAAAATTAGAGTTGATTCGACCCTATCTTCTACTGAATATCCTGTGTAAAATTTTGAATACCTCATCAACATATCATTCTCATGCATTCATGTTTGTTTGTCTTTCCACTTTGGTTGCATTGCTCATTGCATTCTTTCCTTGAAATCAGAATCGTAATCATTATAACCAAAGAGAAAGATCACGCTTTACGGCACCCTTACTGATGCAATCCTACCCCCAAGGGTATTGGATAGAAGACTCCAAGAAGATTGGGCCAGAGATGCAGCAGAAGGCCTTAGGGTTCTTATGAGCCTTAGGGTAGATTTTGGGCCCATAGACTAAGTATGAACCCATTTATCTTTGTACATATTAGATTAGGATTTAATTATTTTTGGGCCTTGTATTTAAGTCTCCATAGTGTAGGGAGGGTACCCTAGTAATGTAGGATTTTTAAGCCTTTGTATTTTAGGGCACCTAGATTAGTTTTTGTATTAGGGGTAGTTTTGTAATTTCACATGCATTAAGTGCACTATTTGATGTGTGTGTTGGGAGAGAAATTTAATTGAATTGGGAGAAGCCCAATCCAATTAAATTTTGGTCTAGCCTAAGGGGGAGGTGAGCATTTGCTTGCTACACCCTATTGTCACATCATATAGTCACACTTTGTGCATGTCCTTCATGCTTTATATTCCTCATGACACCTAAGCACACTTAGTGGAGAATCTTGGAATTGATCTTGGATTAGTAGGCTGAACCATAGCTGAAATTCACTAATCATAATTAGTGAAATTTTGGCTCCAAATTTGGCTCCCCAAATTAAAATTCAAATTCAAGTGAAATTTGAATAGAAATTCAAATTTCCCTCCAATTTTGTGTGACACTTAGGCTATAAATAGAGGCCTTGTGTGTGCATTTATTCAACTTTGATCATTTGAGAATTATGCTTCAAAGTTCAGACCTCATTTGAGGTACAAAATTTCATGCTCCTTCCACCTCTCTCTCTCTCTCTCTCTCTCTCTCTCATTCTTTTCCTCCATTGAAGCTTCCTCTCTTGGCTTCTTATCCAAGGCACTCTCTTGGTGGTGAAGCTCCTCCTTCCATGGCTTATTCCCTAGTGGATGGCGCCTCCTCTCACCTCTTCTCCTTCTCCATTCCACTTCCATTAAACTTTAAGAATCAAAGTACTCCATTGATGAAGAAGATCCAAGGCCTACAAGCTCCACAAGGAGCTACATCACTTACCAGACGTGTACCAATGAGTGAAATCGAAGAAGTACAGGAACAAATGAAGGTCGATATGGAGGCCCTGAAGGAACAGATGACAATGATGATGGAAGCAATAATGAGCATGAGAAAGATGATGGAGGATAACACTGCTACAGCTGTTGCTGCAAGTACTGCTACTGAGATGGACTCGATTCACCTGGCCGATTTCAATCAAGTGATTGTCCAGTCTTAGATGTAGTAGGCCAAGGAGGCAAGGCAGCGAAAAATGCATGTGGGCCTCTTCATGTTCAGATTCAGAGTAAGCATTCCCTCCCACCATATGGGTTGCCTCCTAATTATACACCGCCCACTGTTGTATGCGAAAGATAAAAAGTCGTTGATGCATTTCTTCCAGGAGAGTCTTATTAGGGCAGCTATTACCTGGTATACTAACCTGGAAGCTTCCCAGGTATAACTTTGATATGGCTCCAGATAGAATGCAACTACAGAATATGTGCAAGAAAGACCATGAATCTTTCAAAGAATACACTCAAAGGTGGAGAGATCTGGCAGCTCAAGTAGCACCCCCGATGATGGAGAGAGAGATGATAACAATGATAGTGGACACATTACCGATGTTTTACTATGATAAGATGGTAGGTTACACACCTTCAATTTTTGCAGATTTAGTGTTTGCTGGCGAAAGGATCAAAGTGGGTCTAAGAAGAGGGAAATTTGATTATGCTTCTACAGCGAGTTCTAGTAATAGAAGACTTAGGATGAGTGGAGGGAATAAGAAAGAGGGAGAAACCCATGTTGTCATTGTCGTTCCTACATGGACAAATTTCCCACTAGCCCCTTTAAATCCCATGTACCAATATTGTACCCAACAATATCAATACTCAGCCAATATCAGTCATTCCCATTACTCACCACCTTACCAACCAAGAACGTCCAATCATCCATAGAGGCCACCCCTAGATCGGCCATAAAATCCACCTGCTGCACATCCAAGACCAGACACCACCTCTAATACCAATCAAGACACCAACCAGGGAAAGAACTTTCCAGAAAAGAATCTTGTAGAGTTCACCCTAATTCCAATATCATATGCCGACTTACTCCCTTATCTGCTCAATAATGCAATGGTATCCATAAGCCCAATAAAGATTCTTCCTAGTCAAGGTAGGCGTCTGGGTCACTCCTGCCTTTGAAAGGAGGTACATTGAGTTTTACTCCCTCAATTATGTTTTTCCCCTCCATTCTGTTTTGTGTAATGACCCGCCTCGTCCCTACGATATCACAACTCTAAACCGCGAGAAATTTCAATTTTTAACTGAAAACTCCATTAATTTGCTTATGAAAAATGAAAGTAATTTTTTTTTCTCAATATACATTCACCAAACAACGCACCATTACTTAAGTGAATACATACATATATATATATAGGAATAGTAACTCAGTACACATCATTCACATAATGGAAAGTAAATTTGTTCATACATATAATTAAATTTGTGATTTACATCTTCAATTCAACAAAAAGAATTATGGAACCAGCTATGGAGGAGTTGATTAACAAAACACAACTCTCTCCCAAAATAATCCCAACATCATCACGTCGGCTCGGTGACTCCACAAAGGAATCTCACTTCTCGTACTCTACTGTTGTCATTCTGTTCCCACAAACAAAGGTTCGCGATCATCACAGGTACCAACCACACGGTACAAAATTGTAAGGGGTGAGTTTATTATAAAAGAAATTAATACAAAAAATCAAATAACCATAATTGTTGGATCAAGTGGCCTCGGAATAATTAAGAAGGAGGGGTTGAATTAATTATTAATGTGTCTTGACTAATTAAAAGTTATCCTTCTTAATGTTACTAGATTCAACTAGGCTTTTACTACAAAGTTAAGAAAGTAAAGAACAGAAACAGAAACTTAACCAAAAGTAAAAGCGGCAATTAAAAGTACACAACGGAAATTAAAGAGTGTAGGGAAGAAGAATACAAACACAAGATTTATACTGGTTCGGCCATAATCCGTGCCTACATCCAGTCCCCAAGCAACCAATAGTTCTTGAGATTTCTTTCAACCTTGTAAAATCCTTTACAAGCCAAAGATCCACAAGGGATGTACCCTCCCTTGTTCTCTTTGAACAACCAAGTGGATGTACCCTCCACTTGAACTGATCCACAAGAGATGTACCCTCTCTTGTTCTCAGTACAGCAACCCAAGTAGATGTACCCTCTACTTGTGCCACAAAGGATGTACCCTTCAATGTGTTAAGACAAAGAATTCTCAGGCGGTTAGTCCTTTGAATCTTTGTAAGGGGAAACAAAAGATATCTCAGGCAATTAGTCCTTTGAAATCTTTTGTTTAAGGGGAAGGGAAGAATCAAAAGAATTCTCAAGCGATTAGTCCTTTGAATTCTCTTGGAAGAGAGAAGGGAGACACAAAAGAATTCAGGCGGTTAGTCCTTCTATTCTTTTGGCAAATGGAGAAGAGAATGAAGAAGAAGAATAGCACAAGTTTTTGAACAATGAACTTTTCTTGGAAAAGAAAGTATTGAACAAAAACTCTTAGAAAGAAGTTGAGAAATGAATCAGAAAAATTTGTAAAGAACTTGTTGAAAGATGAAGAGAAATGAGTTGGAAATTTCTGTAACAACTTGTTTTTGAAATTCATTTCGTGGTCACATATTTATAATCATTTGATGACTCGAGTTAAAGTTTGTGACTCTTGGCAATTTCTTTAAATCTAGTCACCTTTAAAAATTGTGACTCTTTTGAAAACTAGTCACTTAAAAAGTTGTGACTTTTGAAAAAATCTTCAGAAACAGGTCACTTTAAGAATTGTGACTTGGAAATTTATTTTTCGAAATCAGTCACTGGTAATCGATTACCATCAAGGTGTAATCGATTACACATCAACAGATGTGACTCTTCATGTTTAAATTTTGAAAATCAAAATGTTTAGAAACTCTGGTAATCGATTACATGCATTGTGTAATCGATTACACAAGTTTAAAATGATTTGAAAATGTTTTATCACTAGTTATGACTCTTCAAATTTGAAATCTAACATTTTAAAACATTGGTAATTGATTACAGCTTTGTAAATCAGTTTTGAAAACAATGCTGGCTACTGGTAATTGATTACTACCTTCTGGTAATCGATTACCAGAGAGTAAAACTCTTTGGTAAAAGATTTGAAAAAATTCTTATGCTACTCAATGTTTTGAAAAACTTTTTTTTAGTACTTATCTTGATTGAGTCTTCTCTTGATTCTTGAATCTTGATCTTGATTATTCTTGAATCTTGATTCTTGAAACTTGATTCTTGAATCTTTGGAATTTGCTCAATCCTTGATTTTTTGGCATCATCAAAATAATCTTGGAAGTCATTGCTTCCACAATAATTAGTAAGAAAACATTAACAAATATCATAAGCTTACACAAGCATTCATTAGTTCAACACACACTCAACAAATAGTCATCATCCGTCCATAGTTCCAATCAATCATGCTCGATATGATGCATGCACCTGACCTCAACTCTCAAATGCAATGTGGTACCATCCTCAAGGAAATAGCCTAAGCGTGTCCACACGACACTCTCACTTAGGAAAACTAGGCAGTAAGTGTTGAGGTCACCCTGTCGTGCACAGGCAACTCTCCCCCAAGGTGATCAGCCTGAGTCTCAAGGGAGTTCCAAACCGAGTGACAAGCCCTCATGTACAAGTATTTTTCCTCATGAAAAATTATGAGTACTTACTAACAAAGTTTGTACTATTTCCATGCAATATGAAGTATGAAACATGGGCACCATCAATGCACTGATCGTGGTTAATTAAAGATTCTAAGTCATCCCTCTCCAAAGATGCTTAAAACTCTTTAACCACTATATTTCCCCCACCAGGGATATCTAACAAGGTCACTGCACCCCCACGTACATACACAACATACAACGTATGAAACATGGGCACCATTAATGCACTGACCGTGGATAATTAATGATTGTCAGTCATCCCTCTCCAGAGATGCTTAAAACTCTTTAACCACCCTATTTCCCCCACCAGGGATATCCAACAAGGTCACTGCACCACCCATGTACATACACAACATAACATCATCACAGTGCATTTTCAACATCATCAACATTTCATCTCAATATCATCATCAACATCACAAGCAATCACATTCCACATACATACACATAAATTCATGCCCGGGATTCACATTCCCTAGGTCTTCAGGCAACATAAACCTCATACAACAACAATCTATAATACCACGAGACTCATATTTTTTTTAAGGAAAATTCTAAATTAAAGAGGAAAACTATAGTATTCAAACAAACTCTTATGCCCATTTAAAATTTAATAAAGAAGTAAATAGAAGAACAAATATAAAATTTTGGGTAGAGTCTCCTCTATATTTAAGACTTTTCACAAAAATTCCAATCAATACAACAACAACATCATTGACAATTTTTATCATCAGTAACAAACCTATCACATCCCATTAGTTAAAAACACGGTTTTTCTTGAAAACCAGCATGCACATCAATAACAAATATATCACATCCCATTATTTAAAAACACAGTTTTTCATGAAAACCAGCATGTAACAGGGATAGGCATACATCCCATAGTTAGGTTCCCTGACCCTAACTATGGTATTAAAAACTGTAAACAATAATAAACTCCGCTCGCCTATCGTGAGTTCTACGTCAGTTTCTCTTTGCATCGCCCAGAGACCTCTCTCGTTCACGTTCGTCAATCCAAATGCAAGGTTCTATATACCAAATTGAAGGAAATTTAGTATAGATTTCAGAAACAAGGTTAATGACAACATTCGAGGTCAAATACCCCTGTCAAAACATAATGGGCTAAGGGGTGTTTCAGATTCTACTAAAAGGAGACATCATTTTAAAATGCCGATCACGCCAATGTGACTGGGGTTCAGTGAAGGTCACAAAAATAAAATCAATGTTATAAAAAGATAACTTTTACAACATCTCATTTTCAAGGGTTTTTCAAAGGAAGTGTAAAAACATCCAATAATGGTTCCCAAGTCAGAAGAGATGCAAAGATAGACTCAAACTAACAAGGAGAAGGCTTAGAATCATGGTTACCTCGAAGAAACCGTGAAGGAAGGATTGGAGGCTTCGTTCTCTATAGAATCCTCGAGTTGAGTTTTGAAGATTCCACTCCGACCAAGCTGTTCTTCTCCGTGCGGTGATCCGAAGGCAAGCAAAAGCGGCTCATGGCGATCACCGATGGTCAGTGGTGGTGGAGGAGGAGCTTGCAGGTGTTGAGGGAGGGTTTAGGGGAAGAGAAGGAGGAAGAAGATGGTTGTTTTATGCTGCTGAACGTATTTGAAGGCTGCAACACTCGCCCAAGCGAGTTTGGCTCGCCTGAGCAAGCTGATCCAGCTCCAATTTTTTCTGCTTTGGTAAAAAAACTCATATCTCATACTAAAGATGTTATAATGCAAATCCCAATGGTCAGAATATGGATAATTGTCTTAGGAACCTCCGAAAAAATTGTTAGAAGATCCAACGGTTAACGAATCCAGGATGGCAATTTTACTGAAATAGGTTTAGGTAAAATTTGAAATCTCATAATTTCAACTTAGCTCAACAAAACTCCACATAACTCAACATCCACATCAAGAAATTCACACATGACTAATTCAAGTCATACCTCAACTCATTCAAGTCAACCATATAGTCAAATAACACAATAAATACAATTAAACATCGATTTATAATTAGTAATCTTTCATGGTGTTACATTTTTCCTGGGTCCATCATTGCTCCCTCTGTTCCCACCATAATGTCTTCCTGCATTCTAATTCAGTTGGTTCTCCAATCCTTCAATTCGTCCATAGAGCTCTTCATTGTTACAGTTCAGAAAATGTTGCATTTGTGTAGTTATTACGTCCAGTAACAAACGCTGAGATCCGTCCAGTTGATGATATTCACCACCACCGTCATCAGTTCCTACCATAATTAAGGAACAGAAAAATTTGCAGTAATTTAAACAAAGGTTTCAAGACCTCACCAAGACTCACTTGTTTCTCTCTTTGATGGAAGCACACTTGTGTTTGATGCTCTCAATATAGGCTTTTGTGTGATACTTTTACTTTTTCCTTTTACCACTCACTCCCTCTTAAGTTCCTGGATGAATCAAATTGGACGCACAAGGTAATAGAACAGGAAAGACAACTTAATTATCACGGACTCAATAACAGATTTGAATAACAGATTTGGATAACAGATTGGAATAATCAATTTGGATAACAGATTTGGATAACAAATTTGAATAACAAATTAGGATAACAAATTTGGATAATAGATTTGGATAACAGTTTTCAATAACGGATTTGGATAACAAACTAGGATAACAAACTAACAGATTGGATAACAAACTAGGATAACAAACTAACAGATTGGATAACAAACTAACAGATTAAATAACAGATAGAAGAAACAAAGAGTCAACGAAACTATTCAGTTACAAAGAAGACAAAAAACAGAAATAGCACAAATGACCTGCAAACTTCAAATGGTCATAACTTTTGCTACGGTTGTTCGTTTGAGGCCCACTATATGTCAAAACACTCAAAATACAGAGGAAAATCCTTGGCCAAATCCCTAGTCCATAATTTTTTGCCAAAAAAAGCCTCTAACTGCCTAAAATTCGCATTCAAAGATCAAACACCTACTCTCTTTTTTTAAACTTTCTGCAACTCTTTTTTTCCAAATTCATTTAGGATAATAGATTATTCTTCAATAAATCAATCCCATTGGTCCAAATTCAATAGGCAATCAAGCAATTTGTCTAATAGGCAAATAGATTCAAGAGCCTACAAAACCCTAAACCCCTAAATTCTTCCAGTAAGCCAAATTGTTCCCATACAGAATCTGTAACAGAATTTGAAACAGAATTCAAACAAAAAAAAAATTGACATAGAATATGAAAGAAACAAGAACAAGAACAAGAACAAGAACGAAAAAAAAGAACACAAATAACTAAACAGAACACGAACCTGAGACAAATTACAAAGAGAAAAATAGAAATACACAAATGACCTGTAAACTTCGAATGGGCATAACTTTTGCTACGATTGTCTGTTTGAGACCCACTATATGTCAAAATGCTCAAAATTCAGAGGAGAATCCCTGGCAAAATCCTTTGTCTTCAATTTTTTGCCAAAAAATGCCTCTAACTGCCTCAAATTCGCATTCAAAGATCAAACACCTACTTTTTTTTAAAAAACTTTATGCAACTCTTTTTTTTTCTCAATTCCTCTAGGATAATAGATTGTTCTTCAATCAATCAATCCCACTGGTCCAAATTAAATAGGCAATCAGGCAATTTGTCTAATAGGCAAATAGATTCAAGAGCCCACTAAACCCTAAACCCCTAAATTCTTCAATAAGCCAAATTGTTCCCATACAGAATTTGAAATAGAATTCAAACAAAAAAAAATTTGACACAGAATCTAAAAGAAACAAGAACGAAAACAAGAACACAACAAGAAGCAAACAACAACGCAAATAACAAAATAGAACACGAACCTGAGACAAATTACAAAGAGAAAAACAGAAATAGCACAAATGACCTGTAAACTTCAAATGGTCATAAGTTTTGCTACGGTTGTCCGTTTGAGGCCCACTATATGTCAAAATGCTCAAAATTCAGAGGAGAATCCCTGGGCAAATCCTTGGTCCATGATTTTTTGCCAAAAAAAACGCCTCTAATTGCCTCAAATTCACATTCAAAGATCAAACACCTACTCTTGTTTTTAAAACTTTCTGCAACTCTTTTTTTTTCAAAATTCCTCTAGGATAATAGACTTTTCTTCAATCAATCAATCCCACTGGTCCAAATTCAATAGGCAATCAGGCAATTTTTCTAATAGGCAAATAGATTCAAGAGCCTACTAAACCCTAAATTCTTCCAGTAAGCCAAATTGTTCCCATACAGAATTTGAAACAGAATTCAAACAAAAAAAAATTTTGACACAGAATCTGAAAGAAACAAGAACAAGAACAAGAACACAACAAGATGCAAACAAAAACGCAAATAACAGAACAAAACATGAACCTGAGCTGCCAAATATCATTGTTATCATCTCCCTCTCCATCAATGGAGGTGCTACCTGAGTTGCCAAATCCCTTCACCTCTGGGCATATTATTTGAAAGACTCATGCTCCTTCTTGCACATGTTTCACAATTGCGTTCTATCTGAAGCCATGTCAGAGTTGTATTGATACTTCTTGATGAAAGCAGCCATTAAGTCTTTCCAAGAACAGATCTGGGAAGATTCTAGGTTGGTATACCAAGTGATTGCTAACCCGGCCAAACTCTCTTAAAAAAAATGCATCAAGAGTTTCTCATCTTTTGCATACGTCCCCATCTTCCAATAGTACATCTTCAGGTGGTTCTTGGGACAAGTAGTCCCCTTGTATTTGTCAAAGTCTGACACCTTGAATTTGGGAGGGATGACGACGTCGGGCACTAGGCATAATTCTGCCATGTCGGCAAAAAGGTAATCTCCAATCCCCTCAATGGCCTTTAGCCTTTCCTCTATAAGATCAAATTTCTCTCTTTCCTCCATGGCAGGTGGCAGTCTTCCCACCGAGATGTAAGGGTTGTAGCGGGCGATATTGAGGGCCCCTTGAGGTGTTAGGCTAGGGCATGCCACCAAATGTTGGCCCCTTAGTAGCATATCCGGGGTAAGGCTCGAAGTCGGCCATAGCGTGGTCCCAGGGTTCTTCACATGCCCCCCCATGGGCTGAGCAAAATGTGCATGGCCAACTGGGGTTGCTGGCTTTGAAAGGGAACAGGAGCGAAGTGGTCGGCGTTCTCGTCGGGCACATGTACAGCATTGGGTGGTGCATAGTTGGGAGGCAAGCCATATGGTAGGAAAGAATTCTTGCTTTGCACAACATGGGGCTCGCCTGTACTTCCTAATGCTTCTCCTCTCTGACCTACCACATCCAAGATTGGACGGCTTATTTTATTCACGCCAGATGGGTGAGTCAGATCTACCTCAACAGCGGCGCTAGTAGTGGCAACTGCAGCCGTAATGCTTTCCATTATTTTCTTCATGCTCAACATGGCCTCCATCATGGTGGCCATTTGGTCTTTCATGGCCTCCATGTCGGCCTTCATTTGTTCCTGAACTTCCTCTACCTCACTCATGATTCTAGCCTTGGCGCGCGTTCGATAAGGGTGTCGTAAAGTGCAATTGTTCTTTTTTGTTACTATGATTACTTTTTTATGACGATAATGACTGTTAAAAACAAAATGAAAAGAGTAATGCAACAACTTACTAAATGTAAATGCATGAGAATGATAAGTTGTTGAGGTATTGAATCCACACAGAACTTTCAGTAAAGACATAAGGTCGAATCAAATCCCATTTTCATTAAGAAACAACATTGTTTATCTTGCCAAAGAAAAAGCATAAATACAACACAAACGCCTCAACGATTCTTAATTATGTGGGTCATTAGTTCAACCATGTATTGGCAGTAATCGAAAAGACCATGAACTTCATCTGGAGCCGAGTACGCGTCGGCCATTGCCTTGGCTCTGGCTAACAACCTTGGGAGCTCTTGACTCCCATTCAGAGTGAGAGCGAACCTATTCATCCATTTCATAGCTTCCTCGTGAAATGATTCTATCACCCTCTCTCTTGCTTCCCTTTCAATTTGCAGAGCTGATACCTTCGTATGTTCATCCTCCAGCCTCTGCCTATGACTAGCAGCTAGGTTCATCTTCTCCTTATATTGATCAATAATTGTCAACATATTCTCTTCCATTCTGCTCAGTTGTTCTGTCAAACTTCTCTTCGACCTTTGACAAGCCTTTAACTTATCCTCTAACACCATGCTTTCCATCCTTGACTCGTCCCTCTTGGCCTTTCTAAGCTTAAGCCCGTTGCCGTTGTCCCATAGATCCCCTCGGAACTTGTTCCTGCTCCATTCTTCCTTTCGGGCCCTATTTGTTTCCCGCTCTAATTCTTCTACCGTAGTCATGTTGACATCTCTCAGCATATCACACTCTTTCCTGACCCTAGTGACTATCATCTTTAGCTTTTCCTTGACCACTCTTGTTTTTTCAAGCTCCCCTTTCAAAGCTTGCACTTCTTCGCTTTCCTCAGGGACTTCAACTTCTTTCCCACTTAGGCCTTTTAGCTTTGGGAGCCAAGTTATCCCTTACGTCCTAGACTTCAACCACTTGTGATAGCCGCCGATGACGCCATTGCTACTTCCCCTAAGCCTCTTATCTTTCCTTTCCACTATATTCCATGCTTTACGAATTCTCTGAAGTATCTTCGCATTGGCTTCATTGAAACCTCGTGCCACGAAAGGCGTGATGATGTCCTCCGACGGTGCACCTCTCATAGGGTAGCCTAGTTGTCTTATGGTCAGCATGGGATTATAATTAATACAACCCCTTGTTCCCATCAAGGGGATGTTTAGGAATCCTTCACACGAGCATAACACTCATGCCCCTCCTTCTTTCCATCGGGGGAACCAGCTAATGGACGCTCCTACCATACCTGCCAACAGTTCTTCCCAATTTGCTTTTTCCTTTACGACGCATATGCGATGAACTTGTAGAGGACAGACAAGCCTACCTTCATGATGAAAAATGTGGGAGACCAACCACACATAAAGAGCAGGCATACAACAGACAATCCTTGCACTGCTCTTCTCGCATCTCAGGTCGAACGTATCGTATGCATCGGCCAAAACAGTGATGACCGGGCTTTCCTTGTTGTGATGATAAGCGAGAAAGGCATCGATCACTGCTAAGTCCACTAGCCCGTCTACATTTGGAAATAGTATGGTTCCAAACACCAACAGTGCTAAGATGTCAATGAACGAGGTCCACTCCCCTTGATATCCCAACTACCCCATTTCTATTTTGCCTTTGCCTTCTCCTCCAAACGCTTCCTTGGTATCCCAACTACCCCATTTCTATTTTGCTTCAACCTGTCTAGCTCCTGTTTCAAGATCTTGACCACTTTTGCTATTCTCGCCATAGAAGGATAGAACCCAATAAAAGGTATGGCATCCTTCCTCCTAGCGGGCATCCTAAGATCCCTTCGAACGCTTATATGGTCGGTGCCAACTGAAAATCCCTGAAAGTGAAGCATCTGAGCGACTGGTCATAGTATTAAGCGAGGGATGCGATGGCTTCAACGGACACTTCTACCATGGCCAAATCCCAGATTTTCCCATACGCCTTGCTGAAGGCTTGACATCAAACTTGATCCATCCGCTATCCTAGTTCTCGCAAGCTAGCTAGTTCTAGGTTCTTGACTTTGACATGATAGAACCTCCTTTTAAAAGAGGGCGCTTAGTCCAACCCCATGTTTGTGGGAATGAAAGTTCTGATGACCAATATGTCAACAACCTATCATAGAGGATGTATGATGAATGCATCAGGGCATGTTTATGCTATGCGTGACAAACGCGTTTATCTACAGATACAAAAGCTCGGAAGACCACAAGAGCTTGGAAGAACATCTCTTCTTTCCCACAATGTATTGGGTATCATGGTTCGTTTGCAGTCATTACCATGGTGCCCAATGCATGCAATTAAGAAGGTGATGTAGACTTTCTGGCTTCCCATGACGAAGATGACGAAAACAAATGCAAGGCATGAGCAATGACACAACATGAGTATGCATGCATGAAAGTAATGACTAATGACAACAAAGATTATGTGGTTGGCAACACAAAGAGAACATGCTAAACAAATAAGAATGATCACACAATGACTTAATGCCAAAATGCCATGTGTGAACATAATAACATGGTAAACACAGGAATGATGTACACAATCACGACATCATAAAGATATGCATGACTAGATCAAGGAAACAAAACATAGTGTGTTTGTTCTGTGTCCCTAATTTAGGAACTTAATGGAAGGGATTAAAAGTTTGCTATTTAGTGACAACTCCCAAGGGTGGTCGTACATAACTTTCAAAGGTTTCTAGAGATATTATCCTCTTTGATATCAAACATTGTGGTGGTAGAGTCTACCAGCGACAACGTATCATCAAAAGACGAAAACTCTAGATGAGGCTTCACTGTTATCAAGCGAGTCGGAAACCCAGCATGACTACAGATCGACCTCCACTTCCTATGTCTCACATAGACTCGGGTATAGGGCCTAATAACTCATTGTGTGTGCAAAGGTGTAGGTGTCATGTGTGCATAGAACAAATAAATATTTCTAATTATGCATGTAATAGGTAGACAGCCACACACCAAACATAAAAGCATAGAAAAAAGGGTTATGTAAATATAGAAAAAACAAGAACATAAAAGAAAAAGGGAAACTAAATTAAGAAATAGTCACGATAAAAATGCACACTAGTCAAATGTCTTAACTCTCTAACACGTCCCCAATGGAGTAGCCAACTATCGTAACCTACCCTTGGTGGAAGGGTGAGGCGATATAAAGATGTGTGTCTTCCAAAAAGGAGAGCACACGAGAGTCGTCACCAATGTTTATTCAAGGAAAAACGTTAGAAAAACCAAAAAGAAAGGTCTGCGAATTTCAAAAATAAGGGTTCAGGAGTTGTTTACGCGCGGGAAGGTATTAGCACCCCACACGCCCGCCACAAGGGACGGTAGCCTTTAATCGAGTGTGCACAACGTGACTTCAAAATTATTTATTTTCCC
Source organism: Glycine max (assembly GCF_000004515.6). Lineage (NCBI taxonomy): Eukaryota > Viridiplantae > Streptophyta > Magnoliopsida > Fabales > Fabaceae > Glycine > Glycine max. Next base: position 32,537,170 of record NC_038250.2, on the reverse strand, counting down.
TTTTTGTATTTTTTAATTTTTTGGGGTCAACAAGGGTGTTGCCCTTGCTCCTACGTATCCTCAAGTGTGATGAGGAATTCAGACCTACGTGGTTCTTTAAAGTGAGAAAGTTGGGTGTTGAGTTGATTTTAGGCTTTTGAAAGATTCATTTTTAACTAACAAGAACAAAAGAGGCTGCTAAGATGTTGGACCTTGAACGATCTCAAGTGACTTTAATGGAGAAAAAATCAGTTGTATGTTGATTTTATCTTGGTTTTGTTCATTAACTTTCAATCTCTTTAAAAAGATTATTTACGGCACAAACGATCGGTTGAAATTTATTTTACAAGAAGAATAGAAATTACTGATGATAAAAGAAGGAGATGAAGATGCACAAAATAACAAAGAGGAGGGTGCATAGATCGTATCCAAATCCTAAAAACAAAAACTAACCGGATGACAAACGAAGGACACCGAACAAAGAACGATGTAGAAGTTGATTACAGTCACAATTCCGTAGCACCGCGACCTCGTTTTTCTCTTCTTTCTTCTTCTTCTCTCTGATTTCTCTCTAAAACCTCCCAATGTTGAATGACCAACCCCTTCCTTAGCCTCCCTCACACATATTTATAGGAAATAGGGGCATTTGGGACTATGGCAGCTCACCCAGGTGAGCTGATGCTTAATCCTGAAGAAACTGGCTCGCCCAGGTGAGTTGGTTCCTTCAGCCCTAAGCAATTTGTGGGGCCAGGCGAGCCAGGGTCCAGAAAATTGCCTAAAATGAAATTTTTCCCCTCCCCTTAGGTATTTTTCGCATCCTTGACCAAAACATCGAACGATCTCACGCCTTGTGTAGAAACTGGTGTCAACAACACCTTTCAATTAGTGAGAATCAAAACATCAGTGAATAATAGTTCCCGGACGAAATTAGGGTCTAACAGTATTGACTTGTAATATATATGTGCATTGAGATGTTGTGTGCATTGAGTTGTGAGCTATGAATTGTAGCACAATCACACGACTATAAGACCCTTTAAGGGCGACGAGTTAATGCGTGACGAGTATTGCGATGGGAACCACTAAGGGGACCCGACGAGTTTAATCACAAGCGCGAAGAGATAAAATTATTTTGAGAATAATTGAGGAGTCGTGTGTTTTGTACAATTCATAGATAGAGTCTGTGTAATAAAATGTTTTCTGGGTTGGACCTGAATCAGGAGGGAGAGGCCCTGACGGACTCTTCGGAGTGTAGGCCTTGGGGGTAAATACACCTGGTTTGAGTGCTCCTTTAAGAATGTGCCAATCCCACATGGTTGAAACATTCTCGCAAAACAGCGTGACCCCAACTGGTCTCCCTATGATTTTACCTAGTGAGAGTGACCCGACTTACTAGTGTGTGGTTTGTCTTCTCATGTACTCCTAGGCGTCCGACGAGGTTTTTTACTGACATGGTACCACATTGCATATAGGATTGAGTCTTAGTGTATCTATTGCATAACGCTTGTGTATTGATCAATATTAATTGATTTAGTGATATTGTGTTTTGATCCTTGAGTACAGGAATGATGTGAAAATGAATGAGACATGTTGTGTTGTGATGTGATGTTATGCGACAAAGTGATGGAATGACGTGAGCTATGTTTAAGTAAGTTATATTTCATTTATATGATATGTATATCTACATGTTGTCTTGTTTCTCTCTATTAGCTAGGAATATGATAACTTACTCCTCATGTGTTATTTGTGTTTGGATCTTGTGATGATCTCAAACCTTGTGTTCGTGGGAACAAATGGTTAAGTGGATGACTATGAAGAACCTCATGCTAGAGGACATGGGAACACAATACTCTGATAGGATGTGACATTGGGGGATAAGTTTCTATATTAATTGCATGAAATCTTGGACGGCTTTGTTTTGAGCTGAGATGATTTATTATTTATTTGGAAAAGTTTTATTATGATGTTAGAAAAGTAAATGTGAGTCTTTTACCCTTTTGAAAGGCTTGTATTTAAATGTTTTTTAAAAACTTTTAATTAATTCTAATTTCTTATTCCTTTTATTATTAGTACATATATGTGAGGGGTAGAGGGCGTCACACTACACACACTCCTCTACTAAGCTAAGCTCACCTCCTTAAGATGAGAAGTTAGAGCTTAGCTACACATACCCCTCTAATAGCTAAGCTCACCCTCATGCCAAAATACATGAAAATACAAAAAGTCCCTACTACAAAGACTACTCAAAATGCCTTGAAATACAAGGCTAAAACCCTATACTACTAGAATGACCAAAATACAAGGCCCAAAAGAAGGAAAACTTATTCTGATATTTACAAAGAAAAGTGGGCTCATACTTAGCCCATGGGCCCAAAATCTACCCTAAGGCTCATGAGAACCCTGGGGCCTTCTCCTACATCTATGGCCCAATTTTCTTGGAATCTTTTATGTAATGCCCTTGGGGGGTAGGATTGCATCACACTACAAACATAAAATGGTCAAAATACAAGACCCAAAAGAAGGAAAACTTATTTTAATATTTACAAAGAAAAGTGGGTTCATACTTAGCCCATGAACCCAAAATCTATCTTAAGGCTCATACGAACCCTCAGGCCTTCTCCTGCATTTTTGACCCAATCTTCTTGGAGTCTTCTTTCCAATGCCCTTGGGGGTAGGATTACATCACTAATTATAATCGATTACACAATTCAATTGAGACAATGATTGGTTTTTCAGGAGTGAGACTTTAATTGATTACCAAGTGATCGTAATCAACTATTTTGTTATTAAAAGTGTTCCTAGAAGTGATCAAGAATACTTTAATCGATTAAATCAAGAATTTAATCGACTATATTGTTCTTGAAAGCTTTCTAGGTGTAGGAAGAACACAGGAAAATATGAAGAGGCACGAATCCTAAGGAGATGAAGGGAGCTCACTACATTGTGTGGCACTACAACCAAGAAAAGGAGGAGGGACCTCTAGATATCCCCTTATTCCTTTCATTTCATCTCTTTGTTTCTTTCTTCTTTTTTTTCCTTTACTCTTCCTTCCTTCCCTTATCCTCTTTCTTTTGGTCTTTTGTTTGATTCGTTTCAACTCGTTGATGAACCCTTGGCCACTGGTGAGAATCTTAGATTTTTTTTTTAAATATTTGTTGTCCATCTTTTTTTATAATACAAAAAAAATGAAAATAGAAAAAAAAATTGCTATAACACCACCTTTTTCACATATACAGTTTTTTTCCTTTCATTTTGGGTCTAACCCATTTTCAAAAAATAACTGTACATAAAATAAATATCACTAGTCACACCTCCATTTACACGCACATCCCCACTCCTTTTGGGCATAGCCCAAATTAAGTAAAAACTGCTATTATACCACTTTCTTTTTTGGTTTGGCTCTATTATTCATGTTTAGTTTATCATTGTCTGGTTAGTTTGTAATGCATTGTAAATATTCCATCACTTATTCATTTTCCCAATGTTTTAACCTCGCACCCTTAATTATTAAGTGTATTTCTCACTTCTATTATATCCCTTTCTATTCCATTTGATTTATTTGTGTGTGTCTCGTCTATTGATTACTTAATGCTATGTTAATCATTTTGAAATTCTATGTTAGTACTCTTTAGTATGCGCTTACATTCTGTGCACTCCATGCTGGGTCTCCGACTTGCTTGGTAGTATTTCAATAATGTCTGAGTAAATTTTGTGAATGCCATGCTAGGTCTCCGGCTTGCTTGACTTTGCAAAGTTTACCGCAAACCCAAATTTTTTTTTTCACAATCCATGAACTCCATGTTGGGTCTCCAACTTGCTTGGTAGAGTTTCAATAACGTGTGAGTAAAATTTCGTGAAAGTCATGTTGGGTCTCCAACTTGCTTAACTTTACAAAGTAAACTTGAGATTCTCCTTTTTCTCCACAAACTAATAATAACTCAATTCTTCTTCTCCTCCACAAAAATTGCACATTACTCGAGATCATTTCAAGGTCCAATGCCTTAAGCGATTCTCTTCGTTGTTTTCTTAAAATTCAACGTTGTTTCAAGGTCCAATGCCTTAACAACTCTTTGTCACGCAATTAAAACAAATCTTTCAAAAAAAAAAATCAACCCAACACACAGCTATTTTTTACCCAAAAAACTATGTGTCTAATTTCCTCATTGCACCCGAGAATACGTAGGAGCGAGGGCAAATCCCTTGTCGACCTAAAAAACTAAAAAACATACCCTTTTTGCGCTTTCCTTTTCTAAATAAACAAAAAAAAAGCATAACTCATGTTCTCAAGGGAAGATAAATAATTAAAAAGTTACTTTATTTTTTGTACACTCGATTAAAGGTTGTCGTCTTTATGATGGGCGTGTGGGTGCTAACACCTTTCTCATGCGTAAACGACTTCCGAATGCTTTTACTCAAACCATAGACCATTCCTTATCTTTTTTGGTTTTCTTGACGTTTTCCTTAAATAAACGTTGGTGACGACCCCCCTAGTTTTTTTTTGGGAAACTATCTTTTTATCTCTTTATTATTGTCATCCCACCGTGGCTCACATTGCGACAGGAAAAACCGATTTTAACATGAGTTTGTTAACATTAGATTTTGAAAAACTGATGTTAACGAACTCATGTTAACATCGATTTTTTCAAAAATCACATTATTTATAAATATGCCACTGTATTTTTATTAACATCAATTTTATAAAAAACCGATGAGGGTCAAGTGCTTATCTTGAGCAGCATGAAGACTCTTGGTTGATGTCAACTATTATCGCGCAAACAACCCATTAAAGCCTAGGCTGAATCAACATGTGCGCGAGGAAGTGGAGCACTAGACCTTCTTCAAGTATGGCGTGCTAAGACACATTGGGCTAAGAACAGGAACATAGCATTCTTTGGGGTGAAGCATAAGTATCCCAAGTTTGACATGTTTATTGCAGCCGAAAAAGAATTGGATCCACAAAATTTGTTCTCTAGTGAGAATGGTGAGATGGCATACTTTATGGGAGGGAATCAGAAAAATTTGAAGGGTGTGCTTTGGAGGGGCTTTGCATATGTAGTGAAGATAGACATTGTAGCCCTTATAAAGGGTATTACTGAAGCCATGGCCATGTCTACAAGGAAGCTAGAGTCTGTAGATATTTGCCACGCTCCATACTATATCATCCACAGCATGATCATGTGCCTTTATTTCATATCATGATTTTAATTTATGGGTGTAATTAAATAAGAGATTTAAATATGTTTAGAGTTCATTGAATTTGAGATATTTTTAGTTTGCTCCTCAATTAAATTTCTTTTAATCCTTCAAATTTAATAATTATTATTTTTAAGTCTCTCGACTTTATTTTGAATGACTAAAAAGAATAATAAATTCTAATCTATTAAAATAAATTTAAGAGATTAAAAATAATATTTTATAAATTTAAAGGACTAAAAAGAATAATTTTTTAATTGGAGAATCAAAACTAAAAAGGTGTTTGAAATTTAACGGACTAAGAAAATAATTAATCTAGCCATGAATAAATTATGTCAAATTATAGAAAAATAATGTAGTCAATATTCACTGCGGGTTGCTACATTTCAAAAAACTTCTTCATTCTTGTTTCCATAACAATCCATCCGATAATATATAATTATGTCTTCTTGTGAATGTTTACTTGTCAGTGTATGCTCATATTTAATTTCCCACAAGTGGACATGATATATATATATATATATATATATATATATATATATATATATATATATATATATATATATATATATATATATATATATATATATATATATATATATATATATATATATATATATATATGTATATATATATATAAGAAGTATATATTGAGTTAGGCTGCCTAGCTAGAAGAAGAATTTTTTTTTTTTATCTACATGCATGATAAATATTAACTCCTACTTTATCTTATACTCCTACAAAATGGTGCTTGTGTGCGTTTACTCCCCAATCACGCAAATTAAATCTCATGCACCTAGGCCACTACAGGAAGCAATGCTATTTATTAGCAGCGATCATTGTTGTTGGTAATATCTAAAATGTCGTTGCAAAAATAATTTTCACCAGCTAGAAAATAATTTCCAGAAACAAGAAAACAAATCAAACTGCGTGCTTGAGATTATTTAAGTGGAGAAATTATTACATAGTGGCGCTTGTGGAACAAAAGGAGAGAACATACCGAGAAAATTATTACATAGTTCTCAACTATGTAGATAAAAAATAGGATAAAATATATTTTTAGTATTTAAATTATTTAAGATTTTCGGTCCTTCAATCACACATGTTATTCGGTTTTGTTCTCCAAAATATTTTTTCTCACTTTTCATCTATACCGTTAAGTTTTTCTGTTAAATGATGAAATAATAATTGATATGTGATAAAAAAAAAAAAAGTTTCGTACAATTTTTAGCCCTCATTAATTATTTGGTGAAAATATTTTAAATGTGTTGAAGCATTTTATCGCGCTTAATAGCCTCCAAAAATTGCTTTTATTTCTTCAACATGAAGGACAAATGTATGGTCTACCAACTGAATCAACCAATCAAAATTTTCCAACGCACGCTACAACATACATTGTTCAATTACAACAATTGTTGTCGACAACAATAGTTTAATTGCAAATTAATTTTTGAACAATAACACTTCAAACGCGAATTAAGAAATTTGGAGAAAGATGAGCACGTTCCTGATCTTGAAGAAATCTAGAACAGACGTGCGAATCTGACTTAGATCTAACCGGAAAATATGAACAGATTGAGAGATGAGGAGATCTGGAAAATATGAAGCGAGGTCCTCTCCTTCCCCCTCCACTTCCGAGACCTCCCCCCTCCTTCGCAACCACTATCCCGTCCTTTTTGTCTCCGCCGGCGCCAACATGAGGTCGTCGTGCTCCACTGCCTCGGACTCGACACCGTAATCAAATCATCACTGCTCGTCCGCCTCCGTTACCATCAACGTACACAAAGTGAAATTATGAGAGGATTGTCGAGAAAGTGCAGAAACTCTAGGCGAGGTTGCAGCAAAAGTGGAATTGCGATTTGTGAAATTGTTCCACCGCTTCAATAATTAAGAAATTAAAAATATATTTTATCCTAAAAAAATATAGTAGTTCTCGGCCATCACATGACAATAAGTCCTTGTAATTGCTTTTTAAAATTTAAAAACAGATGACAAACCCTCCCAAATCGAATAATACTAATAGTCAAATTGTACATGACACATATTACAAGATTTTTTATTAAAAAAATCAATTATATATCACTGAGAAAAAAATAGCACTAACAACTGGATTAATCTATTATGTGCCTTTGTATTTAACATTAGATAAACCACATATAATATGACATAGTTCTATCCTATCTTTTATTTTATTTCTTTCACAATAATCACAAAAACTTTTTGAATTATGATACAAGAATTCAAATTCAATAGATAATTTTAACATTTAAAGAATTTTTTTCAAAATCTTATTTTCTAGTTATTAAACCCCTATTTTTTTACTATGTTCAATATTGTTCGACAACATGATAATTAAGATTATATAATAATTCTTCTAAAAGATCAAGATGGCGTATCTAGCGGACCAATCACTAAGTGGGGATGCTCCCTCCAGCATGAGTGAACCTTTTTGAAACTGGCTAGGAATGGGCGTCACTATCCCAGCCCTGATCCAGCCAGGTTCTATTGATCATGTCCCCTTTCCCCTTGTCTTGGGGCATCTTTGGCTTTACGAGAGAAAGCCCGCCATAAAAAAAATGTGGTATTCATTCTCGTTTGGCTCTTGGAATCACATGATTCTTTTGATGTCTTCTTTAAATTTTGTAAATGTTTTCAAAATGAAAAAGAAGTATGAATTACTTCAATCAGAAGTCACCATGGAGGAGAATTTGAAAACAATAAGTTTCAACTTTTATGTGAAGAGAATGGTATTCTTCACAATTTTTCAACTCTTAGAACAACTTAACAAGATGGGGTAGTTAAAAGAAAGAACAAATCTCTACAAGACATGGCCAAGACCATGCTCAATGATAATTCATCGCTTAAGCACTTCTAGGCTGAAGTAGTGAATATTGCATGTTATCTCCAAAATAAAATTTACATAAGAACTATTCTTAAAAAGACTCCTTATGAATTGTGGAAAGGACGAAAATCCAACATATCATACTTCCATCCATTTGGATATAAATGTTTCATTCTCAACACAAAGGATAACTTGGGAAAGTTTGACTCGAGAAATGATAATGGAACATTTCTTGGATATTCTAAAACATCTAAGGCATTCAGAGTTTACAACTCAAGAACATTAGTAGTTGAAGAAGCTATTCATGTGAATTTTAACAAAAATAAGTCTGATAAAGATTTACTAGAGCTAGATGAGTCCTTTGTAGATCTCAGACTACACAATGGCACAACAGAAACAAGTTCATCCAATAAGAACCCAGAAACAGAAGACTCCACTCAACAAGAACCCCAAGAAGTGGTAAGGGAACCCAATGGACACATCATGAGAAGAAATCATCCAAAAAGTAAAATCTTGAGTTCAGACAAGATCATCACTTAGATCACGAGGGCATACTGTTTTGATCTTTGAAGTGGAACCCAAACATATTGATGATGCAAATGCAAGATGATAATTGGATCAAAGCCATGCAAGATGAACTTGATTAGTTTTAGAATAATGATGTTTGGAAGTTAGGAAAACTACCAAAAGGGAAGAATGTCGTTGGAGCAAAATGGGTCTTCCAAATAAAACTGGATGAAAATGGTAAAGTTGTGAGATACAAGGCAAGGCTAGTTGCCAAAGGATATCACAACAAGAAAGTATAAATTACAAAAAAACCTATGCACCAGTACCTCGTCTAGAGGCAATACGCATTTTACTTTCATTTGTGACTTATAACAATATGAAGCTATATCAAATGGATGTAAAAAATGCATTCCTTAACGAATTAATCCAAGAGGAAGTTTATGTTGAACAACCTCCTGGATTTGAGAGCGAAGCTCTTCCACATTATGTTTTTAAACTCAGCAACGCCTTATATTGACTCAAGCAAGCTCCAAGAGCTTGGTATGAAAAGCTAAGCTCATTTCTCTTGAAGAATGGCTTTTAGAGAGGAAAAGTTGTCACAACGCTCTTTTGCAAAAATTATGATTCTCAATTTTTATTAGTACAAGTATATGTGGATGAAATTATTTTTGGTACTACTAATGAAATGCTCTATGAAGATTTTTCTAAGCTAATGCAAACAAAATTAAACATGAGCATGATGGGAGAACTGCAATTCCTTCTTGGACTACAAATAAAGCAAACAACCAATGGTATCTATATCCACCAACCAAGTATATGAAGGAACTTCTGGAGAAATTCAACATGAACGATGGAAAAGAAATGAAAACATCCATGCATCCTACAACATACCTTGGACTGGATGAAGAGTCAAGAAAGGTGGATGGGACTCAATATAGAGCAATGATAGGATCACTGCTTTATTTCACAACATCCAAACCTAATATCATGTTCAATGTATACCTTTGTGCGAGATTTCAACAAGAACCAAGGGATGTCCATCTAACTGTAGTTAAACACATTTCTTGATATTTAATTGGAACTTCTAATCTTGGTTTTATGTTTAAAAGAAGAGAAAATTTCAAGTTCACAAGTTTTTGTGATGCTAACTATGCTAGTGACAAAGTTGAAAGAAAGAGCACAAGTGGAAGTTGTCACTTTATTGGTGGTAACTTAGTTACATGGATGTGCAAGAAGCAAGGTTTGACTACATTGTCCACTGTTGAAGTTGTATATATGTCGGGAACAAGCTGTTGTGCTAAACTTCTTTGGATAAAGAACCACTTTGAGGACTACAACATCCATGAGAGTAAAATTCTCTTCTATTGTGATAACAACAAAGCTACTATTAGTCTTTCTAAAAATCCAACATTGCATTCTAGAGCTAAGCATATGGAAATTAAGCACCATTTCATAAGAGACCATGTTCAAAATGGTACAATGGATCTACAGTTTATACCCGTTAAAGATTAGCTTGCTAACATTTTCATAAAACCCTTAACTGAGGAAAGGTTGATTTTGCTAAGAAATCACCTTGGAATGGCATTTATAAAATGAATTAATTAATTTCCATATGTCATCCAATGTTGCATCAAAGGCCATGTTATCCAATGAGTCTTAACACACACCTACAACGTTCAATATATGGACGCTCACTCATGCATTTATAGTTATTAAGTAAAATGCACCATCTTTATATTAGAACATTGTAACGCTTTTTTCCTAAGTTGCCTCCTAAATGTCGGGCTTAATGATTGCATTTCAAAGCACATAATAAACCCTTAAAATAGCAGAGCCTCTTGGTATCACTCTCACGCTACCTTTGAAAATACTTCAACTTCCTCTCTAAAACCAAACCCTATCTCTAAACTTACTCAAAACTCTCTGCAATGGCAACTTCAAACTCATCTGTTGTTGAGATTATTCCAGCCATAGAGATTATTCCAATCGTAGAGATGACTACCATCCATACTAACAATTAGCCCTCTATAAACCTTGAACACTTCTTTGACATCCAACAACTTGAGAAAGTTGGTCTCAAACTCAATGAGACCCTTCTCTTCTGTGGAGTGAGGCACTTCTTCAACGATCCTCAGACAATCTATCCAAAAATCACTAGAACATTCTGGAAAGAATGTTGAGTTTGCAAACCGCAAAGTGATTGTGTCCAAGGTTCTAGGAACCATTCAATGATTTGATTGCCAGGGCCATCAAGTGCCTTTGTGAATGAAACAACTATCAAGAAGGATGGGAGAAGAACTATGACTCCCATGTTGCAAGGGCTTTATACAAGGAAGATGTTGACAAAGTTGGTTATTAGAAGATTATTGTCTACAATCTGATGTTTGAGAGGACCAACATTCTTAACAAGAGTGTTCTCCACAAAGCAGGGTCCAAAGACATCACTATTAGATCTCCACAAGTTTGTGCTCTTCCACTTGATGGAGAATCTTCCATTTTACTTTCCTCACACTATCTACATCAACATCCTGAGGAATCTGAAGGGCTTAGGTGGTATGGACGACATCTATTATGCTGCCATAATCAACAAGGTATTTTGGGATCAAGGTGTCTATCGCATCTTTGACAAGATGGACGATGACTCTAAGTACACCATTATAGCCAAAGGTCCAGTTGTTTCTAAACAATAAAAATTCAGCAAAACTAACCTATAAGCTATCGAGGTTCCCTTAGAACAAAACCTTAAGGAAGCTCCTCAGGTGGACTTGGATGCAATAAACAAGAGGAAGTAGAAAAGGCTTGCCAAGGGCATCACTAATGAAAACAGAGGTCTCAACAACTTTGGCATTGCCAATAAAATTTAGAAGATCATGAATGAACAACAGAAAAAGGAAAGGACAAGAAAGCAATCATGGAGGGAAGAAGAAGAGGAGGAGTTAATTGCAAAGGAACACAAGACCAAGAAAAAACACGAGCAATTTGATGCGTCCAAGGTGATGAGGACATGTTCAAGAGCAAGGGCAAGGATCCACTTGAAGGACTTGGAGGACCTATGACAAGGGCTAGAGCAAGGAAAGCCAAGGAAGCTCTTCAACAAGTGTTGTCCATACTATTTGAATACAAGCCCAAGTTTCAAGGAGAAAAGTCCAAGGTTGTGAGTTGTATCATTTGGTAATCAGAGCTCCGGTTCTAGGATCAACACTTCCTTTGCTGGAAATATTGGGTAACATCCTTCTTTATTCTCTTTGCCATTTATATTACCTTCTTATTCATATATATTTTTTTAGGCTGAACCATTGCAAAAGTTAAGCCTTTTGATCTCTTTGTTATAAAAAAAAAAAAAAAAAGAAGCAGAATTTCGTATAAGCAAAATTAAAAAAAATAAAAAATTGGGCTGAATGGTTCATGCTTGAAGAACTTAAAAAAAAATCTCTTTAAGGTAATATATTGGTTGCATGAAGGATTGTTACTTGAATTCCTAAATTCTGAATTTTATTTCCTTCATTTGTGCCTAAAAACATTGTTAGCCTTTTTCTTGATTAACCTTTTCCTTGTCTCTCTAGCCTTACCTTACACATATTGGTGAATTGTTCTTTGTTGTGGCCATAATCTCTTGAATTGCCTAAGAACTCAAGGGGAATTAGAGTGGTAAAAGGCAAGAGTGTTTCATTAGAGAAAAGCCATAATTGTGTGATACACTTGAGTGGGTGAGGTATTCAAACAGCAACTATAATTGTCTTGTTACGTTTGATTTGTTTGTTTGAGATGTCAGGTACTAATCCTAATGATGGAGTGGGGCTTTCGCAATTCCAAATGCAAGCTTTGATGCAACATTTGGAGAGGTTAATGAAACAACGAGATGATGCGCTCCATGAGAGGTTGGATCAAATGGAGAATAGAGATCATAATGAAGAAGAAAGGAGGAGAAGAGGGAATGATGGTGTTCCTAGACAAAACCGAATTGATGGTATTAAACTCAACATTCCTCCATTTAAAGGAAAGAATGATCCGGAGGCCTACTTGGAGTGGGAGATGAAAATAGAGCATGTTTTCTCATGCAACAACTATGAGGAGGACCAAAAGGTGAAGCTTGCCGCCACGGAGTTTTCCGACTATGCTCTTGTGTGGTGGAACAAGCTACAAAAGGAGAGAGCAAGAAATGAAGAGCCAATGGTTGATACATGGACGGAGATGAAAAAGATCATGAGGAAGCGGTATGTGCCAGCTAGTTACTCAAGGGACTTGAAATTCAAGCTCCAAAAACTAACCCAAGGCAACAAGGGGGTTGAGGAGTATTTCAAGGAAATGGATGTGCTCATGATTCAAGAAAATATTGAAGAAGATGAGGAGGTAACTATGGCTCGATTTCTTAATGGTTTGACTAATGATATCCGTGATATTGTTGAGCTGCAGGAGTTTGTTGAAATGGATGATTTGCTTCACAAAGCAATCCAAGTGGAGCAACAATTAAAAAGGAAGGGAGTGGCTAAGAGGAGTTTTACCAACTTTGGTTCTTCTAGTTGGAAAGACAAAGGTAAGAAAGATGGGGCTGCTACTTCTAGCAGTTCCACACCTATCCCATCAAAAACTCGCTCAAAGTCCCAAGAGGAACCCTCTAAAAGGAGTAGAGATGTGAAGTGTTTCAAGTGCCAAGGCCTAGGACACTATGCTTATGAGTTCCCTAACAAAAGGTCCATGGTTCTTAGAGATGGAGAATATATAAGTGAATCCGATGTTGAAGAGGAAGAGGAGAGTGAGTACGTAGAGGAAGAGGAGACTCCGGAGGGAGATTTGTTGATGATTAGGCGGTTACTTGGTGGTCAATTGAAGCATGAGGAGGAGATCCAAAGAGAAAACATCTTTCACACTAGATGTTTAATCAATGGCAAGGTGTGCATGGTGATCATTGATGGAGGTAGTTGCACCAATTTGGCTAGTGCTAGATTAGTGTCAAAGCTAAATTTAGCTACTAAACCACATCCTAGGCCATACAAACTTCAATGGCTTAGTAAGGATGGGGAGGTGCAAGTGAGGCAGCAAGTTGAAGTGGACGTTTCCATTGGGAAATACAATGATAAGGTACTTTGTGATGTTGTTCCTATGGAGGCCAGTCACTTACTTTTGGGGAGACCATGGCAATTTGATAAAAGAGCCAATCATGACGATTACACCAACAAGATCTCTTTCATGCACCAAGACAAAAAGATTGTGCTCAAGCCATTGAGTCCACAAGAAGTGTGTGAGGATCAAAAGAAAATGAGAGAAAAACTTCTTCAAGAGAAAAGAGAAAAAGAAAAAGTGAGCAAAACACTTGAGAGTGAGAAAAAGAGGGAAACACTTGAGAGGAAAAAAAGTGAACAAAAGAAGAGTGAAACACTTGAAGTGAGGGAGAGCTATTTAGCCACAAAAAGTGAGGTCAAGAGGTTGTTTCGTGCTAAACAGTCACTATATACCTTGTTTTGCAAAAATCAGATTTTGACCACTAACACTTTTGATGATTTTGAAGTGCCTTCTAGTGTTAAAACTCTTTTGCAGGATTTTCAAGACATGTTTCCACCAAATGTGCCAAATGGACTACCACCTTTGAGGGGAATTAAGCATCAAATTGATCTCATTCCGGGAGCTTCTTTGCCCAATAGGCCAGCCTATAGAAGTAATCCACAAGAAACCAAAGAGATTCAAAGACAAGTGGATGAACTCATTAGCAAAGGTTGGGTAAGAGATAGTATGAGTCCTTGTGCTGTCCCAGTGATTTTGGTCCCTAAAAAGGATGGGACATGGCGCATGTGTTCCGATTGTAGAGCCATTAATAACATCACCATTAAATATAGGCATCCTATACCCAGGCTTGATGATTTGCTTGATGAATTGCATGGTGCATGTTACTTCTCTAAAATCGATTTAAAAAGTGGATACAATCAAATTAGGATTAGAGAAGGGGATGAATGGAAAACTGCTTTTAAAACAAAATATGGTTTGTATGAATGGTTGGTTATGCCTTTTGGCCTAACTAACGCTCCTAGCACTTTCATGAGATTAATGAACCATATCTTGAGAGAGTTCATAGGAAAGTTCGTTGTGGTGTACTTTGATGATATTCTTATCTATAGCACTTCACTTGATTTGCATATTGATCATTTAAAATCTGTCTTGACTGTGCTTAGAGAAGAACAATTGTATGCCAATCTTGAAAAATGCATCTTTTGTACTAACCATGTTGTGTTTCTTGGTTTTGTTGTGAGTTCAAAAGGAGTGCAAGTGGATGAGGAGAAGGTTAGGGCTATTCAAGAATGGCCTACACCTATGTCTGTGACCGAGGTGAGGAGTTTTCATGGCTTAGCAAGTTTTTATAGACGATTTGTGAAGGATTTTAGCACATTGGCAGCACCTCTCAATGAAGTGCTCAAGAAAAATGTTGGTTTCAAATGGGGAGAGAAACAAGAAGAAGCTTTCAATGTTCTTAAGCAAAAGCTAACTAATGCCCCCATACTTGCGTTGCCAAACTTTCAAAAATCTTTTGAAATTGAGTGTGATGCTTCAAATGTTGGGATTGGGGCTATGTTGATGCAAGAAGGCCATCCAATTGCTTATTTTAGTGAAAAGTTAAGTGGTCCTACCCTTAACTATTCAACTTATGATAAGGAGTTGTATGCCTTAGTACGGGCTTTGAAAACATGGCAACACTACCTTTATCCCAAGGAATTTGTCATTCATAGTGACCATGAGTCCCTCAAATATATCAAGGGGCAAGGCAAGCTTAACAAAAGGCATGCGAAATGGGTGGAATTCCTAGAGCAATTCCCTTATGTTATCAAACATAAAAAGGGAAAAGGTAATATTGTAGCCGATGCTCTTTCTCGGCGTCATGCATTACTTTCTATGCTTGAAACAAAATTGATTGGTCTTGAATGTTTGAAAAGCATGTATGAAAATGATGAAACTTTTGGAGAAATTTTTAAAAATTGTGAAAAATTTTCAGAAAATGGTTTCTTTAGACATGAAGGCTTTCTTTTCAAAGAAAACAAATTGTGTGTGCCTAAATGTTCTACTAGAAATTTTCTTGTTTGTGAAGCACATGAAGGAGGTTTAATGGGGCATTTTGGGGTCCAAAAGACTCTAGAAACATTACAAGAACATTTTTATTGGCCTCATATGAAAAAGGATGTGCAGAAATTTTGTGAACATTGCATTGTATGTAAAAAGGCAAAGTCTAAGGTAAAGCCTCATGGATTGTATACTCCATTGCCAATTCCGGAGTATCCTTGGATTGATTTATCCATGGATTTTGTTTTGGGGCTGCCAAAAACAAGCAATGGTAGAGATTCCATTTTTGTGGTTGGTGATAGGTTTTCTAAAATGGCTCATTTTATTCCATGTAAAAAAATTGATGATGCTTCCCATGTGGCTGATTTGTTTTTCAAGGAGATTGTGAGACTTCATGGTTTGCCAAGGAGCATTGTTAGTGATAGGGACTCTAAGTTCCTAAGCCATTTTTGGAGGACTTTGTGGAGCAAGTTGGGCACTAAATTGTTATTTTCAACCACTTGTCACCCACAAACCGATGGGCAAACGGAAGTTGTTAATAGGACTTTGGGAACTTTGCTTAGGACAATTTTGAGGAAGAACTTAAAAACTTGGGAAGCTTGTTTACCCCATGTTGAATTTGCTTACAATAGAGCTGTTCATAGCACCACTAATTGTTCTCCTTTTGAAGTTGTTTATGGTTTTAACCCACTAACTCCTCTTGATCTTTTGCCTATGCCTAATGTTTCTGTTTTTAAGCATAAAGAAGGTCAAGCAAAGGCGGACTATGTGAAGAAGCTTCATGAGAGAGTCAAAGATCAAATTGAGAGGAAAAATAAAAGCTATGCTAAACAAGCCAACAAAGGGAGAAAGAAGGTTGTCTTCGAACCCGGAGATTGGGTTTGGGTGCACATGAGAAAAGAAAGGTTTCCGGAACAAAGGAAATCAAAGCTTCAACCAAGGGGAGATGGACCATTTCAAGTGCTTGAAAGAATCAATGACAATGCTTACAAAGTTGAGTTTTATTCAGAAAATTAGAGTTTATCTCTTTTATCTTAGTGAGAGTGATTCTCCTAAATTCTTGAGTGATTCAAGAACACCTTGGCTGTATCAAAGGACTTTCACAACCTTTGTGTGTTGCCCTTGCTGGAAAGAGTGATTCTTTCCTTCCTTTCATCATCACCCTTGTTCTTTCAAACCACAATTCCAGAAAATCCACCTCTGCCCAGAATTATCTCGTGGCCATAACTCCCATTTTACGCACTCAAATTAAGTGATTCTTGAGCCTAAATTGAATTTCAAAACGAGACCTTTCACCTCGTTTTGGAATCACCTCATTTGGAGCCCTGTAGCTTCAGTTATTGTCATTTCTATATTTCTGTCCAGCCACCACTTAACCTACGTTTTACCATCCCATTCATCCATTTTATGCCAAGAACCACCTTATTAAGACCCACGAAATTAGCCACCTTATTTTCCATCCTTTCCTTAATCAATTTCCGCATTTTCCATCAAGGTTTAATCCTAGACGATCCTAAGTCAGCCCTTGTGCCATGTGGGTTCATATCACAAGGGAAGAAAAGACAATACCACAAAGGTTGAGAGAGCTAAGTGAAACTGATAAAGAGTTCGAGGGATTTGTGCAGGTTGCTCTTCAAAAGCGAAAGGCTACTACCCAAGTTGCTCTTACCCCAAAAAGACCAAAAACAGTCCAACCAACTCCTGCAATTAGAGAATCTGTTATTCCATCCACTATCCCTAAACGTATCAAGACACGAGCTACAAAAGCTAATCCCAAGTTTGGTGAGAAGGAATGGACCGTCTCCTTTACTGGCAACAAGGAGAATTTTGCTTCATCCTCTTCAAACAGTGAGTCCACGGATGAAACTCTCATCTCCCCTCTCCAAAAGTGTCCAGTTCCCATACCTAAACAATGTCCACCTCCATCCCACATTCACCTCAAGAAGTTTACCAGATCAACACTACAAAAGGAACCCTTGACAAAGGCTTAGAGGTTTCCTCTAGCACTCATTGAAGGTAATTCATTATTTGTATCTTCCATCTCTAAGATCATCCACACAAAACCCATTCTAAGAGATTACATCACAGTGCAAGCACTAGCATAGACGAAGCATGACTATGTGCACACACCATTTGAGGCCTTCAAAGCCCTTTCATCCGATGCCATAGTTTATTTATAGCCTCCTCAATGGACACGTCTAGTGTATCCATAAGTTATCAAGATGCAACTACACCGGCTCGCACCTAGCACCCAACAATGTTTTCGTTCATCTACTAAAGTTACACCAGTCGTGGCTTGGAGAAACCTTCATAAATGCAAAGACAAGAAGAGCACTCAAAAAGTATCCCTAGGGGTCTATTTGAAAAGCACAGGAGGGACCCTTCACAGGAAGTGGATGTTGGATCAAGTGGCCTCAGAATAATTAAGAAGGGGGGTTGAATTAATTATTAATGTGTCTTTACTAAGTAAAACTTATCCTTCTTAATGTTACTAGATTCAATTAGGCTTTTACTACAAAGTTAAGAAAGTAAAGAACAAAAATAGAAACTTAACCAAAAGTAAAAGCGATAATTAAAGTGCACAGTGGAAATTAAAGAGTGTAGGGAAGAAGAAGACAAACACAAGAATTTATATTGGTTCGGCAACAACCCGTGCCTACATCCAGTCCCCAAGCAACCTGCGGTCCTTGAGATTTCTTTTCAACCTTGTAAAAACCTTTACAAGCAAAGATCCACAAGGGATGTACCCTCCCTTGTTCTCTTTGAACAACCAAGTGGATGTACCCTCCACTTGAACTGATCCTCAAGAGATGTACCCTCTCTTGTTCTCAGTTATAACAACCCAAGTAGATGTACCCTCTACTTGTACCACAAAGGATGTACCCTCCAATGTGTTAAGACAAAGTTCTCAGGCGGTTAGTCCTTTGAAACTTTGTAAAGGGGAAACAAAAGATATCTCAGGCGATTAGTCCTTTGAAATCTTTTGTTTAAGGGAAAGGGAAGAATCAAAAGAATTCTCAGACTGTGTCCTTTTGAATTCTTTGAAAAGGGAGAAGGGAGACACAAAAGAATTCAGGCGGTTAGTCCTTTGTTCTTTTGGAAAAGGGAGAAGAGAGACACAAAAAGAATTCAGGCGATTAGTTCTTGTTGAATTCTTTTTGGCAGAAGGAGAAGAGAATGAAAAAGATGAATAGCACAAGTTTTTGATCAAAGAACTTTTATTGAAAGAAAAAGGTTTGAGTTCAAAACTTTTAGAAAGATGAAGAGAAGATGAATCAGAAAAAAATCTATTGAAAGAGTTGAATGATGTTGAGAGAGAAGATTGAAAGGTAGATTTCTTGATTGTTATTAAAATTCATGCCATGGTCACATATTTATAATTTCTTGATAACTCAAGTCAAAGTTTGTGACTCTTGGCAATTTCTTTTAAAACTAGTTACTTAGAAAAGTTGTGACTTTTGAAAGAATCTTTAGAAACAAGTCACTTGAAGAATTGTGACTTTTGGAAATGTATTTTTCGAAAACAGTCACTGGTAATCGATTACCATTAAGGTGTAATCGATTACACATCAACAGATGTGACTCTTTATTTTGAATTTTGAAAATCTTAACGTTTTAAAAACACTGATAATCGATTACATGTTTATGGTAATCGATTACAACTTTGTAAATCCGTTTGAAAAACAATGCTGACTACTGGTAATCGATTACCAGAGAGTAAAACTCTTTGATAAAAGATTTTGTGAAAACTTCATGTGCTACTCAATGTTTTGAAAAACTTTTTTAGTACTTATCTTGATTGAGTCTTCTCTTGATTCTTGAATCTTGAGTCTTGAATCTTGATCTTGATTTTTCTTGAATCTTGATTCTTGAAACTTGATTCTTGAATCTTGAATCTTGATTCTTTAAACTTGATTCTTGAATCTTTGGATTTTGCTTGACTCTTGATTCTTTGGCATCATCAAAATAACCTTGGAAGGCATTGCTTCCACAGTGGAACCACCTAAGAGTGAGTTAAAAAGAAAGTTGTCGTTGCCATGAAGGACTCAACTCGGTGATGCTCAAAAAGAGAAGAAGGCTTGAGAAGAAGAACAATTGGTTGTTATTGCCATGAAGGACAAGGCTATCTCTACCCAAGATGAAGCTTCTACTAAAGTTGTGGACAATATCATTGTGCATGGGGGTTACTAACACTGGTGTCATGGACGAAATTATGGAAGCGTCCAATGAAACCATAGCTGATGAGATTATCCCTCAAGGCAAGGAACCTACCTCCAAGCAATCTACAACCTCTAATGAAGCTACATCAAGAGAGAAGGGTGAATCTGATGTTGTTGTTGTTTACTCCACAAGCTCAAGACCTACCCCCCTTGAACTATGCGCCCCCCCCCCCACTGCTATAACCAGAGATTAAGTGTAAGACATGATTGTCCAAGCCATGGAATCTTTTGTTGAATGACAAAGGCAAGAAAACAGATAACTACCCATGCAAAACAGATAACCAGAGTTTAGACTTTCCATGCAAAATGGATAACTACCCAGTTTTTCAATCTTGGTGTTGTTCTTTTTCAAAATCTTCAACATGCTTAGATGACTATGCTTGAAGCTATTGCTACACCTACACCCACGCCTCACCTATACCCCCAACACCTAAGCCAACACCACTATCCATTGAACCAACACATCCACCTGCACAACCTCCACCACCACCACCTCAAGTTTAAGATTGACTAAGATGTTCGTCATCATTTCTCTCTTCAAACCCACCATCCTTTCGTTTATGACAAAAGGGGGAGAAAAAGAAATTTTGGTTGAAAGAAAAACATGTATTTTAGTTATGAGCTCATAATAGTTTTTCATTTTGAACTCACATTAGAAACCTTTTTAGTTTCAAAGAAGAATTAAAAAAAAATTAAAACCCCAATTCAATCCCCCTTCTTGTGGTATTTTGGTCACTTCAAAAGATTCTCTATTCATCAACAGTGGGAAGTATAATGTAAGCTCAAGTTTGTACTTGTCCCGACATAGGATTTGTTGTAGGAGTTTGAGGCAGATACTTGAGTGATCTTGGAATGTAGCACTAGAAGGAAACAAAGCGCATGATGCATTCTTCAAGAGAACAAAAGGGTATATATGCTTACTTATCAAAAGTCTGCTCACTTGTCAGAAGTCTAATAATAATCTAGATATCATTAGGTACTCAGACTCTAATTTTGTAGGATGCCAGCACAGAAAATGCTCCATATTTGGATACATATATGTTGGCCGGAGGAGTTATCTCTTGGTAGTCTACTAAACAAACTTAGGTAACTTCTTCAATCACGACTATGAAGTTTGTTGCTTGTTTTGAGGCATCCAACCAAGGAGTATGGTTGTGAAACTTTGTCAATAGTTTGCATGTGGTCGATTACATTGAAAGATCATTGAGAATTTATTGTAATAATAACTCAACAATTCAATACTTCAACAATGATAGGAGTGCAACCAAGTTAAAATTCATTGACATCAAATTTTTGGTTGTTAGGGAAAGAGTTCAGAATAGACAGATTTTCATAAAACATATAGGAACTGATTCCGTACTAGTTGTCCTACTTACTAAAGGTTTGGTATCTAAATTTTTTCATGAGCACACTGCTAATAAGGGTGTAGTTCCTAATAGAATCTTATTGTAGTGGAAGTCACATTTATGTTCTATATCCTATGTTTTTCCAAATATTTGTATTGTTTGAATGCTGAATAAAGTTGATGTTTATCATTATATTCTGAGGTTGTTTTGTGTGCAATATTTATGTTGCATTAGGATTGATCTCTATAAAGAATAAAGTTTGGACTAGTTGAAAATAAACACGATTAAGATCACATTGCTTGTAATTTTCATGTCGCTTATCCATATTTGATCTATGTTGTCAAGTATGAGTGATAGTGGTAATCATTGTGGCTTAATCATATTAGATTGTGATGAAAACAATAGTGGCTCCTTGTTGCTATATGAGAGGGACAAGATTGTTTAAAGAGGAGTCCAAAAGTACAGTTAAAACTCTATAAATTAATAATGTCAGGACCAAAGAAATTTATTAATTTAGAGAGTTATTAATTTATCGATAAATTAATAATTATTAATTTAAATAGTTTTTAAGTAAATATATTGTACATACCAAACAAAAAGACAAATTAGTCTATGCCTCTTAGAATTACGTTGCAGCGAATCTTGGGACTCAACGTAAATTAGTAACTACTGTGTTCATATGCATTGGAAATCAATAACGCAGAGAACAATGCAGAGGATGACGACGAAGATGATACGGTGTCTTTGGAGCCTGTTACGCAAAAGGAAGCACTTATGGCGTCGAACACTCTTCACAAACACTCTTCACAACTTTAGGATACAATACAAAAATATAACACCTGAGCTATTGGATGCAATAAGAAAAGTTAGAGATGAGCTTCAAATAGACTTGAACTTTAAAGGAAAACAAACAACTATTGAATCATATTTCAATAGAGTGTAATATATTTTTTTCAGTTTCTATGAATTATTAATTTATGATTTTCTTGGGACCGAAAATTATAAAGGGATCTCACGAAAAATTATTATCTTATTATTTTATCAAGTTTTTCAATTTTTTACGTTGGCCCAAGTCGGGACCGGACAAATTTATTATTTTAGAGAGTTTATTAATTTATCGAGTATTAATTTAAAGAATTTCTACTATAAATAACATACAGTTGTGTGGTTAAAGAATTTTGTGGTATAAATGTTTAAGGTTAATATGAAGTTCAAGTGGGAGATTGTTAGTATTTTTTTATGTCCTAATTAAAAAATATGGGCCACATATTATATTATCATTTATATTAGTTATTTATATTTAGATGGACCCAACATAAGTGATCTAATTTAGTGATCTCATTAGTCTGCCAATAGAAAACTAATATGGACTTAATAAGCAGAAACTGATTTGGCTTATTAGAGTGATAATAAGAACCCTAATAGGTTCAAACTTGAGGGGCAATTATGACTCCTATCAAGTTTAATAAGTGACTTTTTTAATTCCTGAAATTTACATTTTAATTCTTGAAAGATTCTGTCGTTAATTTTTTTTAATTCCGTTAGTTAAAGAATTTTAATAATAAAGACCTTCTGAAAATTAAAATATAAATTTTAAAGATTAAAAAATCCGCTTATTAACTATATAGATTAAAAATGATAAATTTAGAAAAAGATATAAATGGGTAATTAAATAATAACTAATCTACTAAGTACTAACTGTTTCGTTTATTTTTATTTTTGTCGATTAATATAACCAAATTCCGGACAGGTTCTCCTGAAGCTCGCAAGTCGGCTAAAATTCGAGAATCATCTATTCATCGTCTAACTCTAATCCGCATGCTTTCCCTCCTCCATTCGTGTGTTGCTCAGAGAAGAACAAAGAATAAAAAGGCCCGAGTGTGAACGGTTCTTTACTAATACGTATTAGTCAAAGAAACATAAGATAAGATATGGGTCGTTTAGCAGAGTCGAAGTTGGTGCAAGAGTTGGTTCTGTATGCAGCAAGCGCAGCACTGAGCTGCTTGGTCTTGTTCGTGGGCCTCCGACAGCTCGACCCGAATCGCGAGGCTTCGAAAAAGGCCTTTCAGCACAAAAAAGAGATTGCCAAGCGCCTCGGTCGTCCTCTAGTTCAGACAAACCCTTATGAGGTAAAGTACCCTTTCTCTCCCTCCCTGTGAAGCACCGACACTTTCCTTGTTTAAAATGTTGCTGTGTTGGACATGTTTCTGACACAGACACACGGAAACTTGTTTCACACTTGCTAGGCACTTTTTATTAGGTTTTCAATTTAAAAATAATTTTTTGTTGGTTTCATACTTAAGCATATACGTTTACACAGTTCATATACTAAAAAACATAAAAGATTGATTAATATACCATCAATTTAAATATTTTGTTATATGTTACTCATTTTATTTGATTAGAGTCTCTTTGTAGGTGTATGCAGTGTCGCCATGTTCTATATTTTAGACATTAATCGTGGGTGTCGTGGCCGGTGTCCGTGGTAGAGTCTGTGCTTCATAGTTCCCTCCCAATAATATCCCCATCTTTCTTATCATTCAATACTTTAACTGTAAATTATTATATAATTTTTTTTAATTATACTCTTTTTTTGCTTAATTTTTAATCATTTTACACATGTATCATAGACAAGAATATGCATTACTGCTTGATAAACTTCTTCCTATAAAGTGATAGCGGCTAGAAATTAGTTAAGAAGTAATTAGGAATTAGTTATTATGCCAACTGGCTTATTTAGTAAGTAATTAGGAAGAGAGGAAATAAAAATAATCTCATTTCATTAGCTAAAATTAGCTTATACTTATGCTTATGCATAAGCTATTTTTGTAAAAGTTCTCTCATATTAGCTTCTCTAAATGCTGATTTTTTAACTTATGCATGGACTAATTTTACCTTATGGAAAAATTTATTTCATTTTATTTTTCTTAGTGTTTATGGAGAAGAAGTTTATCTAAACGTGACATTATTTGTCAAATTAGTTTCTTTATCATTGCCAAAGGGCAATAGATAGCAAAATCAATTCAACGAATGTTTGTGAGAAAGCATGGGCTAGGTTATTCACGTTTATGCAACTAATTAATTCTGTTTTAATTGATTCTTTATTTATTATGCACTGGGATTGGTGTGTTATTTGATTCCATTGCTTGGCAATTTGCAGCCCGTGCCATTATTTCGCTAAGGTATTTAAGGCATAAATATAATTGGGGTAATGAAGAATCCTGTCATCTGTATTGGGACATATTTGAATTTGTTGTTACCGGCTTCAGTCTTGTTGGATGTGCCAATCGGTTACTTTTATGTATCATACAACTGATACTAGTTTTTTTTTTCATATTCTCTACAGATTAGTTATGCAATCTTTATCTCAGTTCCACGATTCTGTAGCTGTACTATGTGGTTTGTGAAACAATTTCCCATTGAATGCCTAATAGGTGCATGGGTGGGAAAGGTCTTGTTGCATGAGAGTTGATAATGTATGTGTAATGTATTGGATAGGTGGTTCTATTTTTGTTAAACCACTGCCTGGAGATCAGAAATCATGTTCTAAGCTTGGATTTGCATTGAAGATGCCTTCCGAACATATTTAAAAGCTGATGATTCTACAAGTCAGAACATAATTTTGATAACAATAATTGGAACGGAATAATGTGCTCTTATGTTGCTAAGCTGTAGTTTTGACTTAAAATATAACTGGTGGTTCTGATATTATCTTATCACTTCTATTATCAGCATTTGCAATTCCAAGTTGGATTTCTAGTTTCATGAGCTACTTTTCTGAAAAGTTTTCTGGAACTAGTCTTTTACTATTGTTGACCAATTTCTGTGTGTAAGAAGGAATTGGTTTGAAAACAGAATTATATTAAAATACATAAATTAAAGAAAAAAAAATACTAGTTCCTTTACTTCCTTACATACCTTTGGGGATTTATTGCATTATTTTATTTCAAAAGAGCTATTTTCTTGTTTTCTGTTAAAAGTAGGGACTACGATTAATATTATTTTAAGTTTGTGCCCTTTATCTTGTACAGGATGTCATAGCATGCGATGTTATCAATCCTGACAACATTGATGTGGAGTTTAACTCTATTGGGGGACTGGAAACTATTAAGCTAGCTCTGTTTGAGCTTGTTATTCTGCCTTTAAAAAGACCTGACTTGTTTTCTCATGGTAAGCTTCTTGGGCCACAAAAGGGTGTCCTCTTGTATGGACCACCTGGCACAGGGAAGACCATGCTTGCCAAAGCTATTGCTAAGGAGTCTGGAGCAGTTTTCATTAATGTCAGGATATCAAACCTGATGAGCAAGTGGTTTGGAGATGCCCAGAAACTCGGTGTGTACACAATGTTTTTTACCTTCCATTCAATACCCAATGATTATTTTTCCTTCTGTATAAAACCTTGTCATTCAGACTATTGACTTTGCTGGACATGATTTCTTTTCAAGTTTGCTTAATATGAGATGAAACACAATTTGGGCCTTTGATGCGAACCTGAGTAGGAGCGGATCGTTTGATACAGGCTACGAAGGTTTGGATGACGCCACTTCCAGTGAAGGAAGATAAGTCATGGTAGACGCCACTTCCAGTGAAGGAAGATAAGTCTGGGTAGACGCCACTTCCGGTTAAGGAAGATAAGTCAGGGTAGACGCCACTTCCGGTGAAGGAAGATAAGTCTGGACAGACGCCACAAGGATTACCTTGATAAGTCTGAGATTGGTTCAACAAGGAACCCAGAGAGAAACTCTCACCAAATTTTATCAAAATGCCAAAAGTTTTTTTTTATTCAAAACAAAAACCAATACTTATAGTGTAGCTGAACAAAAAGATAAAAATAGACATGGGCCTTCTAAACAGTTTGGGCCAAAATTAGAATAAAAATAAATTATAACTAAAAATTTATTTAACTTGAGCCTTCAAATTAGTTTGGGCCTTCAGCAACAATTAATAGTCTTAATAGTGTCTCTGCCTCTGGGCCTTCATCCTTCTCCACTCGGGGGCTTTGTCCTTCTCCACTTGGGCCTTCGTCCTTCTCCACTTGGGCCTTTAGCCTGTATTAGGCCAGTTTCATGATTCTCATCATTCCCTCCTTCTTGGAAAACATTTGTCCTCAAATGTCCAGGATCATCACCGGGTTCAAGTACCACTTCCTTCCTTTTCTTGTTGGCTTGCTTGGCATAGTTTTCATTCTTCTTTGCAATTTGCACCTTCACTTGGTCATACAATCTTTTCACATACTCAACTTTGGCATATGCATCCTTACATTGAGTCTCTTGGGGATTGCTTTTGTAAGTTGGCCTGTTAGGCAATGAAGCTCCGGGGAGAAGATCAACTTGATGTTCTATGCCTCTTGAAGGTGGTAGTCCATGAGGAATCTCCTTAGGAAAGACATTTTTAAATTCCTGCAATAATGGTTGAACACTAGGAGAAATAGAAATAGTAAACTCATTAGAATTATCAGTAGAAATTTTACTGTCTTTGCAATACTGTAGATTGAGTGGTTCATGAGCAGGTAACACTTTCCTCACTTCACTCGCCTCTGCAAAATAATTAAATTTTCTCTCATGTGTATCACTCTCTCTCTCTTATGTGTATCACTCTTTTCCTCTGGTGTATCACTCTTCTTTTTCATATTCCTTTGTGGTGCCTCACTATTTTCTTTCTCTTGTTCTCTCTTTTCTCTCATTCTGATTTGGTCATCACACACTTCTCTAGGGGATAGAGGTTTAAGAGTAAACGAGGAAGATTTGGCTATTCGTCTGTAGGGCTTTTCTTTGTTACGGTTCAACAAATGTTGCATTTGTGTAGTCCACGCGTCCAGAAATAAGCGTTGAGATTCGTCCAGTTGATGATATACACCACCATTGTCACCAGCTCTTGCCATGATTAAGGAACAAAGAATTTTGCAGTAAATTAAAAAAAATTCAGGACCTCACCACACTCTACTCACGTGTTTCTCTCTTTAATGGTAGTTCACTCGTGTTTGATGCTCTCAATATAGGCTTTTGTGTGATGTTTTCACTCTTGCCTTTTACCACTCACTCCCTCTTAAGTTCCTGGATGGATCGAATTAGACACACAAGGTAATATAAAATAAAAGGAAAGACAATATAATTATCAGAGTAACAAATTTGATTTGGGATAACAACTTGGACTTGATTTGGATAGCAAATTGGATTTGATTTGGATAACAGATTAGATTTGGATAACAAATCTGATTTGGATAAAAAATTTGATTTGATTTGATTTGGATAATAGATCAGATTTGGATAACAAATTAGATTTAATTTGGATAACAGATATGATAACAAATAAGATAACAGATAGGATAACAGATAAGATAACAGATATGACAAGTAAACTTCAAATGCTCATAACTTTTGCTACGGTTGTCCGTTTGAGGCCCACTATATATCAAAACGCTCAGAATTCAAAGGAGAATCCAGATAAGGGAATTTGGTACACGATTTTCTGCCAAAAAAAGCCTCTAACTGCCTCAATTTCGTGTTCAAAGATCAAACACCCACTTTCTCTTTTTTCTCTTCTTTTCTTCTCTTTTTTTTTTTTCAAAATTTCTGCAACTTTTTTTTTTTTACTTGAAACAGAACCCAAACAATTTTTTTTTATGACACAAAGTCTGAAAGACACTAGAAACAAGAACAACAACAAGAACACAAACGTGACAAGAACAAGAACGAAACAAAGACACAAACAAGAACGCAACAAGACGCAAACAAGAAAAACAAATAACAGAACAAGGACAAAACACGAACCAGGACAAATTACAAAGAAAAATAATAGGATAAGATAGAACCTGTATCAAGAGCCGAAGCTCTGATACCAGATGATGCGAACCTGAGTAGGAGCGGATCGTTTGATACAGGCTACGAAGGTTTGGATGACGCCACTTCCAGTGAAGGAAGATAAGTCATGGTAGACGCCACTTCCAGTGAAGGAAGATAAGTCTGGGTAGACGCCACTTCCGGTTAAGGAAGATAAGTCAGGGTAGACGCCACTTCCGGTGAAGGAAGATAAGTCTGGACAGACGCCACAAGGATTACCTTGATAAGTCTGAGATTGGTTCAACAAGGAACCCAGAGAGAAACTCTCATCAAATTTTATCAAAATGCCAAAAGTTTTTTTTTATTCAAAACAAAAACCAATACTTATAGTGTAGCTGAACAAAAAGATAAAAATAGACATGGGCCTTCTAAACAGTTTGGGCCAAAATTAGAATAAAAATAAATTATAACTAAAAATTTATTTAACTTGAGCCTTCAAATTAGTTTGGGCCTTCAGCAACAATTAATAGTCTTAATAGTGTCTCTGCCTCTGGGCCTTCATCCTTCTCCACTTGGGCCTTCATCCTTCTCCACTCGGGGGCTTTGTCCTTCTCCACTTGGGCCTTCGTCCTTCTCCACTTGGGCCTTTAGCCTGTATTAGGCCAGTTTCATGATTCTCATCAGCCTTCTCCTATTGTGTTCAGAATTGATTAGAATAGTTTCAGCTTAGTTTCTTTGCTTGAAAAATATATGGTAGATAGATTGGATTATTATCAAATGTGTAATGTGTTCTCTTAGGTGTCCAATTCTTTGAAGAAAATAAAGTCCTTTATAGTAGTTTCAACATCTGATATGTTAGAATGGTGTGACAGACAGAAAATGTAAAAGTGAAAAAACTGTATAATTGATTATCTGAGTAAAATACAGTATGCAAGGGAGCTCTCTATATATATCTGTCATAACATCATTTCTAACTAATTGAAACGGAAAGGTAACTAACTTCTAATAGTAACAGCTAGGGGTGGCCAAAACAAACTGAACTGCACTGAACTATAGTTAACTGAATCAAAATTAATTGAAAAAACCTGAACTGTTTAAATAAAAATTGAACTGAACCATAAAACTGAACTGCTAAAAAAAGCAATTCAGTGCACTCCCAAACTGATACTCATCAGAGTTGGAAAAATAAACCCCTCTCCACTCATGTTAGTAACTCCTGCTCCACTCCAACATACAATATTCCACCTTACCCTCCCATTACGCGAAGAAAAGCAAGAATCACACCAATCAGGAGAATGAAATAATGCCACACATTTGTTTCTTCATCTTTTTAGTATATATGAACCACATGTAGATCAACCTAAATATGACAATTAGTTGGCCAAATAAGATGCAACACTTAGAGGCAAATAGTGTCACGTGTGGCCTCAATAAGCAATTTTCAAATATGTTGATCATAAATTTAAAAACCTATAATTTAAAAAATGCTCAAACTTATCTTTAATATTTTGTTCATAGCAATTTGAAAAATCACAATCATATAAAAATTCATTAATTATTTATTCAAACGCAAATCAATGTAAAAATGAGAAGCCAAACTAAAACAATGTGGTATTTTTTTAATTGAAAGCAAAAAAAAAAGTAATTTCTACAAAAAAGGCCCCTTAAAAATAGTTTGGTGCACGTCAGAATAGTTTGGAGCAGTTCAGAACAGTTCATAACAGTTCAGTTCGAACTGGTTCAATCGAGTTCAATGCACCTTTAAAACAGTTGGGTTCAGTTTGCCTGAACTGCTTGACAGTTCAGCTCGGTTCAGGGGAACTGCATTTGCAGTTCAGAACAGTTCAACACTGTTCAGTTTGAATTGAACAGCCCTAGTAATAGCTGTAACTGACTCAGTGTAAAGAATGGAGTTAACATTAATATACTCAAATTCCCCCTACTAGCTCAGGGTGATTGTTGAACACTGAGAACTTTGAGCTTGTCTCTAAGAGTAGTGAACCTGAGCTTCAAGAGTGGTTTGGTAAGGACATCTGCAATTTGGTACTGACCTGGAACATGAAGAACAATGAGAGACTGAGCTACGACTTTCCCCGTGACAAAGACGTCCAACTCCATGTTCTTTGTATGAAAATGCAACACAGGATTGTGTTTCAAAGCCAGTTGTCACAGTAAATGGTAGTTGTTGAGCTGGCAACCTGTAATTCTTTGAGCAAGGATTGGACCTCTGATGCAGTGGAGGCGAGGCTTCTGTACTCAACCTCAACACTGGACTTTGCAAAGAGAGTCTGCTTCTTAGACCACCAGGACATCAGATTTGACGCAAGAAACAACACACTAATTCTAGATGTGGATATGCGATCATCATCGGAACCCCAGTCAGCATCATAAAAGGCATAGGCTGTGATACTATCTTTAGAAAGAGAAGATGAAGAACATAGGAAGAAACTGTGTATCCGAATTATGAACTGGGTGATATCATATATAGTTATAAGTAAAAGGAGTTACTAATATCCCTAATTACTAAAAAAGTATTTACACAAAGACAATGCCTAATTATCCTCCTTACATTAAGAAGAAGAAATTATTTCGACTATGGGAAACAGTTTTAAAGATGTCTTTTTCATATCATCGCCAAACTTATAGCCAAATTGAAGTTGTAAACCACTGATTGGAAACTTATCAATGTTGTTTTGCATTTGAACAACTGAGGACTTGGTCTATTTGGCTACATGGGCTGAATTATGGTACCGCACAACCTTTCATGCATTGACTGCTACTACACCATTTCAGGTGCTCTATGGAAGAGCACTTCCTGCTATTATTCGCTTTTGGAAGGAGAAACAAAACTGGAGACTGTAGCCAAAGTTAGAAGACCATAATGAAGCACTCATCTTAAGTATCATCTAGCTAAGGGGGTATTATAGGGAAAAAAATACTGAAGAAGTTTTAGTTACAAACTAGAGGGTTCTGATATTTATAGCTGCCTTGATTACAAGGCCCCAATGACCTAACTATTAGGCCCAACACGATGGTGATCTAAAGCTAACTAACAACAGTTAGAAACTAAGCTTTCTTACGTGATACTCTAATACCCATGCAAGCTCAAGAGGTGTGTGATGCTAAGGGATCACCTACTCAGCTTGAATCTAAAAGCAGTGAAGTGAGTGGGAGAGACCGAGAGAGAGCCCTGGTGAGGATGTTAGCACATTGCTCAGTGGCTGGCACATGAAGAACATGAAGTCAGTTGCTTAAGACCTTCTCACAAACAAAAAACAGATCAAGCTCCATGTGCTTTGTGTGGGTATGCAAAATGGGATTGTGAGCAAGAACCACTGTACTCATTTATTTATATTATCAACGAAAAGGCAAGGAACAAAATGATTGATACCTGGCTCAGTTAATAGAGTTTGGACTCAAATAATTTCAGCAGTGGCATCAGCCAAGCTCTTGTTTTCAGCCTCAGCACTGGAGTAGGTGACATCTAGCTACTTTTTTTACCACCAGGAAATTAAATTGGGTGCCAAGATAGACACATGCACCAGAGGTGGAGCGACCACCACCAACATTGGAGGCCCTGTCAGCATCACAGTAAGTGTCATGAGACATAGGAGAGTGAGGAAATGCTAGCAGAAGGTGAAGACACCAAGAAAGAGTTTCCTTGAGGTAGCAAAGAATGCACTTCAGAACATACTAGTGAGCTTCAAGAGCCTTAGACATAAAATGGAAGTCTTTGTTCCCTTCTCCTTATATCCTAAAAATCAACCTTGTCCTCAAGGTTGGAATTTGAAAACTGAAATGACACACTTCCTCAAGTTTTCTCCTTTCCATCTGAAATTTCCTTTGCTCTTCAGCCTTTCACTGGGCTTCCTCAGCCAATGCAACCTAACAAGCAAGTTCTTGTCTCTGTCTTATTTGCTGCTCTTCACACTCAGCTGCTTGAAGATGAACTTTAGCAGCCAAAAGTAAGTGGTTGCAGTATCCTACATGAGTGTCAATTTTCTTCCCATCAAACCCATGAATATGTAAGTTGGAAGCTGAAGACAACTGACTAAATACACGAACAATATTTTGCAACTCAGCAACAGTTGCTCTCACCTTGTCTGCAGTCCTCTTTGCCTTTTGTAGTGTTGATGCTAAAACTTTTGCATTGCAACCCCTGCATCAAACCTTAAAGTATAGTTCGAGTGTGTCAAATGCATGGCTCTCCGTAGAGTTTTTGTACAGTCTAGTCACTGTTCAGCCTCATAATGTGTATGAGCTAAATATAGAAGTTTGTGTACAGTCTAGCCACTGTTCAGCCTCATAATGTGTATGAGCTAAATATAGAAGTATTGAGAGTTTGTGTTATTTCCGCAAGCAGTTTTGATATATTTTCACGGCCAAAGTAAAATTCCCTTGAGCAAAACAAACATGTGCCAGATTTATCCTCACATCAGGCATCTGGACAAAAACACTACCTCTGGCAGCTTCTTGAACCTCTGTAAAGATATCCTTAGATGCATCAAAAAATGGCCCTTTTCCACTAAGAATACCTCAGCACCATTGGCAGCATATAAATTAGAAGAATGCTGAATCAGAACTCTGGTATAAAGTTCTTTGGCCTTTTCCAAATGAGTAGCTCTAGCTTTGGATTTCTCTTCTCATTGTGAACTGCTGCAAAGTAGTTCCTGTTTTCCTGTAGTGACTCTATTGCCCTTAGCATCTCAGAGTCTCAGACGATGATTTACTAGTTGTTGCAAGTGGGTTGGTGTCTAGCAGTTTAGCTGACATGCCTAAATTCCTTAACTTTGTCAACAAAGAAGACCCATCCCTCTCCTTGAGAAGTTGTAGCTCTGCTGATGACAACCCATTAAGGATCGTATGTGAGCTTGCATCTGAAGGGTCTAGTGATGGTGTAGGCGCAATCAGTTTCCATATAATCCCAATTTCCATGGTTGTGGGTTTCATAAAGAAACCATTATCACCCTCAACTTCTATGACATTTACTACCCAAGAATGAAATTTTTTTATGATAATTGAGAAATCCCCTTCTTGTTCCTGCATTTTCTGCTGCAAATTCTCAGTCTCTTCCATCTTGATCTCCTCTACTACCTCGGCATCAATGGTTTTTGAGTCTTTGTCTTCGACACCAAGCTCCTCCCCACGATGGGCGCCAATTCTCTTATTGGCAAAACACTCAAGGGCTTTTACTGAATCACTGTCTTGCGGTGACTTTGTTACCCACACACCCAACTGCAAAGTTGATATTGTCTACATGGATTGTTTGTCCTCTTTTTCAAACTCAAGACTGATTCCCCTTTTCTCGATCAACAATTGTAGCATCTGTTTGGCCTCTTTAATTCCCTCAATGGTTTTCTTGATCTTGATTTTAGAGGGCTGCTCCTCCTCCATGCTTTCCTCCCTTTTAACCTCAAGAATGTTTTTTGAACTTTTTAGTCGTCCATGCTTTAACTCTGAAATGCTGATTTTGTAAGAATGATAATTGGGTTCCTCTTCCTCACTGTCCTCTCTAGACCCATTATTGTCACTGTTCTCTTCCGCCTTCTTGTCTCTGTTGACCGAGTTTTCCCCACCATCCGAAGGCGTCTTTCCTTTCTTGAATTCAAGAAGTAATTCCTTGATTTGCCTCATGTCCAGCAATCTTTCTTTTATGAGATCCATGTCTGTTTTTAGGTCTGTAATCACCTTTCCTGCTCGCTGGCCAATTTCTCCAAAGTGCTCACTTTGCTCTCCATCGTACAACTTGGATCTGGCAGATCGGACCAATTGTTAGGAACCAAGAATTGAAATGACAAAGAAAAGAAAGGATTTATTGACTAGTAAGAAAAAAACAGAAAATAGGAGAGAAAACTCTCCTTCGAAGGTTTTCCCTTCATAGAGGATTTCTCCTTTCACAAAGAGCTAATGCTCAATCTACAAATGATAAGATCTCCCTCTCTCCTATCCTTCTTCCCCTATTTATATCTAATAAACCCCTCTATCGAACTAATTAACCCCTTAACTAACTGATCAATATCCTAACTGTAGTAACTAACTTATTAATGGTCTAACTATGTTAAATAACTTTCCCTTCTCCTTATATCCTAACACGGGAGTTATGATGGCATATTGTAAGGCACTGACACTGGATCTTTAAAGAGTATCATCTGGTAAAGGATCTGAAACTTCCTTGGAGAGTTTGCTGCTGGCAACCACGGGAGAAGAGATTGCTTTAGCCTCTGCCATGTTGTCTTTAGAGAAAATCAGATTTATTTGTTGTAAATGGGAAAATGTTCCCATATTTGTTGTTTCTGTACTGCATCTGTTTATAGGGATAGAATACAAGTTGGAAATCAATTTTCAGACAATTTGACATTGAGTTTCCTTGTTGTGGGTGCTGCTTCTCAATTGTGTCCCTTCAATTTTGTTCTCATTATTTCCTGCTGGGGTTTAGTGTTGTATTGTTATTCTCTTTGGTTGGTTAAAACTTGGAATCCTTACTTTTGTTATAAGGTTTGTGCATAATCATAAATTGTGATTTATTGTTATTATACTTTATCTGTGTTATTGGTTACGCACACACATTCATGAATATAGTTTTCTGTATAAGTAGAGCCTTATGTCATGAT
Source organism: Glycine max (assembly GCF_000004515.6). NCBI lineage: Eukaryota > Viridiplantae > Streptophyta > Magnoliopsida > Fabales > Fabaceae > Glycine > Glycine max. The sequence goes on along the minus strand of NC_038250.2, from coordinate 32,502,652 downwards.
CTCACTATTTCCGGATTCTCTGTTGTCTATTTAGGATCTGAGTTTGACAACTTTGGTGGACGTTGTTGTATTATTTTGGGCATATAATTAATACCGCTGAGAGCCATATTGAGACATTATCAGCCACAATCTGAATTATTATGTGAAGTCTTTGATTTGTATTACCATTGATGTGCTGCTGCTCTTTTGCAGTGACTGCCATATTTAGCCTAGCTCATAAGCTCCAGCCTGCCATCATATTCATTGATGAAGTTGACAGCTTTTTGGGTCAGCGTCGTACAACAGATCATGAGGCTTTGTTAAACATGAAAACTGAATTCATGGCTTTATGGGATGGCTTTACTACTGATCGTAAGTTTTAAACGTGTTATATACTTCTCTTCTGAGGCATAATTATTTAGAATATGCTGCAAGATACCGTGAATTGATGCAGCTCTGTTTAGCATTATTCTCTGTACTTATTAGTCAAAAGTTTTTAATTGTGATGACTTATAATTTACTGTGTGTGTAGAGAATGCTCAAGTTATGGTCCTTGCTGCAACTAATCGTCCTTCAGAACTTGATGAAGCAATACTTCGACGTCTTCCTCAAGCATTTGAAATTGGTATTCCAGACCAAAGAGAGAGGGCTGACATATTGAAGGTTATCTTGAAGGGTGAGAGGGTTGAAGAAAACATTGACTTTGACCATATAGCTTACTTATGTGAAGGTTACACTGGTTCGGATCTATTTGACCTCTGCAAGAAAGCTGCCTATTTTCCAATTAGAGAACTGCTGGACGAAGAGAAGAAAGGGAGAAGTTTTTCTGTGAGTGATTCATCGTTATCTTCTTTCTCCTTTACCTACCTCAACATTTTCATTTTTGTAACATTGGGTACTATGATATCTAGAGCTGAAATGTCTGGAATGCATATTCATATCTAGTTTTCTAACTAAAGAATAAATCTATGTTGAATGTTGAGTATATCTATTTTAAACTATTCTATGAACCTCAGCCTGGAGTCATGTTTGCATGCATGGACTAGCGTGTCTGGTCAATGAGATTGCTTATTTGTGCAAATATCAATTGATGTCAGCTATTACTATTATATTTCTAGTTTTGAAGAAATATCTTTTCTTCTTTACTTCTAATTTGCAATTAAGTAACCGGTGGATGGAAGTGGCAATAGCAGTGTGTTATCCGTAAAATGAAAATGAACAGTTGTATTGATGGCTGCTTCTGACAATGACTACTTTTTCATGGTTCAGGCTCCCAGACCATTGTCCCAGTTAGACTTGGAGAAGGTCCTTGCCACTTCCCGGAAGACTACCGTTGCTGCATTTGAATACAATGGATTGAGTGCAGATGCTCTAAGATGGTCAGGGCAGGGGGAACAAGATGATTATCAGGTTCAAGCTGCAATAAATGAACTCAAGTTTGTGGTTTCTCACATGATTAACCGCCAGCCAGATGCCAAAGATCTTTAAAATGCTATCTTTCATAGTTTCTTTAGACCATTCTTTTACAGTCGTCTAGCTTAGTCCGTCTTGTAAAGGCACCGATCTCATAGTTATACACTTGTATACTAATGCTACAACATTTGTTATGAAGCATCATATTTTAAGGTTGGTGAGTTTTTTTTTTTTTTACTCTTTGATGCAATATGATCATTTGTGGATCAGCATTTAATATTCCTTTTAAGAAAAATTTTGTTGATTACTGTTTTGTTGATCCAAATATATATATATATATATATACTATCTGATTTTATTGATCACTTTGATTATTTATTAAATTGTCAAAATCAACAATAAGATAATAAAATAATATATATTTTTATATATTATAAAAGTATGTATTATGTTAATTCTGATGAATGAGATGTAAAATAATTTTGTAAAATATAATTTCTTAAAAAATAATCTATTTAAAAGGTTTTTTTTCTTATTAAAATGATATATTTTTAGACAAAAGTTACCTAACTAATATTTGTTAGTTTCTTTGATAGGTTATCCATAGAAGGGACGGCTAAGTACAATATCTACATAAAAAAAAAACGTGAGAATTGGATTTTATTTTTTTATCAACATATAAGTGTTATACATTTGAATCCTGTACCACCAAGGGAAGTTGAATGGACAAAAAATGTCCCTAAAAAGTAAATCGTTGATTTGAAGCTTTTGTTTGAAACTTCTCGCGTGACTATTTTGGAATAAGAAAATTATTACTCGGAAATAACTATTTCGGAAATATACATGTATTTTGGAACAATTGTTTTTGGAATAGGAAGAGTTCTGAAAAAATTACTCTGGAATATGGAATGAAACTATTTCAGAATATATATACACTTTCAAAATAATTATTTTATAATAAAAAAAATCTCATTCTAAAATAATTTTTTGAAAATAATTATTTTTTATTATGGAATGATTATTTCAGAATATATATATATATATATACACTTTAGTAGTAGTAGTGGTGTTGATTGGGCGGGTACGGGCGGATTCGTGCTAAAAATGGCTCACTCGTGAAATGTGAAATCTGATCATTGTTTTTCTTAACCAAATTCGACCGATTGCTTCTTTGGATAAGCAAGATTTCGGATTATTAGTAGGTTACGGGTTTCGACGGTTGGATTTAAATGGGTAGAAGATACCAACAAGTCAATTTTAAACTTTGATTCACTCCGACAACCGCCATTTTGCCACCGTGTCGTAGCTTTTGACGCCTTCATCACCGAACTCAAATACCACCACGAGGACAAGCGGTAGGAGAGAAACATTCTTTAAATGGAAAATAAGGAATGAGCAAAAGTGCAAAGCACACGCTGGTCTTGCGTAACTGAGCTAATAAAAAATTGATAGAGCCAAACCAAGCTTCACCATTTTATATTTGATTAAAATGAATAAAAGAGTCACTAACACCAAAAGAGCACGTAATTTCTGCAAATGTCTACGCAATTATCTATCAACTCTAACAACATATTTCTCTCTCTTACTTTCAATATTTTAATAGTATTTGTCAGGTACGGTTATCATTGGTCTAAAAAATTCAACCCCTACTGCCATCGAACCCGTTTTATTATGAAATTTTTAAGGAAAGTTAGGTGCACCCATCAATTTAAATAAGTGATAAAAATGTTTTTTTACTTAAATTTTAAAAATATTTTCTCCTTGTACAGTTTGTATGTCATTCTTACTGTTTTTCTTCTTCCTTCCTCGAAGCACTTCTTCTTTCTTTGTTGGTGCTCCATTTGTGCTGCCCTGTCGCTATTCGATACTTTCATTGCTGGATTTGAGGAATTGTCCACCACCGCTGTGTGGTTTCTGTCGTCAAGGTAAGCTTTTATGGGCTTTCGTTAATGGGTGTGTATTATATGTTTCAATATCACTCATACGAATTATATAATCCATATTTTATTTTTTAAATTATTAAAAGATGAATTACATTTATTTTTTAATAGTAAATTTTTATTTTTATAAAAAAGTATAATTTTGTTTTTGTTTTTAAATAGGTTTTTTTTTCTGAAATATAAATATATTATTTTCTTATTTGTTTGTAAATAGTTATTGTATATTATATAAATAAAAAATTGTTTATTACAAATTATGTTTTTAAATAATTATTTCTTTTAATTCTAAATATATTCATTTTGTTTTTGTTTTTAAATAGTTTTTTATGAAATATAAATATATTATTTTCTTATTTGTTTTTAAATAGTTATTATATATTACAAAAATAAATATTTTCAATTATGTTTTTAAATAGTTATTTCTTTTAATTCTAAATATATTCATTTTGTTAATTTTAAATATTTTTTTTATGAAATATAAATATATTATTTTATTTTTTGTTTGTAAATAGTTATTGTTTATTTTATAATAAAAAATTACTATGAATTATCTAGTTAAATAGTAATTTTCTTTAATTGTAAATATATTAATTTTAATTTTTTTAAATACGTATTGTTTGTTGTTTTAATACCGTTTTCATTTGTGTTTTTTTAAAAAGCTTATGTTTTATTTTTAATTATAAATATTTATAATTATTATATATTTTTCTTTTATGTAAGTAATTAATTAGTGTTTTTTAAGTTGCTTTGTAATAAAGATGTTAATTCACTACATAAAAATAATTCCAAAGAAAATTTGAATATATATATATATATATATATATATATAATTGTTTTATTTACGAATGATTGTATTATAATTGATTTAAGTATTGTTTGAATTTCAACATAAATTTGTATGTATGTGCAAATTTGTAGATTATGGTTAGAATTAGAGGTTTAGGTCATGCCCTAAGCAAAGTTATAGGAAGAGCCCTAGGGAGAGAAGATAATCGTGATTCAGATGATGCTCCCGGCGGCGAAAGCTCACAACATCCGCTCGTAGGCAACTGGAAGCTACCGCTATTGCAGAGGATGCTCCTTAAGTGGATGATGCAGCTAAAGAGCTATTCCAACATGCTGAAGAAGCTCTTGATGATGCCCAAGATTTTCCAAGCGAGCCGTGTGACACATCAATGCTAACTGCCTATGCTGATCATGTTGTAGTCATTGATGTTCAACTAATGACTTCACCAATTTATGATTGTGACTCCCACACATTAACTTCACCATCCAACTTTGGCCTCTAACCACTGGTTTCCCATGAAGCTTAAAGGGACACCCACATTTCCTATTGTCAGTATCTCTTCTAACAAAATCTTTCTTCCTAGACCTGTACTAACCACTCTTTTCACAATCAATTAACACAAATGAAGTCCTTCCTCTCATACCAGTATTTGTGTCTGACCTCATAATTGCTGCGAAAAATTCAATTTCATAAGCGACTGATCGAGCCCACTCCAAAACATCATCTTGGGTAGCAAACACCAACAATGCAAGCCACATAAGTTGTCTTCAAAGGGACATTCATTTTATTAATTTAATAACAATAAATCACACTATTATCTGAGAAGTATTAAATGCATCAGAATAATCAACATGTTCTTCTTCATTCACACCGACTTCATCTTCATTTTCATTATTCATATCAACTTCCACTACTAGAAAATGTAGATTTAACATCGTCAGGTTAACATCGGTTTTTGGTAAAATCGATGTTAACATAAATGCGGTGACATAATTGTAAATAATGTGCATTAGTTGACATCGGTTTTGAAGAAAACCAATGTTAACGTAAGCTCGTATGCAAGTTCGTTAATATTGATTTTCTAAAAACTGATGTTAACGTAAGTTCGTTAACATCAATTTTCTTTAAAATCGATGTTAACATTTGATGAGTTAACATCGGTTGGTTAACATCGGTTTTGTATTGAAAACCGATGTTGAATCTATATTTAAAAATATTTGAACCCGAGCCCTATTTTCCTTGCGCTCTCTTCTTCTCCATCTAAGGTTCGTGTTCACGACTCTATCTCAGCATCTGTAGCCCTTGTGACAGCGTGCGACCATGTTATGTATGTGTAAGTAGGTAATGTCGTGAATAGTTCAATACAGATTCCAAAGCCTTTTAGTTTCATTTTAACTTGGTTTGCCGCTATCCCCTTTATTTTGTGGCTGGCTCAATCACTTACCAGGGAAATTGTACAAGAGTTTTTATTTTTATTGTAAGTATATTCTCTTCAAGTTTGTGGTTTCCTTAATGGTATTATGGGTTTTTGTTAATTATCTGACCACTGTAAAAAGAACTTATACTGTTTAATCTTGTTGTCATTGACTCAAATTGGATAGCTTTGGATTTTGGGACATTTCTCTTCACACTAGAAGGAAGGAAGAAAATAACTAGCAAAAAATAATTTAACACAATCTTTCCATTTGATAAAAAAAGAAGGAAAACATGAAAAAGCCAGTTCTGTACATATTAAAAAAAATATCTGAGAATGGGTGTATCTTCCCCTTTCTCCATTTATTCCTTGCTGCTACATTAGCACAAATGATTATCTTTATATGATACATTAATATTAGTATATTAATATAAACACTACAGTTCCTAACACACACACACACACACACACACACACACACACACACACACACACACACACACACACACACACACACACACACACACACACACACACACACACACACATATATATATATATATATATAACTTATTCAAAAGTAGACCTTTAAGGTACAAATATTTATTGAAAATTGTCATACATGGGATATTTAGCATTGACTTTAGCATTAGGTATAATCATTTGTTGGACCTTTTGCTTCCATTTTGCATATGCATGATTGGGAAAAAGTAGATGAATCATTGTTGAGAAAATTATTTTAATGCGGGAAAAAGAGAATAAATACAAAGATAAAATCTTTGACTTCTCAATCTTTGTTCGTGTATCACGTGAATCATGAACATAAATAGTATCTATACTATCATAACTCAAAAAGTCTACAACACTTCTTTTTGGTAAATTCCATATAAAATTCACATGTGCTATACTTTCATTTCAAATTTTCTCTAAAACTTTTCAATTAGTTCTTATGATACTTTTAGCTAATAAGTCACAATACTTTTGCTCACTTGTGTTGATGATTAGCTTGGTTTTTGAATTGCATTATTTTCCTTGTTATGAATACATAGTTATTGAAATATCATGCTACTTTCTAGTCATAAATTACAGAAGAAAGGTTAAGAAATAATTTTATTTCTCAGCCATTCTTTAGTTTCACTAAAATTCATTTCACAAATTTTAAGTCTACAATTCATCTAGCATAGGTATAAATTTTTTACACTAATAAAATTATTTAGTATAATATAATAAATAAACTTTATCATTTGTATCAATTATTTAGTATAATATAATAAAGGCGAGCTCGAGGAAGAAAATAAAGCATATAAGGTTAGTTTTGAAATTTATCAATTTATTGTTTGTTATAGGATCTGATTTCGTAGATAATTAGTCATAAGAAGTTGATCGAGTTTAAATTCTATGTTTACATTTATTTAGTTGGGTATATGATTTATATTAGAATAAAATTAATATTTTTTTTGTAAATTACTTTTGGTTGGTTCATTATAAAAACAAATAAATATTTTAAAAAATTGCAAAAAACAACATCGGTTGGTCTAAAACAAATGTAGAAAATACCTTTACAACATTAGTTTTGGTCAAAACCAATGTAGAAAGTGCACTTTCTACATCAGTTTTTGCCATAACTGATGAGAATCCTAAAACTGCCTAAATATAGGGACCTATGACCAAGAGTAGGACCAAACAGTCAATGGATACCCTCTAACAAATGATAGTAGACGTACTTAACAAGGCCCAAGTGAAGAAGGATGAAGGCCCAGAGACAGAGACACTACTAAGAATAATTATTGCTGAAGGCCCAGACTAATTTGAAGGCTTATGCCAAATATGTTCTTTTTTTATATTTATAATTTTTTTGTTGTAATTTTGGGCCAAACTGATTTGAAGGCCCATGTCTATTTCTATTTTTTCGTTCAGATACACTATATGTATGGATTTCATTTTCAATAAAAGCACTTTTGGCATTTGATAAAATTTTGTGAGAACTTCTCTCCGGGTTCCTCGCTGAATCAATTTCGGATTTATCAAGGTAATTCTTGTAGCGTCTATCCTGACTTATCTTTCCTCTCTGGAAGTGGTGTCATCCAAAATAATGTAATCTGTATCAAGCGATCCACTCCTAGTAAGGATCACATCATCTGGTATCAGAGCTTCAGCTCTTGTTACAGGTTCTATCCTATCCGATTTTTTTTTCTCTTTGTAATTTGTCTCAGGTTCGTGTCATGTTCTGTTATTTGCGTTTTTGTTTGCGTCTTGTTGCATTCTTATTTGCGTCTTGTTGCATTCTTATTTCCTATTCTATTACCTTGTGCATCCAATTTGATTCATCCAGGAACTTAAGAGGGAGTGAGTGGTAAAAGGCAAGAGTGAAAACATCACACAAAAACCTATATTGAGAGCATTAAACATGAGTGTGCTTCCATCAAAGAGAGAAACACGTGAGTAGAGTGTGGTGAGGTCCTAAAACCTTTGTTTAAAATACTGTAGATTTTTTTGTTCCTTAATTATGGCCGGAGTTGGTGATGGTGGTGGTGAATATCATCAACTGGATGGATCTCAGCGTTTGTTACTGGACGTGATGACTACACAAATCCAACGTTTGCTAAACCGTAACAATGAAGAGCTCTATGGACGAATTGAAGGATTGAAGAACCAACTGAATCAGAATGCTGGAAGACATTTTGGTGGGAATAGAGGGGGAAATGATGGACCCAGGAAAAATAGAATGGAGGGGCAGAACAAAATTGAGGGAGTAAAACTCAATGTACCTCCTTTCAAAGGCAGGAGTGACCCAGATGCCTACCTTGACTGGGAGATGAAAATTGAGCATGAATTCTCCTGCAATGATTATACTAAAGAGCAGAAAGTGAAGTTAGCAGCAGTTGAATTCTCAGACTATGCCCTTGTTTGATGGAATAAAAATCAACGAGAGATGATGAGAGAGGAAGGGCGGGAGATAGATACATGGACTGAAATGAGAAGGGTTATGCGAAAGAGGTATGTTCCAACTAGCTACAACAGGACCATGCGACAAAAACTCCAGAGGCTATCCCAGGGAACTTTGACTGTGGAGGAGTACTACAAAGAGATGGAGATGGCACTAACGAGGGCCAACATTGAAGAGGAAATTGAGGACACAATGGTTCATTTTATGAGTTTCCTAAATCCTGACATTAGAGATGTTGTTGAATTACAGGAGTATATGGAATTGGATGACTTGCTGCATAAGGTAGTCTAGGTTGAACAACAGTTGAAGAGGAGAATTGCAGCAAGAAGGAACTCATCCAACAAGTTCAACCAGAACTAGACCAACAGATCCAAGAAGGAGGGAGGAAACTCGTCTAGTCCACATGGAAAGTCAGCAGTGTCCAGTGCTGAAACCAAGCATAATTCTGCCTCATCATCCAACACTGGTACCAGAAACATAAAAGGCTTCATATGCTTAGGCAGAGGACATATTGCTTCTGACTGTCCAACCAGGAGGACCATGATCATGAAGGCAAATGGAGAAATCACCAGTGAATCTGAAATCAATGAAGAAGAAGAAGTGGAAGAAGAGCTTGAGGAGGAAGCTATGCAGGGTGATATGCTAATGGTGAGAAGGCTCTTGGGAAGTCAGATGCAGCCACTGGATGACAACCAAAGAGAAAAAAATTTCCACATCAGATGTACAATTAATGGTAAGCTTTTCTCTTTAATTGTTGATGAAGGAAGTTGTACCAATGTTACAAGTTCTAGGTTAGTGTCCAAACTGAATTTGGATACTAAGCCCCATCTTAGGCCATACAGACTTCAGTGGCTTAGTGAAGACGAAAAGGTAAAAGTGACTCAGTAGGTTGAGGTGTGTCTCACCATTGGAAGATACAATGATAGGGTGTTGTGTGATGTGGTTCCAATTGAGGCAACTTATATATTGTTGGGAAGACCATGGTAGTAGACACCAAAGCAGTGCATGATGGCTTCACCAACAAGATTTCTTTCCAGCACCATGACCAGAAGATTATTCTTAAACCTTTATCCCTTAGAGAAGTATGTGATGACCAAATCAGAATGAGAGAAAAGAGAGAACAAAAGAAAGAAAAGAGTGAGGCAGCAAAGAGGAATAGGAAAAAGAAGAGTGATACACGTGAGGAAAAGAGTGATACACATGAGAGAAAGAGTGATACACATGAGAGAAAATTTAATTTTTAATCAAAGGCGAGCAAAGTGAGGAAAGTGTTACTTGCTCGTGAGCCGCTCCATCTATTGTATTGCAAAGACAGTAAAGTTTCGGTTGATAATTCTAATGAGTAAACTATTTCTGCTTCTCCTAATGTTGAACTCTTATTGTAGGAATTTAATGATGTCTTTCCCAAGGAGATTCCTTATGGACTGCCACCTTCAAAAGGCATAGAACATCAAATTGACCTCCTTCTAGGAGCTTCATTGCCTAACAGGCCAGCTTACAGAAGCAATCCCCAAGAGACTCAACATAAGGATGCATAGGCTAAAGTTAAGTATGTGAAAAAATTGCATGAACAAGTGAAGGCACAAATTGCAAAGAAGAATGAAAGCTATGCCAAGCAAACCAACAAGAACAGGAAGGAAATGGTACTTGAACCAAATGATTGGGTTTGGGTACACATAAGGAAGGAGAGGTTCCCTAAACAAAGGAAGTCCAAACTTCAACCTAGAGGAGTCGGACCTTTCCAAGTACTAGAGAGGATCAATGACAATGCTTAGAAGATCGATATTTTTGGTGAGTATGGAGTAAGTTCTTCATTTAATGTTGCTGACTTGACTTCCTTTGTGGTAGGTGATGATTATGAAGATTTGAGGGCAAATGCTTTCCAAGAAGGAGGGAATGATTAGAATCCTAAAACTACCCAAATACATGGACCTATGACTCAGAGTAGGACCAAACAGTCAGAGGATACCCTCCAACAAATGGTAGCAAACATATTTAACAAGGCCCAAGTGAAGAAGGATAAAAGCCTAGGGGTAGAGGCACTACTAAGAATATTAATTATTCCTGAAGGTCCATACTTATTTGAAGGCCCATGCCAAATATGTTGTTTTTTTATATTTATAATTTTTTTGTTGTTATTTTGGTCCAAACTTATTTGAAGGCCCATGTCTATTTCTATTTTTTCGTTCAGATACACTATGTATGAATTTCATTTTCAATAGAAGCTCTTTTGGCATTTGATAAAATTTTGTGAGAACTTCTCTTCGGGTTCCTTGTTGAACCAATCTCGGACTTATCAAGGTAATCCTTATGGCGTCTACTCTAACTTATCTTTCCTCTCTAGAAATAGCGTCATCCAAAACTCTGTAACATGTATCAAGCAATCCACTCCTAGTAAGGATCACATTAATAACCGATGTAGAAAATATATTAATTTTATTCAACATCAGTTTTTGCCATAAACGATGTCGTAAACACATTCAACATCGATTTTTTGAAAAAACTGATGTTGTGTATGATTTTCAACATCGGGTTTTTCATAACTGATGTAGAAAATGTTTCAGAATACACAATTTAACGTCAGTTTTTTTTCTAAAACCGATGTTGTGAGTGCACTAAAACATCGATTTTTAATTAAGCCGATGTTGGTTTTTGCATATTTTACATTTTTTTTTGTTTATTTCTTATGATACAACATCGGTTTTTAAGAAAAACCGATGTTGTATAGTGTATTTTAACATCGGTTTTCATAACTGATGTTAACATTAATACTTTTAACGTCGGTAGTTTCAACATCGATTTAAAACCGATGTTAAATGCTTTTTTTCTAGTAGTGTTCTTTAGACATTATACTGTCATACATCCATTGATTTTCGTCCATCTTAACAAGACATTTAAAATTTGCAATATCACAAACAAACAACTCCTAACCGCACCATACATATACTATCACATAAAACCCTACGTAATTTTTTACTACATACCATTTTATAAACATTAAAATTGATAACCCTATATATATTAAAAACCAATAACATCAATTTTTTATACTTACAATTCATAACCATATAATACATAAAAAATTATAACCGCGACATATGTAGTCAAATAAATTATTTTATTCAACTTAATTCTAATTCATCAAATTATTACAACACAAAACAATCAATTTTAGACCACAAAAACTCAAATAAATATCCATAAATTACAACTATAAATTATCTTACAAAGCATACCATTTTCAAAATATAAAAAAAAATTAATTACAAATTAATTATCAATCTATACTTCTTTAAAAAAAATTTAAAACAATAATACAAATTATATTTCAAATAAACATATAAACAAATAATTTTTCTTTACACATTAAATTAATATTTTTAACGATCACAATAACATATTTAGAATTTAAAAAAAAATAAAAATTTAATATTTCTTTTTATTTTAATATAATAATTAAAAATTCGTATAAACCATATTCGTATGATTTATGCAAATTAGATAATCTGTATGTTTTATACGGATTATGTTGGACAAGTGGCCTCAATAACTTAAAAGGGGGGGGGGGGGGGTGAATTAAGTCTTCTAAAATTTTCCACTAACAAATTTTAACCCCCTTTTAGATGATATTTGATAGGCTCGGAATGCAGAAGAAGAAGAAACAATTAATTTAATAATGTTCTTTTAAATGCACAAGACAAAGTAAACTGCAGTAAAATAACTGAGATAAGGGGAGAGAGAAATGCAAACTCAATTTATACTGGTTCGGCCACTTCCTGTGCCTATGTCCAGTCCTCAAGCAACCCACTTGAGATTTTTCACTATCTCTGCAAATCCTTTACAGACTTTGAGCACACCTTGGGATCCCTCACCCTTGTGTTCAATATCTTCACAATCCAAGAGACAACCAGTCTCTTGATTACAACTAAGTTAATGAGATGAATAGAAAGATTTCTCTCCTTTAGAGTAGATGATACAAATTGAAGATCCTTGAAGAATTCTCAATGGATTTGCAAGTGTTTGCCCAATAGTTGTTGAGAGAGCATTTGACAATTAAGTTTTCTTAGAACATCTCTTTCTTTCTTTTTGAAGTCAGACACACATATATATAGGCTCATCGTGCCTTTTCAAAATGCTTTGAAGAGATGTGTCTTTTCAAAATGCTTTTCTGAAGTTTTCTCACTGGTAATCAATTACAGGTTTCTGGTAATCGATTACACAGTTATATTTTGAAGGGTCATGACTTTTCAAAGCATTTTCTAAAGTGTCATTACTGGTAATCGATTACAAACATTTGGTAATCTATTACAAGATTTAAAATTCAAATTTCAAAACCCTTTTGAAAAGCTCATTTGAAATCTTGTCTTCTGGTAATCGATTACACTGTCCGGTAATCGATTACAAGATTCAAAATTCAAATTTCAAAACCCTTTTTGAAAAGCCCATTCGCAATCTGTCTCTGGTAATCAATTACAATGTCTGGTAATCGATTACCAGTGCCTGTGATATCTTGGAAACAATTTGTTTGACGCAAAATCTGATCAACCAATGAGATTTTTTTAATCTTGTTTGCTTGACCTTGAATTAATCTTTAAGCAATCTCCGTTTTCTTAACCTTGAATGTTTCTTGAAGCAATCTTGTTTGATTATACTTTGGCATCATCAAAACTTGTATTCATACTTTTACAAATTATGTAATCTGTAAGTTATATTGGAACTTACAGATTACATAATCTGTATGTTACGCAAACACAAATTTTATAGCGTACCTCCGATGTAGAAGCAAGCTTCATGATGATGATTCAAGTATGAATCAAGTAGTTTTGATGATGACAAAAAGCCCAAAATAATGATTTCAAGATTGAGTCAACAAGTTCAAGATCAAGATTAATTTCAAGATTCAAGAGAAGATGAATTCAAGATTCAAGAGAAGAAATCAAGAAGACTTCACAAGGGAAGTATTGAAAAGGATTTTTTAAAAACCAAACATAGCACAATTTTGTTTTACAAAAGATTTTTCTCAAATTTTTCTAAGTTATCAGAGTATTTACTCTCTGGTAATCGATTACCAGTTTCTTGTAATCGATTACCAGTGATAAAATTTGATTTCAAAAAGCTTTTAACTGAATTTGCAACGTTCCAAATGATTTTTAAATGGTGTAATCAATTACAATATATTGGTAATCGATTACCAGTGTGTCTGAACGTTGAAATTCAAATTCAATTGTGAAGAGTCACATCTTTTCATAAAATGCATTGTGTAATCGATTACATGATTATGGTAATCGATTACCAATGACAAGTTTTGAATAAAAGGTCAAGAGATGTAACTCTTGACATGATTTTCTCAAGGTTATAACTCTTCCAATGGTTTTCTTGACCAGACATGAAGAGTCTATAAAAGCAAGACCTTGACTTGCATTCAATAATCTTTTTTAAACATCTTCTCGAACAAACTTTTGAGAAACCTTTACTACCTTTACAATTCTTTCCTACTCATCTTTTTTTCTTCTTCTTCCTTTGCCAAAAAGCTTTCTAAGTTTCTTTTTTAAAAATTGTTCTTTTGCGAGTGAAAATTCTGCAGAAAACAAAAGTGTGCTATATCTTTTCATTCTCTTCTCCCTTTGCCAAAAATAATTCAACAAGGACTAATCTCCTGAATTTTTTGTGTGTCTCTCTTCTTCCTTTTCCAAAAGAACGAAGGACTAACCACCTGAATTCTTTTATGTCTCTCTTCTCCCTTTCCAAGAGAATTCAAAGGACCCCGCTTGAGAATTCTTTTGATTCTTCCCTTTTCCTTAAACAAAAGATTTCAAAGGACTAACCGCCTGAGATATCTTTTGTTTCCCCTTACAAAGATTCAAAGGACTAACCGCCTGAGAATTTTTTGTCTTAACACATTGGAGGGTACATCCTTTGTGGTACAAGTAGAGAGTACATCTACTTGGGTTGTTGTAACTGAGAACAAGAGAGGGTACATCTCTTGTGGATCAGTTCAAGTGGAGGGTACATCCACTTGGTTGTTCAAAGAGAACAAGGGAGGGTACATCCCTTGTGGATCTTTGCTTGTAAAGGATTTTACAAGGTTGAAAGAAATCTCAAGAACCGGTGCTTGGGGACTGGATGTATGCACGGGTTGTTGCCGAATCAGTATAAAATTCTTGTGTTTGTCTTCTTCTTCCCTACACTTTTTAATTTCCACTGTGTACTTTACTTTTACGCTTTACTTTTGTTTAAGTTACATAACTTAGTAGTAAAGCCTAATTGAATCTAGTAACATAAAGAAGGATAAGTTTTAATTAGTCAAGGTACATTAATAATTAATTCAACCCCCCTTCTTAATTATTCCGAGACCACTTGATCCAACAAGTGGTATCAGAGTAGGTATCTTTTAGAAAGTGTCACAACTTCAAGATTCATGGCCTCCTCAAATTTTCTATTTTCGGAAGGAAACTCCATCCATAGGCCACCTATCTTTAATGGTGAGGGTTACCACTATTGGAAAACCCGAATGCAAATCTTTATTGAAGCCATAGATTTAAACATTTGGGAAGCAATAGAAATATGACCTTTCATACCCACCGTAGTAGATGTAAGCACTAGTACCACAACACAAAAACCTAGAGATAAGTGGACTGATGAGGATAGAAGAAGAATCCAATATAACCTTAAAGCCAAAAACATTATCACTTCTACCCTAGGAATAGATGGATATTTTAGAGTGTCAAACTGTTCAAATGCCAAGGAGATGTGGGATACACTACAACTTACTCATGAAGGCACCATTGATGTGAAAAGATCTAGAGTCAATACCCTTACACATGAATATGAATTATTTAGGATGAACCCCAATGAGAACATCCAAAGTATGCAGAAAAGATTCACACATATAGTCAATCATCTTGCCTCCTTAGGAAAAACCTTTCCTAATGAAGATTTAATTAATAAAGTTTTGAGATGCTTAAGTAGGGAATGACAGCCCAAGGTAACTGCCATTTTTGAAAGTAAAGATCTTTCTTCTATGTCTCTTGCCACTTTGTTTGGAAAATTGCAGGAACATGAAATGGAACTTCAACGACTTAATCAGAATGAAGAAGCCGACAAAAAGAAAAGAAACATAGCACTTAAAGCCTCCTCATCAATGCAAGAGGAAAATGAAGATGAAGAATCAGAAGATGAAGAAGACTTCTTACTCTTTGTGAAGAAGTTTCAAAAATTTGTCAAGAAGAGAAGAATCGAGAGGCGTCAAAACTTCAACAATGGAAAAAGATCTCAAGAAGACTCTCAAATTCTTAGATGCTACAAATGCAACCAACTTGGTCACATCAAAGCAAATTGTCCCTTAAATGAAGAATGGCCTAAGAAGAGCGATAAGAAAAGGTATGAAGAAAGAAGGACCAAGAAGGCTTACATTGCATGGGATGACAATGACTCATCCGATGGTTCAGAGAAGAAGATCAACCTTCTAACCAAGAACTATGAGAGCGATGAGAACATCTCTCAAGAAGATTAAGCAAAAAGAAAAAATATGACTTCCATCTTTGAAGATCTAGGCACTTAAATCATGAAAAAGGTAACATCAAAACCATTCTCTTTTAAATTAATTTGGTTGAAACTTTCCTTTCAATTAACTTGTTATATGATGACTAACAAAATTTTATTTGTTTGTGTCCAACATGGGGTCCAACATTTTCATTTACAGCAAGTGAGGATCTAAATAGAGCCTTAGATAACTGAAATCTAGTCATCCTGCTTTGACCACCGTACATCTTCTTAAGATGTTCGACAATCTCATATGGGTCCATGTCTTGATGTTGCCTCTGGAGTTCTGAACTCATTGATGCCAAGATAATGCACTTAGCAGTAAGGCATTCATCTAGGTACTTTTGAAAAACCTTGGTTGCTTTAGCATCACTCAGATCAGGTGCTTCCATGGGAGGCTTATCAATAGTGTCAATAAGCTTCTCATGCATGAGAACAATTCTCAAGTTGTGGTACCAATCATCATAATTGGCTTCAACTAGTTTTCTAGGTTCAAGAATACCACAAAGCGATAAAGAAGACATACTGTTATCACATAAGTTTCTGGTTGTCAGGCCAATCCTATTGATATCAATAAATTAATTTTACTACTTCTCTAGGTTGTCTAGGCGCTCAGTCTATAATTAATTTCAAAAACATGCATCTTATGCAAGAAAAAATTAGCACAAAAAAAATAATTATTAATTATAAGTCTCCTGTTCTTCAGGTCGTTCCTCATTATTAAACAATTTAATATGTAAGGTAAATCATATAAGAAACATATTTATTATTTAGATATATAACAATTATATAATTACGCATATAACATATAATTTTTTTTCCTCTCAAATAATTGAACGAGATACAATGCTTGAGGTGCATATCTCTTTGAGAATAAAATAAAAGAATTAATAACAAATTGCTCAAAATTGAAGGAAAGGTTTAATCTTTTAAAAGGAATCCAAATAAAATAAAAATCTTTATTCTCCTTTATATAAAAATACCAACGTATATGATATGGAACACCTCCAGCAATCAAGCACCGTATTAACAACCAATTGCAAACGATCCACCGATTCAAAACAACATCCATGTAACAAGATTAGAAATTGCACAAAAAAAATAATTTGATTTGACAATGTAATCATGCAATCATAACCGACAACATTACGTGTAAGTAAATAAAAATTGAAACTTTTTCAAATTTTATTAAATATAATTTAAACACAAAAGACCCATGGCTCTGATACCAATTGTTGGAAAAAGGATGTTCATAAACACACATTGCGGACTAAAAGAATCTATTTTGTATTTAAATTATATTATAAATATATGATATATTAAAAAATATACTTGTTGATGAACTCTTGAAGCATAAAAATTATTCAATAGTGTGAAGACTCTACGTGTATCCACACCACTGAGACTGACCTTTATTCGTCAACAACTTTGACAAATGGAAAAATAAGAATAGAGAAGTGATTTTGAGATAATTTCAACGTGTAGCCCAAGGCTCTATTTATAGCACGCTAAGGCTATCAAATTTCTGATTAAATCAAAATCATTATTGATAATATCCTTTTTTAAACTATATTATTTCTTGTTACCTTTTATTGTTAATCATTTAGCAATTAAAATTGAAATAATAATTGACCAAGTCAAACTTGTATCTATATTGATAGTATCCTTTTTTAAGCTATATTATTTTTTGTTACCTTTTATTGCTAATCATTTAACAATTAAAATTAAAATAATAATTGACCAAGTCAAACTTGTATCTAACTACCTTTTCAACCCAAATTCCAAATACAAAATCATACATGTTTGTTTATCTTCTTTTACCAAATCTTTCATATTATTTATATTTTCAGTGCTAGTAAAAATATAATAATATTTCACCTTTTTGAAATCAATTAATCATTTGATCATATTAAATTCTCTAATTTAATTAATCATCAAATATTAAAATAATTTTTTTAACAGAGATTAGAACACTCGTTTGTGTGTGACCCTGTAGGTTCAATACAAGTTGGTAATATATTAATAAACTTAATATACTAATCAAGATAGACGTCTAGCAATACTCCTTAACGCATCTGGATAGCATGAAGTAACATTTTACTTTCAAGAACCATTAGAAGAGTAGTGTAATAATTTTTTTCATCTTTACAGCTTTGGGTTAACTCTAGAGTATGATATTATTGTCAAACCCTTTTTGAGTTAACTCATTATGAATTAAGAAACTCATTTCTTCTTTCATTTAATTTTCTTCGTAGGATATAATTTTATTCATAGAACTCAAACTCATTACCAAGAGTTGATGGATTCCTTCTTGATTAATCATTAATTCTACAGGTATTTAATCATATCCAATATTCATTCAACAAGTGTTCTAAAGCATTAGGTGTCCGGAATCAAAATACAACAAATAACATGTTAATTACTATGACAATCTCAGGTCAAAGAAAGCTATTATACCTCTTCTTGAGAATTTTCCATTGACAGTTTATGATAAATTTTAACCATTAGAAAATTTCAATTGAATCAGTTCAATGATCACATCAACATGTAACTCATCTATATATGCAAATTAACAAATAAAATCTATTAATATTTATCCAATAAATACTATCACATATATATATTAATATATCCGGATTATTGATATCTTATTTACAATAATCCTATGATCAAGAACGATTTAGATTAAAATTAGAACAAACTTATTTTTCATTATCATAATCTCTATTATAATAATAAGTCTTTAATTTTAATCAAGGACATTATCAAATGGATCATTTAATCAAATACTGAAATATGATAATGAAAATAAAATAATACTTTATTATTAAAATTAGAATTGATTATATGATAACTTGGATCGTGGATATACAAATTTATTTTTCAATAGAGAAGTATCTTATGCATTTGAGAGTATGAAAATGGAAGGAAGTCAATTTGTACTTGGTAGTTCAGATTGGGCACTACCTATACAAAAGGTGTTTGTATAATTAGAGAACTCTTGTTCCAATCAAAAAAAGTTAAACAACATTATTTAAATTAATTAAACAACTCATATAAGTGTTCCACGAAAATGTTTTTAGGTACTACTATTTGGTTAACTTATACATTTTTTTATTTATAAATCCTGAAATCATAGAACCAAATGCAAACGAAAAACTATAAAATTGGCCAAATTAATTAACATTGGAATAAAGAAGACCCAGATTTGCAGAAAGCAAATTATGGGCCACGAAAAGAGAGGAAGTTTTATTCCATGTTTATTTAGTCATTCCTTACATAACAAACAAAGCCTAAAGGGGGCTTTGCCCATTGGAGAGAGAGCTTACATGCATAACACTTGTTCATTAGTAGTTTTCCTTGTCATCCTCACTGGGCTTGCAAGGTTCATAGCAGAAATCCGTTATGTCAACACAAAAACACTGTGCAGGATACGATAATGCGCAAATACAAGATTTGCAAGCTGAATGGCACGAATTCAGCCTCATATCTGAACAGCGGCATTGAGGAGGGTTTGACTTTGTGCATGCGCATTGATCACAGCATGGTTTTGAAGAGTCATCATCATTTGAGTGTTGATGATGATCACTTTTCATGAGCAGGCCAAGCTCACTCAGCCTCAAGCTGGCACTAGTAGTACCCCCCACAAGGAAAAGTAGCACCAAACACACCTTTAGCACCACCATGTTGTTCTTCAAACCCATCTTCTTCTCTTTTTTCTTCTGTGAAGAGATTACTTAAAAGAGCCACTGAAGTGGGTTATTTATATTAAGAGGATCATTTGCATGCAGATGGAAACGTGATGACTTGGTTCTTTTCTGAGTCATGGAGCAGTAGTGAATAGTGATATCTTGGTTCTTTTCTGCATTGCATTTCAAAGGTGGCACACATGCAGGATATCATGACTGACTTTGCTCCCACGTTGGGCTAGGCGTGTCTATTAGCATTGTATACAGGGAGAACTGGATAAGAGGTTCAGGTGTTAGCCTAGTATTGTCATTATATATATATATATATATATATATATATATATATATATATATATATATATATATATATATATATATATATATATATTGAAAGTTTAATTTAAAATTTCTTAAAAATATAACACCTGTGAAGCATTGCGTTGTAAGATAATGCTCTTACAACATGTGTAATACACGACTTTGGGGGTTTGGAATTGAGACTTCTTTTATAAGTATTTATATAAGCATTAAAGCTTACAAACTGTAAAAGTCTAGTATTTATATAAGTTGAAATTCTACGCAAATATTTTAGAACTGACTCAAATATATTTTTAACATATTTTAATTTAGAAGTATGAGTCAATTGTCTACGCCTTTAATTATATGTTTGTGGTTAATTTTCATAACATCAATTAAACGGGAGATCCAATTAAAATCAAAAAGTTTAGAGATTCAATTAAAAAAAACTCAATTTAATTAAAAATTTAGTACAAGTATAGGGACCACAGAATAATTAACCTTTTTAGTTTTAAATTTTTATATTTTAAAAAATCAAAATCTTTTTTCAATTTTTAATTTTGTAGTTTTATTTTGTTTCAGTTTTAAATTGTAAGCAATATTATAATTTTTTTTAATCACTAAAAAGATGTGAGATTCTTCACAATGTTGTGATGAAGGAATTTGGAATGATACCATAAAAAAATATTAAAGTTTTTTGTGGGCCAAGTCTATATATATCATGCTATGATCGTATTTGTGATAAAAAAAAAACAAAAAAGATAAGATCTAATTTGTGCTTAAAACTTAAAGTCTAGCTGAATCATATATTTTATCAAGTGGGTTCTAATTGAGTTGGTCACGAGTCCAATGTAAGTGACCACAAGTTATTGTTGGTCCTACAAAAATACTCTAACTCAAGGTTATGATTAAATGAGGAAAAAATCCGAGAAAACTTGATTTGTACCACATAACCTAGCCTAGATCAAGTCATGATCGATGTAGGCTGTTAAAATCCCATATTAAATTTATGATCAATAGCCTAATCCTAATATATATTTCATCCAACAGGTTAGAATTGAGATGACAGCAGGTTTGGTACAACTTGAATTTGTCAGATTCCACTTTCTCTTTCACGATGTAATTTGATAACTGACATATGAAATTGATGAATAAGATTTCGAGTAATTGGTTATAGTATGGCAAAATGGGCTTAAAAAGGCTAAATTCAATTAAGAGTTATAAACTACGACCTATGCTTTTAATTACTAGATTTCTACCAACTTATTTCACTATATATTATTGTTTTTTAATTATGGCTAAATCTCCTAAAGTCGCAATTTAACATATAGGAACTATCAAGTGGCAATATTAATTTAGACAAAAAAAGGTAAAAAAAATATAAAATATATGGGAAAGGTAGGTCAAAATTACAATGGCTGAAAAAATGTAACTTGGTTTGCTCACCCTGCAAGAGAAAATTGTTACAAATTAAGCTTAGGCCAATACATATTTTGATTGAATGTTTCTTTATGTTCTAACTTCTAATTAACACACACACACACACACAAACGGTTGATCAAATCTGTCCTTCTTGGCAGGTCTCTATGTACCTGTGTTGGCTTCTGAACGTTTACACTTTGATTCACACATGCACTTAATCAACCTTTACATCACTACGTGTATATTTTTCAGAAATTCAAATCTTGGATTAAGAGAAACTGAAAAAGATGAAAGGTTCAAGTATATATATTAATTCATGATGTGGTGGAAAGACTGAGAAGTTTTTAATGGCCTCTCCCCTTTCTCTTACACTAAAAAGACTTCTTAAAACCTTTTTCCACCCCACCCTCTTAAAGAATGCGAGCCCCTTATCTCAACTTTTAAATGTTTTTTCAATTTAATACTTTAACTGACTTTGCTGATAATTGGATGTATGATTGTTCATGCTAGCTGTATTATTTGAATTTGTATATAGCTACATATTAACTCCACCTAATAATTTTGCTTACATATAAAGCTAATTTTCATGTATTTTAGTAATGTATATTGATGAAAATGGTGAAGGGGGCCATAAGAAAAGAACAAAAAAAGGGGAGGTACGAAATTAACATAAAAACTCACCACTTCTTTTTTATTCCACATATTCTTCAAGAACGGCCTCAACGAGTTGATGAAGACGAAACAATGACATCAACAAAGGATCAAAAACACGATCATTAGGCTTCACCTTCACGTGGTAATTTTCTCCTCTTTCCTTTCCATTGATCTTTTCTTATGTTAATTATCTTCTTTAAAATCCATGATATGCATTGCCCTATTATTATGTGTAACATAGTTTTTCGATTCTTCTGTTTCCGTTGATCTAATTAAGCTACATTTTTCTTCGTTGAGATATATGTGAGGCTAGTTTAATTTATCTTCGTGTTACATGATTCATCGTCATATCACAAATTAATCCCTGCAATTCATTACCCTCACTGAAACGGTAGTCAGGATTATTATTAGAGTAAATTTGTTGGAATTGATTTTATTATATTATTGTTAATTTGTTATTATTATCATTTGTTTTGTTTTCGTCATGTGTTTCTAGTTTAGAATCCTAATTAAAGATAAACATTATTAAATTGAGAATCTGAATTAGAGTTGAAATAAGGAAGGCTTACAAATTCCTTATACTGTTGTTATTTTAGATATATATAGTTTAGCTTCCAATATTTATTAGATTCAGAATGTCTTTTTATAGCTCTACTTTAACCTGTTTATATTTTTTAGTTGGTACTAAAACTAGTTACTTTTAGTAGTTGTTACATGTTGAATTCAAACAATAATGGTTGGAAAACTAGTTTTTATGGAGACATTTCGATTAAACGCAAATGATAATTAAATTTAAATGTACATATTTGCAGTAGATCATGCAATATCTGAACAAGTTTACCCTCTCAAAAAATTTGAACAAGTTTATTAAAAATGTCAATAAGAATAAGTTTGACTACACTTTTTCCTTCAGCATCTCACTTGTAGCAATGAAGATCCTAAAAAAGATGACCAGCATGGTGACCGTGAATTCTTGGCAGAAATTGTGATGCTTGCCACTTGCACCATAGAAATTAGTTAAAAGTATAAAAGCACATCAATGGAGGTTGGGTTTAGCAGAAGGAATTGTCTATTATAATGTGATGAATTAAAGTTTGAATTCCCGCATTTAATTAGTGTCCCATTGTGTTTCAAAAAGAATAATTGTCTCTAAAGAAGAAAGAAATATGTGGAAAAACAAAAACAAAAAAGTATAAGCACAAAGAAACAGACTTGCTACCTGCGGTTACATTTCTGAACAAAGCCCCACATCGAGTGGTACTATAATAGCAAGTGAACTGTTTACACCATAAAATGAAAGGCCTGTTACACAACCATTTTCGGAACCGTGTGATGAACACAAAGCGAATTATTCTTTCGCCTTTTACTAAAGAATACCGTGTGTTCGTCACTCAAAGCGGTATACGCCTGTTTTTGGAAGAGCCTTCGATTATTGAGGGCTGTGCAATTTCAGTTCAAACTTCTATATATTCTGCTTTTATCTGTACGTTTCAGTTCAGCTCTTTGTTCTGCTTAGAGTGAACCATGCCACGCTTCACGTATTTTTGAACGGTTATTGATTCTGTTTTTGTTGAACTGCTATGCAAAAGATTAAACAGATCAGTACCCTATGTTCGCTTGTATTATCCAAAGCCTCACCTAGAACTTTTGCTATTGAAATGTGTGTACTTGTAATGTCTTGTGTTCCTCATTCTTCAATTATGCAAACTCTCTTCATACAGGGATTTGAGGAGGGGGGCAAAAAAGAGTGAGTCAATTTCGATTCAGGAGCATTCATGAATTTCTGTATTGAAAAATTCAAGATTCAACACATTAAACAGGACAACTACGTTGTGGAATTATGATTTCTCTTTTTCGTGCAGAGCAAGGACATGCAATCTCAAAACCACTTGTTATTGCTGTTTCTTTTCAATTCACTCGTTAAATTAATTACTAGTGTTTTATTGAACTAAGTACATTACTAACTCCCACATTGGTGAGAAGAGATAACAATCACTTGATGTTTTATCATAAAATATTCTATTTTTTGGCCTCTATGTTAAGATAAGTGTAGTATCTGTTTTTATGTTAAATATCTTATATGTAGCTTACAACTGTGGGTCTGGCCCTATAGCATGGGTTGACACACTTTATTCTAGGTGTTGATATCTAACTTATCTAAAAATAAAAATAAAAAATTATATAAAATAATACAAATTGATTTTTTTTTTGTTTGAATGATTTTTCAAAGCAAATTGGTTTGTGAGTTGTGTTTCAACTAAACCTCCAACACTTATATTAATCAATATAATTACTTTAGTATTATATATTTTATCTCTAACACTTATATTAGCATTTATAATTATACACTTATATTAATCAATATAATTACTTTTAGTATTATATATATATTTTATCTCTAACACTTATATTAACATTTATAATTATTTTAATTATTTTAGTGTTATGTATTTTATGTGTATATCATTTAAGTTATATTAACACTTATAATTACTTTACTATTATATGTATATTAATTATTTGAGTTTTACGGTGTAATTGAAACTTATAAAACATATGTTACTTTTTTTAGAGTATTCTTTTTAGGTGTAATTGGTTTAAAATTGATGAAAATTTGATAAAATTTTATTATATAAAATCAAACATATTAATAAGTTTTATAGATTAATATAACCAAGTTTTTTTAATATAATTTAATTTAAAAGATCAAAAGAAATTATATAAATTTTAATAAAAAAATATTTTAGTAAAAAAATACAAAAATATAATTGAATTAAACCGTAAAAGTTTGATTTGTTTCTGATTTTATTTTAAATGAAAATTAAATCAAATATGTTTTATAATTAACTTTATTTTAGGCGATTTTTTTTTTCATGAAAAATGGAATCTAACAAAGTGATAAAAATGACCAAAATTTGCCAAAAGCAAATTACTGGCCACTGCGAGCTTTTTATTCCTTGTCTTATTTGTCTCCCTTACATAAAAGACAAAGAAAGCCTAAAGGGCTTTGTTCATTTGAGAGAGCTTTTGTTGATTAATTCCTAGTCATCATCTTCATCACTGGACTTGCAAGGTTTGTAGCAGAAGTCGGTGGTGTCAAGGCAACGACACTGGCCTGGCATCGAGCGTGTGCACGCACAGCGATCACAAGCTGAGTGACATGAATTCAACCTAATATCTGCACAATGGCATTGAGGTGGCATTGAGGCTGTGCACATGCAGAGATCACAGCATGGTTTTGAAGACTCATCATCACTTGATGAGTGATCACTTTTGAAGAGGTTCAGTTCCATGTGTGCATTAGTAACCCCCACAAGGAAAAGAACCAAGAAACACACCTTTAACACCACCATGTTGTTCTTCAAACCCATCTTTACTGTTTTTCCTGTCAAGTGTGAAGAGAAAAGAACCCGTGATTTGAATGTGATAAGTGAATTACTTGCTTAAAGTTCTTTCATAAAGTGTTTTAAAAAATTTAATGTTATATATATTTATTTTTTAAAAGTATTTTGGTTTTCATTCAAATCCATTTTACACTTAAGAGTCATTCAGCATTTAGTTTGGCTAAAATGCTCTCTGGTAATCGATTGCTACAATAGTGTAATCGATTACAGACAGTCGGGAAGAGTGTAATCGATTACCAAATGCTGTAATCGATTACAACACGTCCTTGCTCCTATATATTCAGATTTCAAAATTAGAAATCTGCAACTCTTCATTCCTCTCGCGAACCCTCGTTCCCAATTCATATTTCTGTCATATCTTGCTCATTTCTTGTCCAAATCAAGTCCCACAAATCCCAAAATTCTTTTTTCATTCTCTATCACTTTAACCGATTGAAATTTCAAATAACTCTCTCAAATGGAGGAACCATAAAAAAAGCACAAGGGTTCTTCGAGTCGAAGCCAGCGGCACTTCGAGGCTCAGGAAACATAGATTCCCTCCTCCATTTCCTCTTCCTTGCTGTTCTCATCAGAAGAACAACGGATACGGTACACAAACCTTTTCTCCTCTCGTTCCATTATCGATCCTAAATTCATAGACATGGATTTCTTTTCCAATGAGAGTTTTGAATGCATTCAGGCATTTCAGAACTCAAATCTCACTCCTTTTATGTCTTTGAAATTGCTTGTTTATTCTGAATTAGTTAAAGCTTTTTCGAGGTGAGAATAAAAAGCTTTATCCCAAAGGTTTGTGTCAAGTTCACCTTCACTAGATAATTGGGTCAAGTCATAGAATAGGGATTGGTCAATGACCATTTTTATCCCAAAGCTTAATTTCAAAGTTCGAGGTGAGAATAAAAAGCTTTTTGTTGATGCCAAAGGGGGAGAGAAAATAGGGATTAAATCAAGAACTCATATAATTAAATAACTTAATTTCAAGTGAAGCTTAAACTCAAAAACAAAAGGGGAGAATATGGAGAATTAAGTGAGTGGTCGACTAGGAAAAAGAATGTATATGTGTTTCTTGATTTCAGGATTGTCATCATCAAAAAGGGGGAGATTGTAGAAACAAACTTTATGATGATGATTCAAGTATAAATCAAGTAGTTTTGATGATGACAAAAAGCCCAAAATAATGATTTCAAGATTGAGTCAACAAGTTCAAGATCAAGATTAATTTCAAGATTCAAGAGAAGATGAATTCAAGATTCAAGAGAAGAAATCAAGAAGACTTCACAAGGGAAGTATTGAAAAGGATTTTTTAAAAACCAAACATAGCACAATTTTGTTTTACAAAAGATTTTTCTCAAATTTTTCTAAGTTATCAGAGTATTTACTCTCTGGTAATCGATTACCAGTTTCTTGTAATCGATTACCAGTGATAAAATTTGATTTCAAAAAGCTTTTAACTGAATTTGCAACGTTCCAAATGATTTTTAAATGGTGTAATCAATTACAATATATTGGTAATCGATTACCAGTGTGTCTGAACGTTGAAATTCAAATTCAATTGTGAAGAGTCACATCTTTTCATAAAATGCATTGTGTAATCGATTACATGATTATGGTAATCGATTACCAATGACAAGTTTTGAATAAAAGGTCAAGAGATGTAACTCTTGACATGATTTTCTCAAGGTTATAACTCTTCCAATGGTTTTCTTGACCAGACATGAAGAGTCTATAAAAGCAAGACCTTGACTTTCATTCAATAATATTTTTTGAACATCTTCTTGAACAAACTTTTGAGAAACCTTTAAAACTTTTCTACCTTTACAATTCTTTCCTGCTCATATTTTCTTCTTCTTCTTCCTTTGCCAAAAAGCTTTCTAAGTTTCATTTTTAAACCTTGTTCTTCTGCGAGTGAAAATTCTGCAGAAAACAAAAGTGTGTTATATCTTTTCATTCTCTTCTCCCTTTGCCAAAAAGAATTCAACAAGGACTTATCGCCTTAATTCTTTTTGTGTCTCTCTTCTTCCTTTTCCAAAAGAACGAAGGACTAACTGCCTGAAATCTTTTGTGTCTCTCTTCTCCCTTTCCAAGAGAATTCAAAGGACCCCGCCTAATAATTCTTTTGATTCTTCCATTTCCCTTAAACAAAAGATTTCAAAGGACTAACCTCCTGAGATATCTTTTGTTTCCCCTTACAAAGATTCAAAGGACTAACCGCCTGAGAATTCTTTGTCTTAACACATTGGAGGATACATCCTTTGTGGTACAAGTAGAGGGTACATCTACTTGGGTTATTGTAACTGAGAACAAGAGAGGGTACATCTCTTGTGGATCAGTTCAAGTGGAGGGTACATCCACTTGGTTGTTCAAAGAGAACAAGGGAGGGTACATCCCTTGTGGATCTTTGCTTGTAAAAGAATTTACAAGGTTAAAAGAAATCTCAAGAACCAGTGGTTGCTTGGGGACTGGTGTAGGCACGGGTTGTTGCTGAACCAGTATAAAATTCTTGTGTTTGTCTTCTTCTTCCCTACACTTTTTAATTTTCGCAGTGTACTTTACTTTTACACTTTACTTTTGTTTAAGTTACATAACTTAGTAGTAAAGCCTAATTGAATCTAGTAACATTAAGAAGGATAAGTTTTAATTAGTCAAGGTACATTAATAATTAATTTAACCCCCCCTTCTTAATTATTCCGAGGCCACTTGATCCAACATCTGATGTATCTCTATTAACAATTGAACCAACCACTGCAACAATCACCACTAACAAACCTCCGTAACACTGTCACTCGACCAAAGCGGCACCTCTCTCAACAATAAAAAACCAAGAGGAAAGGGAGAAAGTGAACAAAGTGTAACTAAAAAGACCTTAAAAATGAACTTAAAAAGGAAGAAGAAAAAGAAGCAAAATTCCCCCAGTGATGTCCTGTAGCCTTGTAGGATAGTTTGGAGATATTTCAAAAGGGGAGGTGTAGGATTCAATTGGCTAAGTGTTTATTATAATTAATTTTAAGACTGCTAAATGTAGATTGTCCTAAAACTAATTAATAATTAAGAGTAAAGTAATATTATGAATAATGTAAAAAAATATAAAATCAAACTAGGTTCAAGTAATATATTGTACAACTAATAATAGATTTTTAAGGATGCAAGTTTTAATTTTATCATTGACATTAGAATTTCATTGATAGAAATTTATAATTTTTTTTAAAAACTCTTTCATAAAAAATGTGTCTTAACACTCTATTAACTCAGTTCATTTTCGATGGAGACATTTTGATGAGGAAGTGTGCATTTGAAGAAAACTGTTTTGATAAAATTAGTTTTGATGTTGTCTTACACAGTTAAAAGTTGTTGTTTTGATGAAGATGATTTCAATAAAATTACTACTAATTAATATGGAGGGATGGTGTAACATCTCATTTTTGTAAATAAATTAAAATGACTTTTTAGTAAAACAAATAATAAAGTTTTAGAAAATGGTGAGGTTTTTATAATTAAATAAATAAAGAGAAATAATTGTATTAAAATAATGATTTGAAGAAAAAAATATATTTGATTTATTCATTTGATAGGAAATAAAATAGAGTTCCTTTTTAAAAAATAATAAAAATAAATAAATAGAGTAAATAATAGACTATGAGTATCCTATCTATAAATAGAGGCATCTTAGGTCAGTTTTCAAACTGAGGATACTCTCTACGCTACTTCTTCCTCTCAATTTTGTTTTCCCTTCTCCTCCTCCCAAAACCCTCTCTTTTTCTCGCATATCACCAAACATGTTTCAGAAAAATGACGATCTTGACTCATTCACCGTTGGATCATCATGAAATTTGAACACCAGGTTCAAAACTCAGTTCCGAACATTCTCAATGTAGGAATTAACAAATAAAATTTGAGCTAAGAAAAATACCCTTTGCATCGTAGCTTTTTCTTTTCCCGTAGAAACCCAAAATTGTCTTAGTAAAACTATGATCCCAGACTTGTTAACCGTTGGATTGTCATGAAGTTTTGATATGTGGTTCGCGTTTCACTGTCACACATCTCCACCGTTGGGATTTGCAGAATAATATTTTCGGAGGGAGAAATACTCATTGCACATAGACAGTGGAATGAAAGCTTCAATCCCTTCTCTTTCTCCCTAACATTCGGGAACCCTATCAGAGCAGTCAGAGGAAAAACTCAAGGAATCTCAAGAAACCGCTGGAGATACTGTTATAACTGTCACAGTACACACGTGAGCCTACTTAGAGGTAAGGGATGAGTTATCGCAATTGGGGTTAGAATGAATATGTGTAGGGATCCTTAGAGTATTATTAAGTTGAGGTTTATTTTGGGATTTTTATTGAATTATAATTTTTCCTTTACGATTATAAATACAATATTGTTGTGTTTTACGTACCAATTGATGTTCTTATGAGAATTGATTGATAAAGTTGAGTGCTCTTGATGTTTTTGTGTTTTGACCTATGATTTTGATATAATTGTGTGAGATTATTTGAGGGGGTTTTACTCCCCATGTTGTGATAAAACTTTTGTATAAATTGTTATGTGGAGATTATGAAATGGTGATTCAAATTGTGAGTATGTGATAAATTGAACCTCTGATGAATGGTGAAGTACATGTGTATTGAGATGAGATGTATGTATCGAGTTGTGAGCTATGAACTATGCAATTACATAATTGTAAAACCCTTTAAGGGCGACGAGTATTATGATGGGATCCACTGTGGGAACCCGACGAGTTTAATCTCACGTGCGACGAGTTAAAACGATTTTGAAAACAATTGAGTAATTGTGTGTATTGCATATTTGAAAACAATTGAGTAATTGTGTGTATTGCATAGTTCATAGGTAAAGTGTATATGATTCATGAGATATGATAACATGCTACTTTGAGATTATACCATTATGATTGAGACCGAATATATATGATAAATTGAGTATATATTGACTTGTAATATATATGTGTGCATTGAGATATTGTGTGCATTGAGTTATGAGCTATGGATTATGCAATCACATGACTATAAGGTCATTCAAGGGCGACGAGTTAATGCTAAGACCCTTTAAGGGCGACGAGTTAATGTACGGCGAGTATTATGATGGGAACCACTGTGGGGACCCAACGAGTTTAATCACAAGCGCAACAAGATAAAACTATTTTGAGAATAATTAAGGAGTCGTGTGTTTTGTACAGTTCATAGATAGAGTCTGTGTGCTAAAATATTTTTTGGGTTGGACTTGAATCAGGAGGTAGAGGCCCTGACGGACTCTTCAGAGTGTAGGCATTGGGGGTAAATACACTCGGTTTGATTGCTCCTTTAAGCCTATGTTGATTCCATATGGTTGGAGCATTCTTGCAAAATAACGTGACCTTGACTGGTCTCCCTATGATTTTACCTAGTGAGAGTGACCTGACTTGTTAGTGTGTAGTTTGTCTTGTCATATACTCCTAGGCGCCCGACGAGGTTTTTCACTAACATGGTACCACATTGCATATAGGATTGAGTCTTAGTGTATCTGTTGCATAACGTCTGTGTATTGATTGATATGAATTGATTTAGTGATATTGTGTTTTTTGATCATTGAGTACGTGAATGTCGTGAAAATGAACGAGACATGTGCGGTGTTGTGATGTGATGTTGTGCGACAAAGTGATGGAATGACGTGAGCTATGTTTAAGTAAGTTATATTTTGTTTATATGATATTTATACCTATATGATGTCTGGTTTCTCTTTTTTAGTTAGGAATGTGATAACTCACTCCCCGTGTGTAATTTGTGTTTGGATCCTGTGATGATCTCGAACTTTGTGTTCGTGGGAGCAGATGATTAGGTGGGTGACTATGAAGAACCTCATGCTAGAGGACACAGGAACACAATGCTCTGATAGGATGTGACATTAGGGTATAGGTTTTTATATTAATTGCATGAAGTCTTGGATGACCTTGTTTTGAGCCGAGATGATTTATTATTTATTTGGACAAGTTTTATTATGATGTTAGAGAAGTGAATTGAGCCTTTTACCCTTTTGAAAGACTTGTATTTAAATGCGTTTTAAAAATTTTTAATTAATTTTGATTTGTTACTTCTTTTATTATTAGTACATATATGTGAGGGGTAGAGGGCGTCACAGATGGAATGCTCAAATAAGAAATTTGAATTTGAATTCAAGATAAAAGTTACAACGGTTGGCAATAAAGGATTACTCGAAGACATTAGATGTCGTTAGATCTAAGTAGTTAGAAATATATTTGTACACATGTCGAAATCTTATAATTTGACCGTTATTGTTAATTAGAAGTCCATGAATAAGACCTCCGATAGACATTTTTTCTTAGATTAAATCATCATTACCACTCAAATCCTCAAATACCAACAACGTCGCACAAGAAAATGACTTTTGGTTGGAAAGTCGCAATGTATGTATTCATCTCACTTTTTTTAATAAAATTTATTTTGTTTACTTTTTAGCATTTCTCCAAACCCTTAATAACTCTTTCAAATCCCCATTCCTTCTCTAAACCTTTTCTCTTCAAAACCTTTACCTTTTTCAATTTCCATTTTTTTCTCTAAACTTTACTATCCAATTTCCATTTTTTTTCTCAAAACCTTTATTTTTGTCGATCTCTATTTCTTTTTTGAACTGTACTTTTATCCAATCTCCATTGCTTATTATTATTATTATTGAATTATTACTAGAACTGCTATAATATGCGTGACTAAATTTATGATCAATATTATTAGTATTGAAGAAACTGTTCTATCAAAAACCAATATAATTTGAATTACTATCGGAATTATACTTCAATAAAAATTGTTACAATGGATATTACTATAAAAATTATTATCACCATTTTTATTAATACTTAGACAATTCTCTTAATTTGAAATCTGTAGTTGCTTGTTCGCCTAAAAAGAACTTACAGCTGAAAATGAATTTTATATTTCATACTTAAAAAATTATTTTTTAATAGAATCACTAGTAAAAATTGACTTCTTAAAAATATAAAATACTTTCAAAAATCTATTTACAATTTTTATGATTAACAGTTCCCACATCCAATTTTCATCTAAGCTTTTTCTAAATAAAACTAATAAAATATTGTATACATAGTTTAAAGTACAAATTAGAAGAGACATTGCATTGAAGTTTCAAAATTTAAAGTGAATTAAAGTATTTTTTATTTTTCCTGTTAACGTTTAAAAATGTTATACTTAAAGTAATTTTCAATTTTATTTTCTTTAAGATTTTATTTTTTTTTTCATTTTAAGTCTATATGATTAAAAAAATGCAAATTTACATAGATTAATTAAAAATGAGCAAAATATATTTCAGAGACGAAAATTAAAAAAATATAAATTTACATAAACTAAAAATGAAAAAAAATAAGAAAAAAAAATTAAAAAGCATAAACTTACCTGAACTAAAAATGAATAATTTTTTTTAAAAAAAAACAAAATTGAAAAAATGTAAATTTAAATGACAAAAATATATTTAAGCATTTTCAAAATTAACTAGTTAATTTAGGTATTTTTTTTGTACAGAATTTAGGTATTGTTTAAAGAGGAGTTATATTTAATAGAAGTAGGAAATGGAGAAATCGAGATGCATACCCATATACATATAGTGCAGTGGTTTATGTGCATGGCATGGCAGTTAGTTTGACTT
The DNA here is from genome assembly GCF_000004515.6 of Glycine max. Classification (NCBI taxonomy): domain Eukaryota; kingdom Viridiplantae; phylum Streptophyta; class Magnoliopsida; order Fabales; family Fabaceae; genus Glycine; species Glycine max. Next base: position 32,469,499 of record NC_038250.2, on the reverse strand, counting down.
GACAGCTGCAACACTACACAGAGAAGGAAAACAGTTATAATAGATAGAGTGAGGGAAATGAAGTAACTGAAATAACTGCATAGAGTTAAACGTGCATTGGTAATATTTGTCAACTTTTGCACTTTCAACTCCAAATTATTTGCTCAATTTTATGCATTTTTAAGTTGATTTTGAATAATTTATTTGTGTGAAAACTTCTTTGTTAGTGGTGCAGTACCAACACCTAAAGAATGATTTGACTTTCTTCCTAATACCATGGCAAAATTTTCAACAAGTGGTATAGGAGCTTTTGAAATTTCCTCTTGATATATATCACCCACATTCTCCAAAGCTTTCTGTATAATATGGAAAAAGTATGTATAATTTTCATACTTACATTAAAATCTTCACATTATTAGTTGACAAATGGAAAGAAAAACATTTTACAAAAATATAACTAGATATGATATCATAATACAATTAATGTCTTTAATTCTAATATTGACACCAAGACTTTAAAATGAATTTTTTCTTTACCATGATTTCTTCTCCTTTTGGAATGCACCAAGTTCCATTAGATCTCATGTGTGTGGCCTTCCAAACTTCCAGAGCATATGGCCATTTACCATATTTTGAATCTTCTTTCTATTAAAATTAAATATAGTAAAAGACAAATTAAATAATATAATCTAATGCATGATGCCTTTATATAAATTTCACCAAACTTTCATATATCATATAAAAACAATCACAAAATAAAAAACTCGTTATTATTATATAACTTATAAGAAAATGAATATAAAATATTAAAAGATGTTACCATTTCAAATGCCTTTTGCACGATTGATTTTGTGCCAATAATTGATTTTATTTCTTGCTTGCTTCGATTAGCTTTGTTTGTCAAGCTTCTTTCCTACATCAAAATATAAATGATTTTATATTATAAGTATAAACCTATTAAAAAATTTTGTTCAAAATAATAAAATTACTTTACCTGAAATTTTGAACCACTCCACTTGTTTTTAATTAGCCAATTCCAATCTTCTCGAGATACAAATTTTGATCTATCCTTTTCTTTAAGATAAGCTTGATGTAAATGATAAAGCTTATTCTTGTATTGAGATTTAATTTGCTTCATTGCATATTCTTTCACCTCGTCAGATAAACTAAAAGCATCCTTATATCATACGTTTTCATCAAAAAAAGTAAAAATTAAATACTATCAAGATACATTATCAAACCAATTTGAAGATATAACTAATATTCAAATATATAAATAAATTAAATATAATTGACCTAATTATATACTAACCTTCATGTCGTCATATTTCATCTACATCATCTTTACTAATTTCACTCCAACCATTAACTTGTAGAGGAGTTTTTTGGCGAATACACACTTGTGCCTCAAACTTGAAATATTTTGCATGTTTTTCGCAAATCTTATAAAATGGTAGAGGAAATTGGATGTCGATACTTTCATAAGATTTTCCTTTTTCTTTTGAAATTTTGCATTTATTGTATGCCCACATCCCTTCTTCATGACATGCTTGCCTAAAATAAATAAGATAAGTTATAACATTTTCAATGATAATTTTTTTTATTCAAGATTATTCTATAAAGGTACCTGCATTTGATTCAACTTGTTCTACATTGGTCAATTTTGAGGCATGAGATGCATGATTAGGTAAAGACTCATTCACTTCTTTATCAAGAGAGTGGTGTATGGATGGATCATTATAGACTCTTTTAAAATTCAATATCGATGATTTCATCATCTATCAATTACAATGATTAATCATAAAAATAAGAAATAAAATACAGGTTAAACTTGTGTATAATATAAATTATAATTGTAATAAATCAAGAAAGTCTGAATATTTAATGGAAAAATTATATCTCAATTTTTTTCATGCCTAAAAGAATAAATCAATTCATAAACAACATATATACATTTTTCAATTGAAATTAACCAATTCTCCAAATTTAACTTCCTAGCATCAAATGATACACTCACGACACACTTAATCACTAACTAATTTTATTTTTTTAAGCAAGAGTGAATTTTATTGAGAATATATCTTATTCTCACTCACAAAACCACCCCACTCATTTGTTAAGAAAATTATGTATATTAGCATTATATTAAAAAATTTAAAGAGTTACCTTTCTTTTTCGTGACTCAAGATCATTTGTAGCAGTAAACTCATCAAGTTTGTCCTTATCGTAATTTTCACTTGAAGAATTTGATCCAAGTCCCCCTTCATATTCAGGTACATAGTCTTCATCATCATAGTTGGCCTTCTTTTTATCCTTTTTCTTAGCTTTTTGAATTCTATCCTTGAAAATGGTGGTCAATTTGGACAACCCTAAAGCTTCTATTTTTGCTTGATTCTCTGCAATTCTCTGCATCCTAAGCTCCTCGTAATTGGAACCTTCAACCTTTGACATTATTTTCTCCTTCTTCACTATGAGGGAAGGTAACTTCTTTGTGTGAGTGCTTTTGGTTTTGGTTTTGACGTAAGTAGGAGGAAGGTTATAGGTAAAAAAAAAATTATAATTATTTTTTAATCATTTTGTAGAGAAGAAGTTGTTTATTAAGAGAGTGGGTGAGAGAGGTTAATTAATAATGGAGAAGTTATAACTCCCTCCTTTATCTAATTGATTCACATGATATTTTAGAACAAACACAATATTTCCATTTGTAATAAACATTCATAAAATTAAATTCTTTGATTAATTAGCATGAATGGTAGCAGTATGAAGAATTATTATTTTTATCAATGAGGCAAGAGATAGTTCTAATTTTATAAAAAAGTTTAAATATGCTTTTAGTCCATAATAAATTAATTAAATTTTATTATGGATTTCTAATAATTTTTTTTCCATCGAGTTCCTGATAATACAAAAATTTTATTTTTAGTTATTGTTATTTTATTTTAGTCCTTATAAAATTTTGTTCATTTTCTATTAGTTCCTTTAAAAAAATAAGACTAATAAAAAATGATCTACATACTATAGAGACAAAAAAAAAAGATATATTAGAAGGATTAAAACATAAAACAAGGACCAAAAATTAATTTTCTTATTTTATTAGGGATTTAATGCAAAAAATAATTTTATTAGGAACCAAAAATAAAATCTGTTAATTTATCAATGACAAAAAATATATTTAAGTCCAAAAAAAACTCTAATTTGGTGGATAAATTTTCCTTAGTTTGCAACGGCAAGTTATTAGTGTAGTTAGAAATCCATGTATGGTACATGCTCCATATTATATGAATTTTCAAAATTTAATTTACTTGAGGGAAAAATACTAGAATAAGTATTATTTCAAGTTTAAATTTAAACTATCTTTTGTTAAAAGTAACACAAAATCAAATAAATTTAGTAGGAGTAGCAACAAAGAAAGAATAAACAAAAGCAACTACAAATGTGAAAGTTGAATTCTCACTTAATGCTTGAAGTGAATGTGATCATTAGTAGTTATTTTGTATTTTCTCTAATATAAAGATTTAATTTAAATTTTACATAAAGCTAAATATGCCCGTTAAAAATACTCAAGATAAACTATATAAAGAGGTGACTAATAAAATTATATAAGAAATTAAAGAAATCATTAAATACTATACAAACATAAAAAAATATAAGATACTTTTTTTATGTGTGCGCGTGCGTGCGTGCGTGTGTGTGTATACAACGGTATTTAATCCTTAAAGTGCACTAAGTTAAAAATTATCTAAAAAAAATTGTAAATTTAGATAATTAAATAAAAAATGAAACTGGACTTTTAGTTGGTTTAAAAGAAAAGATAAATCCAGATCATTAAATTTAATGTGATAAATTACCTTTTTTTTTAAATGTTAATAATGTAATTTTCTTAAACAAAATAACTTTATCATCATAATTAATTTATTACATATATATATTTTTTTACTATTATTTTATCATGTACATTACATGAGTCTATTTTAATGTATAAGATTTATAGTTATCATTAAAATATTAAATTGTAATTAGATTAAATAAATATTATGTATTTAAAAATATTTTAAAAAGTAAAAAAAAATCAAAATATTTACTTAAAATTTAATTTTTATTTTATTTTTGGGTTAACATTTTTTCTTATTACAAAATTTTGTTAAAAATATTTTTTTAAAAAAATACATATTTATTTTCAACCAATTAAATAATGAGTAATAATAATTAATATAAAATGAAAATAAATACATAAAAATGATAAAATAATAGTTATTAATAAAGAAAAAGAGATAAAGGTAAAAAGATATTGAGAAAAATTAGGAAAGATAAAAACTATTATTGTAGATATTTATTTTAATTTTTGTACACCAAACTTTATTATTAGTTACTTTTAGTATTTTTTTAGTCATATATTATGTTTGTTGCTTGCTATAATAATTGTTATTATGAAGATTATACACGTTTCTTGACATACTCTAAATAATACAACTGAATTCAAAATTTTAATTTATATTTTTAGTTTGATAGAAATAATAGATGAAAAATTTGATTTAATTTGGTAATATTAAAAGATAGTTAGTATTTTAGCTACCCTCAAATCTATCACTACAAGGTGGTTAGTAGAGAAAAAAAAAAATAGAAGGAAATCATGTGATTAAAAATCTACTCTAAGTATATTTTGGTGGTCTATTTTTCTGAAGTTAACAGCCCAAAACTTGTTGTTAGTGACCTCGTGACATTCTAGTAAAAAAAATGTCAGTACAATCAAAATATAATATTTTATTCTAATAATATTTTAAGGTCACAAAAAAATTAATATATATATATATATATATATATATATGTTTTAAAACTCCAATAAATAATTTAAAATATAATAAATAATTTAAAGCGATTTTATAGCAAAAATTTAAAAACTCAACCGTTAGTGATAATTAATTAATACAGAGAAAATTGAAATGGATGAAGTTTGAATAAATTATATGATAACCAATATATAATTGAAAGATTTTAAGTTTTTAAGATTTTTTTGCATATAATAAGTATTTTTAACTGCTTATCTCAAATTTTAACACAATGAGCATTCTACCCGTTGATAGATATTTGTATTCATGACTAGTAAATAATTTTAAAAATTACATTTACAAGATAACTAATATTTCATCAATTAAATTTTATTATTTATGTTTGGATCATTATAATTTTTTATTATTTATATGATGTTATTTATGTTTTCTTATTTATATGTTATTGCTTATATTTGCATCACTATATTTTTTTATTTATATGTTATTATTTATATATTTCATTTATATTTTTATTTATTTATATTATCTTATTTATGTTTGTTATTTATAAATAATAAGATATAAATAAAAATTAAATAAAATTTTATAACTAAAAAATATAAATAATAAAATACTAATAATGCAATATTAATAATACAATATGCAAATTTATAACATAAATATAATGTAAATAAATTAATTAATTCTCACTTAATTTACAAGAAACAAAGGTGGTTTAGTAGTTTGGTTTGCTTCTCATAGTAAGAGGTTATAGGTTCAATTCTTCTTTTTGTTTTAAATTTTGAATGACAAATAATTTATTAATTACTTATTATCTCATAATTGCTTTAAATTTTTAATGATGAATAATTTGTCAATTGTAATTGAAAACAAATAAGCTAATAAAATATAATATTCATGACAAACTCATTTTTTTTCTTTTTGCCATAAATATCTTAATAATGTTGACTACTAGAATGTGCATGAGTACCAATTTTAAATATGAAAATAAAATATGTAGATATTAGTGACAAATATTTTTTTGTCACTAATAATAAAATTATAATGACAATTTCGTTTTTGTCACTATTGTAAATAATATTAGTGACAAAATAAAATTTAGTCACTGATGACATATTATTAGTGACAACTTGAATTTTCATCATAATTTTTTAGTCACTAAAAATCACAATTCTTGTAGTGTTAGAAGTCCATGAATAAGACCTCCGATAGACAATTTTTTCTTAGATTAAATCATCATTATCACTTAAATCCTCAAACACCAACAACGTCGCACAAGAAAATGACTTTTGGATTGAAAGTCACAATATATGTATTCATCTAACTTTTAATAAATTTTATTTTTGTTTACTTTTTAGCATTTCTCTAAACCCTTGATAACTCTTTCAAATCCCCATTGCTTCTCTAAACCTTTTCTCTTCAAAACCTTTACTTTTTTTCAATTTCCATTTTTTTCTCTAAACTTTACTATCCAATTTCCATTTTTTTTCTCAAAACTTTTATTTTTTTCGATCTCTATTTCTTTACTGAATTGTGCTTTTATCCAATCTCCATTGCTTATTATTATTGAATTATTACTAGAACTGCTATAATATGTGTGACTAAATTTATGATCAATATTATTAGTATTGAAGAAACCGTTCTATCAAAAACCAATATAATCTTAATTACTATTGAAATTATAATTCAATAAAAATTGTTACAATGGATATTACTATAAAAATCATCATTATCATTTTTATTAATACTTAGACAATTCTCTTAATTTGAAATCTGTAGTTCGTCTAAAAAGAACTTACTGCTGAAAATGAATTTTATATTTCACACTTAAAAAATTATTTTTTTAATAGAATCACTAGTAAAATTGACTTCTTAAAAATATAAAATACTTTCAAAAATCTATTTACAATTTTTATAATCAACAGTTCCCACATCCAATTTTCATCTAAGCTTTTTCTAAATAAAACTAATAAAATATTGTATACATAGTTTAAAGTACAAATTAGAAGAGACATTTCATTGAAGTTTCAAAATTTAAAGTGAATTAAAGTATTTTTTATTTTTCCTGTTAACATTTAAAAATGTTATACTTAAAGTAATTTTCAATTTTATTTCCTTTAAGATTTTAATTTTTTTTTAATTTTAAGTCTATATGATTAAAAAAATGCAAATTTACATAGACTAATTAAAAATGAACAAAATATATTTCAGAGATGAAAATTAAAAAAAATATAAATTTACATGAACTAAAAATGAAAAAAATATAAGAAAATAAAATTAAAAAGCATAAACTTACCTGAACTAAAAATGAATAATTTTTTTTTACAGAAAAAAATTGAAAAAATGTAAATTTAAATGAAAAAAATATATTTAAGCATTTTCAAAATTAACTAGTTAATTTAGGTATTTTTTTTGTACAGAATTTAGGTATTGTTTAAAGAGGAGTTATATTTAATAGAAGTAAGAAATGGAGAAATGGAGATGCATACCCATATACATATAGTGCAGTGGTTTATGTGCACGGCATGGCAGTTAGTTTGACTTGACAGCTGCAACACTACATAGAGAAGGAAAACAGTTATAATAGATAGAGTGAGGGAAATGAAGTAACTGAAATAACTACAGAGAGTTAAACGTGCATTTGTGAACAAAGAAAAGCGCGGGAGAAAGTTTAGAAGGTAAGTGAAAGGAAGAAGAATGAATGCATCAGAATCAGGAGGCGAGAAAGTGAAAGAGAAAGAGAACGAGTTTGAGAGGAACAAACGGATTTGGATAGAGAACCTAAAGAAGGAGGTGGCTCGCGCGATGTTACAACCGGAGAACGAGGAATGGTGCCTGAAAATCGCGGTCAACATGGCGTCGAGAAGCAATACCGAGCGTGGCGCAAGGACATGGTAGGCAGGGAATCCGAATATTACGACTCTCTTTGGAAAAGCGAAATGACTCAGCAAGAACACAGGTGAATGCAGAATGCATGCTACTTCTTATTGTATGTTTCTTGTTTCGTTTCATTGAATTGAAAAGAGAAAACTGGAAAATTGTTTTTTGTTATGAATATTGTTTCAGGGTTTTATTTGTTTTTTTTATATGATTGATATGATAGTGCACGGGTCAATCAGCAGAATAATGCGACTGATCTCGCAACGCAGCCGTCGCAAGAAAAGCAGGAAGGAGGCTAAAGAAATGCTAACAAAACCAGCAAGGCCATCAAATAGATAAGTCGTAGCAGAATTCTTATGGATTTTTAGGTCTAGCTTAGCTGATGGAATACGTACAACTGCATATGAGTAGTCCCTATGGTTTCTTCGTGTAGTTTTTTTCTTCTTCTTTCTTTTCTGTACTGTAGTTGATATACAGAGTGATTAGGACTTTTTAATGAAATCCCCAAAATGAACATGTGAGTTACTGAAAACTAATTGTGTATTTAACTGCATGGTTAGACATTTTTCCTGTGTTTTTTGTATTCAAATGTGAGAAAGTGAGGTGACGTATACGCGAAATTTTTTAACCTAGCTAGGTGTAATGACAAAAATCAAATTGTTCCAATCCTCGTTCAGACTTTGATCCTTGTGTGAGTGTCAAGCAATGTATTATGAAACGAATTGCTTCAGTTAATTGCAAATCAAAATATATTGGAACTTGAAAACTGGTATGTACACTATATATATCTTCTAAGAATATTATATTGGCTTCAAATTAACTGAAATGAGAACATGTTCGATTATTTTGCCGCATGAGGGTAGGTCACAGCTTCATTTGTTAGTATTCTAGTGCTTCTCTCGGAACCACCATACTAAATTTTTAAATATATAATTAAATCATATTTTAGATTTACTAATTGCTGAAGTATCTTAACTTACTATTCATTTGGTAACATTGTCGGAACCAATTTTTCACTTGAGTTAGAACTCATATAAAGGTTCTAAAATTGTAATTAATTAACAAGAAAAGTTTTCTAAATAATAATTTAACCCCTTTCTTGGGATTTCATGCCAAGTTCACAATGTTCCTTGATCTATACGACAGTGATGAAAAAGTAAACCATTCATGGCTTTTTGGTTGTGAGGGTTTCGGAATATTCTGTTGTTTTTCCATGCAAGGTCATCAACATGTAATTTTTAGACGTCATAATAATGAGAGAAATAAAAAAAAACTTTAATTTTCTAGTAATGGTTGATCATTGTTATTTGGCATTGTCATAAATTGGTGCAATGCATTTACCGTTTAGGACCACAGGTCTCAATCCACCTTAGCTATTTTAGATAATATCGAAAATGTTAGAATTGGACTTCATCTACGTCGCAACCAAGTAGCGTACTTACATGTCTTTTTCGTAATTAACACTTAGACTTGGGGTTTTTTCCTTATAGAAACAGAAGAGAAAATTACAATCTTTCATGAAAAGAATGATATTTAGCATTGAAATTCATTGCATAACTAACCTACAATCCTTTCTAATTATGGTCTAACCTTTTCCCATGGAAACTTCCCACTTATGAGCTATGTTATGTAAGCAGTATGTTTTATCAAGGCAAGCTTTAATTACAAATTAGTTCCTCTTATTTTATTAAATAGATACTTTTTTCTCTTATTTTAAAAAATATGTAATTTTAGTTCAATTTTAAATTTTATCTATATTTATTTATTTTTATTCTTACATTTTTATTAATTAAATTATTTTTTTATAAGATCTCAAATTATTGTTTGGTTAACCATTCTTTCAATTCAGTAGTTGTTGTGAATAAATAAATCCTCATATTTCATATGGTTTGTTTGGCTAGCTTAGCAGATGGAACACAACTGCGCGCATTAGTAGTCCCTAAGGTTTCTTTGGGTAACTGATATACTACTGATTAGGAATTTTTGTAACTGCGTTATCCTATGTTAATCTCCGATATGTGAAGTAAGTTACTGAAAACTAATTATGACGAAACTTTGTTCTTATTAGGGAAGAAATTAACCAGAATTATTAGGAAACCCATATTTTAATTATTAATCAAGTAATGAGGTGTTTTGGAAGTGCATTGCCCATCTAAGATCCTGACACCGGTCTTGTGTTTTCGGCAATAGTCACAATGAGGATAGTGATCATGCTTTTTTGCTAGTCCTCTTATTTTGAGAATCTGGCAATCTGTACTCTTAGACTGGCTGGGGTTTTCGTTTGTGCTACAGATGGAAGTAAAGCAATTGTATATTCAACTTGGAAGCTGTTTGAGAGTGAGGAAAGTCCCAAATCCTAGACATATGTTTTGGTATGCTTCCTGCTGGTGTGTATGGAGATTGAGAAACAATGCTGATTTCAGAAATGGAGAAGTAGATACTACGTACTGGCCTGCTAGCACAAATTAAAACCTTAACTTGGCAACGGTTGCTTTATAAGAGGGGAAACTTTCCAGGTAGTGATTATGCCTCGTGGTGTATTAACCCCATTCGGGTGTCTCTCTAAATTGGATTTTTTGCAAAATCCTTAGGGTAGCCAAGCTAAGGATTTGATTTTTTGTGGGATGTATTCCCTGTAGGTCTTGTACAGTGGCATTGTAAATACTCTTCTTTAATAAATATATTCAACTTTGTTTGCCTTAAAAAAAATCAGGTAATTAATGAGTTTTTTTTCAATCATAATTTATTTAGATTTTTTAGACTTTAAATATATTTTTTTATGCAATCAGTTTAAATTTAATTTTCATTTTTATATCTACAATTTCAATATAATTTTCATATTTAAAGTATTTTGATATTACATAAAAGCATATTAATATGTAAATTATTATAGGTTATATTCACAATTTCATAGGAATTTAACACCTGATTTTGTTTTTTTTATAGTGCATTGTCTCCAAGAAAACTTCCAACACCCACTTATATATCTCAATAGTCTCATATGCCAATAGAGGACAACCAAAAATACTGATTTGAGAATGGTGATTACATCCAGAGAAAAAAACATCAAAGGCTTATTATATCTCTTCTTTTTGTAAGTCATGTCAAACACAAGAATGTCATCAAAACATTGGAAATCCAATCTACTACATCCATCAACCCAAATGCTTCAATTTTCCATTAGATGCAGTCTCAATTTTGGAATAGAACATTGGATTGATAACAGTCTTACCTTTTAAATAACTCAGTGCAACTCGCACATCACCCTCTGTAATTAGCAGACACTTTTTCCGATGCAAATGGTTATACAAATCACTTTTTTCAAAGCAAACACTACCATAACTACCCTTTTGAGCCAACAAACATCCCATTATGTAGCAAGTCCTTACATCAAATGAATGCAGACTATGAGCTTTATCTAAATCAAACAAAACACGATCCTTGGCATATGATGAACATGGATTTATCTCCAAATTGATGTCTTGTAATCTAGGAATACATGAAGCTTAGCTGAGCAATTAGTGTGAGTGATGGGTCAATGGTCTCTTTTTCTATTTGATCACATGAAGTGTTTGTTATTTCTCAAACCCTATCTGTTGCATACAAACATACGTTTGATAGCCTTACCATGAACATCCCGACTAACACCATCTTTCCTCACAACATGACCATGACTTGTAGCATATCTCGTGTAGGAATCAAAAGCCTTTTCCTCACTGTCAAACACAGGATTCTTTATTTGATCACCATCCAGATCAACTTTTATACTCATCATATTTTACATCTTCCTCTTCCTTAACATTTTAAACACCAACATCCATATCATCTTCATTGGAATTATCGTCAAAATTAACATCAATATATGATGATTGATTTCTTTGCCATCACCCAAATTAGCAATTGAATCCACAATGAAGATATCCATATACATTATATATAAATAAATAATGCAAATAATTAAGCGAAGCAAACCAAAACTACTATTCTAATTCATACAATATATTGTATGCAACATCAAATTACATATACCCATATTATATATTATTGAACATAACAAATCAAGTAAATTGCTAGATCTAAGATCTACATGGAACAAGAAGGGTATGCTTCCCTAGGAAATAAGAGGTTACTAACTAATATGATAAGGAAATGTGTTTTCAAATTTACTTGAAATGACCACAATATCCCATGACTAGTGCTAGTAGTCCAGAAAGAGATACCAAAAGTTACAAAGATAGAACATTAAAAAATGGGACAAAATGAAACGTAATACTAAAAAAATGCAAACAAGAATAAAAAATTATAGCTACCCAAAAGAAAACAATTTTAGAGCCTTGCTTGACTTAAATAGTGTAAGATATAGCAACAGGGCCTCTGAAAAGTAACTACAAGAAAACAAGTGAATAATGACTGACAAATTAGTCGCTATTATAGGAAAATCAGTTTCTATATGGATTAGCAACTACAATTGTTTGGTTGCTATAACTATGGTCGCTATTTCATATCAACTGATTTCACGGTTGCTCTTTAATTACTGTTTCAGTGACTGAACAACAGCAACTGATGTTAATTAATTTAATAGCATAATTCAATGACTGTGTCAGTGACAAATTTGTTATCTCAGTCGCAAAATCAGTCTCTTATTGCAACATTTGTTTTTTTTAGTTGTATTTTTAATAAAATAAAATTAACTAATAAACATGTAAAGTATGTGTTGTAATCAATAGAACTCAACTTGATAGGTTTATCAAAACAAATATCAAAAATCATCCAAACAAAGTGTCAAAACATTTACAATAATAAGTAATTATCTATTTATCAATAATTCATCGATCAATAATATGATTACGCATATCAAGTTTGATTTGTAGAATATATAAAAATAAAAACATCAAGAGTCACCCAAACTAAGTATCAAAATATTTAAATAACTAGTTTATCTAGATAACTACACAAAAAGTATCAAGACTCGTCCAAACTAAGAATCAAAACATTTACAATATCAGTAAGTAACTAGTTATTTAGATAAGTACACAAAATGTCTATGACTTTAGTCTAGCAATAGTATAAAGTTAAACTCAAGAAGGTTTGAAGTTTATCTTTTCCATCAATTGTTGCAAGATTTGTTTGTTTCGTTGAATATCTCATTGTTTACCACTTTCTCAAGAAGATCATGATGAAGAATTAGAGCCACGATAGAAGTGTCTCCCAATTGCTTTGCTTGACTCTAATCCAAGCCCATATACCTTTCCTTTTTTTTTTATTCCAGCAACTTGAGTCCAAACTTAAAATTCATCAGATGGAGACTCTCCTGTAATAGATGCTGATTTGGAGGCTTTTTCCCATGCATGTGTATCATACCCAAATTTCATCTGGGGACACTTGTTGTCGGTATATGGACCTTGGTTGATCACTTTGGAACACTTAAAACAAGCATCGTCGCGTAATCCATAAAGTTCTGTGATGTTTCAGAAAGAAATCAACCAAAAACATGAAATGGGGGTGTATTTAGCAAAATGGGGGTGTAAATAGCAACTAGGCTCATTTGGGCCCATCCAAAAGACTCTGGAGAAAAGGTTGCTTCTGGTGGAAGCAACCCAGCTTGCCTGGGCAAGCTGGGCGGCAACCACCTCCCCTTTTCTCCTATAAATAGGGGAAAGTGGCTGAGTTTAAAGGGTCCAACAATTTTTGCACTGAGTTTTCACTTGAAATTAGTGTGGAGAAGAGAAAGAAGGGAAACAATCCAAGACGAGGTGCTTCTGTAATGCTTTTGAGACGTTTCCATAAGTGATTCCGTGGAAGTTCTTCATCGTTCTTCGATCTTCAACCGGTAAGTTCTCGAATTCGATGCTTTCAATTCATTTTATGCACCCTCAGTGGTCCATTCTTGTTTTGTATGCTTTCATTCTTATTTCGTTTACTTTTGGTATTCTTTTCTTTTGGTTTTAACGGGTTTTGACAGATCATTTAAGTCGTTGTCTCGTTTAATAATTGATAAAAATGGATTTCAACTTATCATTTGTGTTGTAATCTCGTTTAATCTCTGTTAAAACAAAATCCAACCGATCGTTCATGCCGTAGTCTCGGTTAAATAAAAAAAGCAAAAAACGTAAGAAATTAGTGAGGAGAAGAGAAAGAAGGGGAAAAATCCAAGCTGAGGTGCTTTCGTAACGCTTCCGAGACGTTTCCGTAAGTGATTGCGTGGAAGTTCTTCATCGTTCTTCGATCTTCAATCGGTAAGTTCTCGAATTCAAAGCTTTCAATTCATCCTATGCATCCTCAGTGGTCCATTCTTGTTTTGTATGCTTTCATTCTTATTTCGTTTACTTTCGGTATTCTTTTCTTCCGTTTTTAACGGGTTTCGACCGATCATTTAAGTCATTATCTCGTTTAAAAATTGATAAAAATTGATTTCAACTGATCATTTGTGTTGTAATCTCGTTTAATCTTTGTTAAAACAAAATCCAACCGATCGTTCATGCCGTAGTCTCGGTTAAATAAAAAAAAAGCAAAAAACGGAAGAAATTAGTGAGGAGAAGAGAAAGAAGGGGAAAAATCCAAGCTGAGGTGCTTTCGTAACGCTTCCAAGACGTTTCCGTAAGTGATTGCGTGGAAGTTCTTCATCGTTCTTCGATCTTCAACTGGTAAGTTCTCGAATTCGAAGCTTTCAATTCATCCTATGCACCCTCAGTGGTCCATTCTTGTTTTGTATGCTTTCATTCTTATTTCGTTTACTTTCGATATTCTTTCCTTCCGTTTTTAACGGGTTTCGACCGATCATTTAAGTCGTTATCTCGTTTAATAATTGATAAAAATGGATTTCAACTGATCATTTGTATTGTAATCTCGTTTAATCTCTGTTAAAACAAAATCCAACCGATCGTTCATCCCGTAGCCTCGGTTAAATAAAAAAAGCAAAAAAAATAATAAAATAATCAAAATATCTGAAAAAATAATAAAATAATAATAAAAAAAGGCTCAATCGGACATTTTACTTTGAAAGTCCCTTTAAATGAGTTGATAATAATCAAGTGAAACTAAGGCTAAAATCAACTCACAAATCAAGCTTTGTCCGCAAAAAGGTCACTTGAAACCGTTTTAAGGTCCAACGCCTTAAATGGTCCCCTTTGCTTTTATCGGTTAAAATAGACCGTTCAAAAGTATAAAATCAAACACACCATGTAACTTTATCGCTTTTACAAAGAACTACGTAGGTCTGATTTCCTCATCGCAATTGAGGATACGTAGGAGCAAAAGCCCCGCTTTTGTCGATCCTAAAAGATAAAAAAACATAAAAAAGGGAAAAATAAAACAATTTGAAGTCATGGTATTGCACATTTAATTAAAACCTGTCGTCCCTTGTGACGGATGCATGGGGTTCTAATACCTTCCCCGTGCGTAAAAACAACTCCTGAACCTTTCATACTTAAAGTTCGTAGACCCACTTTTTGGTTTTTCTAACGTTTTCCCCAAATAAACGTTGGTGGCGACTCTGCGCGTTTTCCTCCCTTGGAAGACGCACCTGTCAGTCTCACGTCACCCTCCTGTCGAAGGGTAGGTCGCGACCGTTGGCGACTCCACTGGGGACTGGTTTTTTTTTTTAGAGTTAGGCCTATTAATCTTTTGTGCAAATGTCATGATTTTCCTTTATTTCCTTTATGTTCTTTTATATAACTCCTTGATGCTTTTAAGCGTGTTTAAGGTATGCATGAGATAGATATTTATTCATTTGATGCACACAATGACCAACACCTTTTTGCACACACGGTGAGTTGAAAAAAAAGGGCCCTATACCCGAGTCCATGGGAACATAGGAAGTGGAAGTGAATCCGTGGTCATGTTAAGTCTCTGACTTGATTGATAACGGTGAAACCTCATCTCGATTTTTTCTCTTTGATGATATGTTGTTGCTGGTAGTCCCTACCGCCACAATGTTGTTTTCAAAGGGAATGATACCTCTGGAAACCATCAAGAGAGATATGACCACCTTGGGAATTGTTACTAAAAGCCTTTAGTTCCTCCCGTTTAGGTTCCTAAAATAGGGGCACGAAGCGAACACGCTGTGTGTTTTTGTTGTTTTCTTTAAACACTATCATGCATATCCCCTAAATGTCATGTGCATCTCTGTTGTATGATTGTTTGATGATATTACCATGCTTGTGCGTCCCCCTATTGCGCTACAAAACCATGCACGTTTTAAATCCACATCACGTCATCGCACATGCGTCGTATTTTGGGTCCCGTCATTTTGTCACGGGAAGCCGGAAGGTCCGTATCACCTTCTTGAGTACATACATGGGGCACTGTGTTGCCCAAATGTTGTAGTTAAGAAGAGGTAATCTTCCGGGCTCTCGTTTCCGTAAAATGCATTTGGGTCATGCATCGCATAAGCATCCCTTCATGCATTCATCCATTTTCTCCCATGGTAGATGTCAGAGTATTGATTCACACAGGACTTTTTCATTTTAGAAAAACATGGGATCAAATCAAACACCTTTGTTCAAGAAAAGGTTCTATCAAGTCAAAATCAAGAGCCTAGAAGTCACCAGTTTGCGAGAGTTGGTACAGTTGATGGGTCAACTTCAACGGCAAGCCTTCCGCAAAGCCTATGGTAAGATCTAGGACCTAAATACGACAGAGGTCTCCATGGAGGCAATTGCCTCCCTCACCCAGTATTATGACCAGCCCTTGAGGTGCTTCACCTTTGAAAATTTCCAGCTAGTACCCATTGTGGAAGAGTTTGAAGAGATCCTGGGATGCCCACTGGAGGAAGGAAACCATATATTTTCTTAGGGTTCTATCCTTCCATGGCTAGAGTTGCCAAAGTAGTCAAAATCTCGGCAAAGGAATTGGACCGAGTAAAGCAAAACAAAAATGGAGTAGTCGGAGTACCAAGGAAGTGTTTGGAAGAGAAGGCAAAAGCCTTGGCAAGTCAATGCGAATGGGCTCCTTTCATTGATATCCTGGC
This sequence comes from Glycine max, assembly GCF_000004515.6. NCBI lineage: Eukaryota > Viridiplantae > Streptophyta > Magnoliopsida > Fabales > Fabaceae > Glycine > Glycine max. The sequence goes on along the minus strand of NC_038250.2, from coordinate 32,452,882 downwards.
ACTTTTGATCTTCGGAGTTGTCCTCTTTCCAAACACGGATGGGTTAGTGGACCTAGCAGTGATTGACGCTTTCCTCGCCTTTTACCACAGTAAGGAAAGCCCGGTCGTCGCTATCTTGGCCGACATATACGATACGTTCGACCGAAGATGTGAAAAGAGCGGTGCAAGAATTGTCTGCTTCACACCGGCCCTCTCTGTGTGGTTGGTTTCACACCATTTCCGCCAAGAAGGGAGGACGTCTGTCCACTACAAGGTCACCACTCGTGCGTCAAAAAAAGAGAGGCGAATAGGGACCAACTCTTAGCTAGCATAGAAGGAGTATCCATTAACTGTTTGCCTCACTGGAAGGAAGGAAGAACTGAGATTGTATTCTCATTTGGAGGATTTCCAAATGTTCCCTTGATAGGAACAAGGGGTTGTATTAACTATAATCCCATCCTCGCCATAAGACAGTTTGGCTACCCCATGAGAGGAGCGCTGTCAGAGAAAGGCCTCACGCCCTTCATCGCACGGGGTTTCAGTGACCCCAATGCGAAAGTGCTTCGAGAAGTCCATGAGGCATGGGGGATGGTGCAAAGGAAGGACAAAGAACTTAGGGGAAGCAGCAATGGGAGTATCGGCAGCTATCGTAAGTGGCTGAGAACCCACACACAAGGCTTGGATTGGCTCCCAAAGCTAAGAGCTGCAAGGGAGGAATAGGATGAAGCTCCAGAAGAGAGCGAAGAGGTACAAGCCCTAAAAGTGGAGCTTGAGAAAGCCCAAGCGGTCAAGGAAAAGTTTAAGTCAACAGCCGTCAGAGTTCGAAAAGTGTATGATGAACTGAAAGACATCAACGCGGCCACCGCCAAAGCCTTGGAGAGAGAAACCAAGAGGGCCCGGAAGGAAGAACATGGTCGAAACAAGTTCCTAGGAGCTTTATGGGGCAGCAACAGTGAGCTTAAACTCCAAAGAGACAAAGGGACAGTCGCGAGTCAAAGGCATGGTTTTGAAAGATGAGTTAAAGGCTTGTCTAAGGTCCAAGAGGAGTTTGTCCCAATAGCTAAGCCAGACAGAAGGAAACATGTTGGCCATCATCGATAAATACAAAGAGGAGTTGAACCTGTCAATGGCTCATGAGCATAGGCTAGTGGATGAGTACGCCAAGGTATCAGCAGAAAAGGAAGCAAGGGGAAGAGTAATCGATTCATTGCATCGGGAGGCGATAATGTGGATGGACCGATTTGCCCTACCTTGAATGGAAGTCAAGAGCTTCCTCGACTGCTAGCTAAAGCCAAGGCAATGGCAGACGTATACTCGACCCCCAAGGAAATTCATGGGCTCCTCGGCTATTGTCAACACATGATAGACCTAATGGCCCACATAATTAGGAGCCGTTAAGGCATTTGTATTAGCACTCCGATTTTGGCTAGTTAAAACCTTTTCCTCTCTAAATAAAACAAGGTTAATACCATGAGTTTGCTTAAAGGACCAATGTGAATCCAATGCTCCGACAATTTATCTCTAGCATGCATTCATGTTTAAATTCCTTGTTGCATACTCACCACATTTTGTCTCTTTAGGGAGAACACCATAACTAAACGCGCTCCAAGGCATCCCTATTGAACTCGATCCAAATCTAGGACAATGGGTGACTTAGAGGAGGTGCAGGAGCAGATGAAAGTCGATATGTCAGCTTTGAAAGATCAAATGGCTTCTATGATGGAAGCCATGCTAGGGATGAAGAGGTTAATGGAGAGTAACGTAGCCACGGTTGTCGCCGCTAGCACAGTCGCCGAAGCAGACCCGATCCTTCCATCCGCAACGCATCATCCCATCCCGGACATATTGGGACGAGGGAGAGACACATTGGGGCATGCCAACAGCCTGAATCTGGGATACAACCGAGGTGCTTACCCTTACGATTTACCCCCCAACTTTACACCACCAGCCATGCATGATAACATGGGTCATGTCACTCCTCTCACCCTTGAGGGGCAGCCTCCTCAACATCCCGACGGTGCCCATGAGGACCCTCGGGAGTGCGCTCATGGGGACATCGACTCCTACCACCCTTTCCCCACCGAGGGACCAGCGCCTAATGCACTACCTCAGCCCAACATCGCGGGAGTCTCTCAACCCCGCCCAATGCACTCTTATCCGTGGGGGGGCTGCCTCCGGCAGCGAAAGGAAAAGAAAAACTTGATCTCATCGAAGAGAGATTGAGAGCAGTGGAGGGATTCGGTGATTATCCTTTTGTAGACATGATCGACCTGTGTGCTTAGTGCTAGACGTCATCATTCCCCCGAAATTCAAGGTACCAGATTTTGATAGGTACAAAGGGACGACTTGCCCCAAGAATCACTTAAAAATGTACTGCTGAAAGATGGGTCCATATTCTAGAGACGGGAAGTTATTGATGCATTTCTTCCAATATAGTTTGGCCGGAGCGGCAGTCATCTGGTATACTAACTTGAAAGCTTCTCACATCCACACATGGAAAGACTTGATTATTGCCTTCATTAGGCAGTATCAGTATAATACTGACATGGCTCCCGACAGAACCCAACTGTAGAATATGAGCAAGCGGGAGCACGAGTCTTTTAAAGAATATGCCCAACAGTGGAGAGATTTGGCAGCGCAAGTGGCCCCTCCCATGGTCGAGAGGGAGATGATCACGATGATAGTAGATACACTGCTATTATTCTACTATGAGAAGTTGGTGGGTTATATGCCCGCTAGCTTTGCAGATTTAGTGCTCGCGAGAGAGAGAATTGAAGTAGGCTTGAAGAGAGGGAAGTTTGATTATGTCTCTCCCGCCGGAACCAACAATAGGAGGACTAGAACAGTTGGGGAAAAGAGAAAGGAGGGGGACGCCCACGCTGTCACATCGACACCTGCTTGGCCAAAACCTTACCAAGCCTCGCATGGTACCCACCAATACGCACATCATCACTCGAGTTTTTCGGCACGCGCCGGAAGCTCTTCCTGCTCAGCGCTCGTCCAGCCAAGGACGAGATCAGTGTTTTTATGCTTTTTCTGATTGATAGGTTTCGCTGGTTGAGCTATTGGTCAGTCGATTGAAGGTTAAGCTCGAATGAAATTCGTGTCTTATCTTTACTTCTCTTTTATCTCCAATAAAAGATAAGTAAAGAGGGGCAACTGTCACACCCTAATTTCGTTCGGGGACACTTGTTGTCGGTATGTGGACCTTGGTTGATCACTTTAGGACACTTAAAACAAGCATCGCGTGTAATCCATAAAGTTCTGTGATGTTTCGGAAAGAAATCAGCCAAAAAAATGAAAATTGGGGTGTATTTAGAAAAATGGCGGTGTAAATAGCAACTGGGCTCATTTAGGCCCATCCAAAAGACTCCGGAGAAAAGGTTGCTTCTGGTGTAAATAGCAACTGGGCTCATTTAACACCTCCCCTTTTCTCCTATAAATAGGGGAAAAAGGTTGAGTTTAAAGGGTCCACCAATTTTTGCACTAAGTTTTCACTTGAAATTAGTGAGGAGAAGAGAAAGAAGGGGAAAAATCCAAGCCGAAGTACTTCCATAACGCTTCTGAGACGTTTTCGTAAGTGATTCCGTGGAAGTTCTTCGCCGTTCTTTGTTCGTTCTTCATCATTCTTCGATCTTCAACCGGTAAGTTCTCGAATTTGATGCTTTCAATTCATTCTATGCACCCTCAGTGGTCCATTCTTGTTTTGCATGCTTTCATTCTTATTTCGTTTACTTTCGGTATTCTTTTCTTCCGTTTTTAACGGGTTTCGACTGATCATTTAAGTCGTTATCTCGTTTAATAATTGATAAAAATGGATTTCAACCGATCATTTGTGTTGTAATCTCGTTTAATCTCTGTTAAAACAAAATCCAACCGATCATTCGTGTCGTAGCCTCGGTTAAATAAAAAGAAAGCAAAAAATAATAATAAAATAATCAAAATATCTGAAAAAATAATAATAAAAAAAGGCCCAATCGGACATTTTACTTTGAAAGTCCCTTTAAATGAGTTGATAATAATCAAGTGAAACTAAGGCTAAAATCAACTCACAAATCAAGCTTTGTCCGCAAAAAGGTTACTTGAAACTGTTTTAAGGTCCAACGCCTTAAACGGTCCCCTTTGCTTTTATTGGTTAAAATAGACCGTTCAAAATTATAAAATCAAACACACCATGTAACTTTACTGCTTTTGCAAAGAACTACGTAGATCTGATTTCCTCATCGCAATTGAGGATATGTAGGAGCAAAAGCCCCTCTTTTGTCAACCCCAAAAGATAAAAAAATATAAAAAAGGGAAAATAAAACAATTTGAAGTCATGGTACTGCACATTTAATTAAAAGTCGTCGTCCCTTGTGACGGACGCGTGGGGTTCTAATACCTTTCCCGTGCGTAAAAACAACTCTCGAACCTTTCATACTTAAAGTTTGTAGACCCACTTTTTGGTTTTTCTAACGTTTTCCTCAAATAAACGTTGGTGGCGACTCCGCGCATTTTCCTCCCTTGAAAGACGCACCCGTGAGTCTCGTGTCGCCCTTACGCTGAAGAGTAGGTCGCGACAATGTGTAAATTGTAACTATAAACACAAAAATTAAAGGCTAGTTAATGGTAACAACATAAAAAAGACACAAATTTTAGACAAATTAACACATAAACTTTGTGGCTTACATCTATATGTGTTAATCTCTAATCCACCTTTGTCTTGTCTTTCTTACGTTTGTGTGTATGACGAAACAACTCTGATAGGGTAGGAGGTTTGTCATTCAACTTTGTCTAAAATAAATTGAGAATTGAAAAATGAAAATATCCATCACAAAAGGCAAACATGTTTCTTAACTTATTAATGTTATTATATTCCCATTGGGTCCAATCAGTACAGTCAAATGACAAGGTATGCTACAATCTCATGATTGGAACCAATTAATTCAACTTTAAAACAGTAACATGCCTAATAGAAACAAATAATAAAAAATAAATATCATCACACAAAATTTAACTCCTACAAATCCAGTTAGAAAAATAGTAAAAAAAAATCATTAGAAGCACAACAGATAACTGCTAAAGTTGTTCATTCTAAACTAAAATAGAAATTTCAATGTTCTAACTTGCCTAAAATAGAAAGACAACCAACCGATCAATAAAATAAGAAATATTGGACTAGATACAATATTTGGGGTCACATGAAAGTTTCAAATTCAAATTTAATTCAGATTTTTGTTGTGCATCTTAGCCTAAAAAAATGAGAAAAGATGCCAAAGTTACAGTGTAAGCTTGCAACACTATATAAGATATATGAATCTGATAAACTTGGGTGAATATCAATAGCATAACAACTAATATCAAATTAACCTCAATGGAGATCATCACTAAATATCAATTAAAGTGAAACTTTTTAATGTTTTCTAGAATTTTTCCAGAATTTCCCTATGCTGAGAAGTGGTAATAAAGCCACCCATATGGAGTGAAACTCCAAATCCTTCACATTCATTTGCTTGGTTAATTTTTGCAGTTAAACTTTTTACCTTGAATTCTTTAGTTCCTCAATGTTTTTTACCTTGAATTCTTTAGTTCCTCAATGTTGGCATAATTTGTTCCACACGTTTTCCACAGTCCAATGTGGCTTCTTCATTGTTGTGTTAGCCTCATTTAAGTGATTTTTCAATATGGCAACATCTCACATTTCAAATTTATTTCTTGCCCTACTATGGTAAGGTCGACAGATAAAATACTTTCTCTACAAAATAAAATGAGTTAAAAATATAATAATATAGATTGACATTAATAATTACTTTAAAGTAATCACTAATATAAACACATACCAGAAACTCAGTGAACCACATCTTTCTAACTGTAAGAGGTACCTTCTTCCATGATGGCCTTGCTTCTATATAATGGCTTTTGAAAATATCACCTATGGTAGTAGCTGCAACATATGAAGGCAAGAATCTACAACAAATATATTTTTATATGTACAAGTTATATATAAAATACATTAAAATTTAACATGCTTAAATTTGAAGTGATGTACCTATCTCCATCAAGTATTAAAACAAGCTTGTGGCTACTGCTTTGCATTCTGATGCATTTTGAGCATAAGTAGAACCAGATGCTCCATGTGATTCTCCTCCATGCCAAAAATCAAAAGTAGTTGAATAAGGTGCTCTAATTGGTAGGGTAGAACTAGCATGTGCTCCAACTTGTTATCCGAATGAAGGAGTAGAACCATCATTTGCTCTTAGTGAAGGAGAGAAATCCACATTTGCTCCAACTAAAGAAGCTTCATCAACATGAGCTCTTAGTGATGTTGTAGTACTAACATGTGCTCCAAGTGTCCCAGACATTGGATGTCCACCATGTCCAAAATGAGGTGTCCTAGTTGATGTAGTAGTATGAGGTGTCCTAGATGATGTTGTAGTAACAGCTTATACTCCAAGTGTATTGGTTGGTAATTGATTTAGTTGTTTCTGTAATATCACATTTTTCGTAAATAAATTTAAAAGGTTTTTTTTTGGTAAAAAAATATAGAGTTCTAGAAAATGGTGAGATTTTATAATTAAAAAAAATAAGGAGAAACAAATGTATTAAAATAATGGTTTGAAGGAAAAAAAAAAAAGAAAGATATTTGATTTATTCATTTGATAGGAAATAAAATTGAGTATTTTTTTAAATAATAAAAAAATAGAGTAAATAATAGGTTGTGAGTACCCTAACTATAAATAGAGGCATCTTAGGTCATTTTTGAGACTGACGATACTTCTTACGCCTCCTCTTCCTCTCAATTTCGTTTCCCATTTTCCTCCTCCCAAAACTCTCTTTTTCCCGCATATCACCAAACCTGCCTCAGAAAAACACTAATCTCGCACTCATTCAAACCTTGTGTTCGAGGGAGCAGATTGTTAGGTTGATGACTATGAAGAGCCTCATGCTAGAGGACACGGGAACACAATGCTCTGATAGGATGTGACATTGGGGTATAGATTTCTATATTAACTACATGAAGTCTTGGACGCCCCTGTTTTGAGCCAAGATGATTTATTATTTATTTGGACAAGTTTTATTATGATGTTAGAAAAGTGAATGTGAGCCTTTTACCCTGTTGAAAGGCTTGTATTTAAATGTGTTTTAAAAAACTTTTAATTAATTCTGATTTCTTATTCTTTTATTATTAATACATATATGTGAGGGGTAGAGGGCATCACATTTAGTGGTATCAAAGCAGGTCAAACCTTTGGTCGGCCAGTGTGTTATGTGCTTACCATATTCTAGTGTGCACTCTGTGTGATTACTTATGAATGCTTTTGTTGAACATGCTTGAATTATTATTTGTATTTTCCTTTGCATGATTAAATGAGATTGAATGATGTCTGTGATGTGTGTTGCATCCTTAATGTCTGCTATACCATAAATCCATTATTGAGACATAAGTTATGAGACTGGCCATCTCTATAATTTGTGAAGTGCGGTAGGATGTCATGGCAAGCCATTAAGTGATACAAGTTGTCTTGAAAACTTGATGTGTGTATTAATGTCGTCAAGAACCTTGAACTTGCAAGTGTGATGTGAATGAGTGTGTTTAATCGATGTGCTAACATGTGTTGGCTAATCCCTTCTTTTCTTAGTGTGTGATCATAAATGTGATTCTTGAAACTTATGATTCGTTAAATACATCCTAGTGACTGTTTAATTCTTACTTCTTATATGTATGCTATATACTTGTTATAGAAACCTTATAATTCTATGTATGCTTGTAGTATGGTGTTCTACCTTAATTGCATAGATAATATCGTTGTTTGTGATTTCTTGTTCTTAGTGATGCTAATATCTTATAGTTCGATGACCCATATCATGATATATTTCATAAGGAATACTATTTTGACTATACCTTCTAGTTCTAGTACAACCCATTTTCTTGTGTTGCATGCTGAAGTCAAGTAACTCGATTATACTTGCAAGCCCTAGTATAATTCATTCTTTGTGTTGTGAGCCTATGTCAAATAGTTTTTTATTAATGATGTTTATGTCACAATCAAACGATTGTTAACGTCTCCATATGGGTGTAAATTGTGGTCATGTTTTCATTTATAGAATTCATTCGAAATATTTGTTGTTGATTATGAATAAGTGATCATTCTTGATTTAAAATTATCGTCTCCTAATCAATCAAGTGTTCATCTTGTTATGGGCTGCTCATCTTCCTATCATGTCCTGTTAAACTGCTTGATAATATGTCATGTTGTTACTTCTGTTACGAATAAAGAGAGACTTCGCCCTTGCCAATCACTTTAAGGTGTTTCGAGAGGAAAATACTTGAGTGGGCACGATCCTTGTTACTTGTAGACAAAAGTCAAACTTAGTAAGTCGTGCACCTGTGTTCCTTAAGGCGTTAATTGCTAAGCATGGAAGGGTTCGAAAGTGAGTGTTCTTGCGTAAGGTAGGTGACCTAAAGGATTAGTGATGATAATTGTATGATTAGCGAGATAAATCTTAGTTATCTTTACCTTAATATGGGAAAAGTTTAAGGATGCTTTGATGACTACCTTAGTACCTGTTGTGGCCTCTACGTGTACCTGGTCATGCTTAGACAAGATCGATGTCCCTGTATGTTCATGGGATGCATGGACATGATCTCCCTACCTTGAGTTAGCTCTTGTAGTGATTTTGGTGATTGACGCTTTAGTGTGTTTCGAGTTAGGTTGGAGTATGTGAAGTATCTTAAAGTTGTTATAGACCCTTGAGAATCACCTTTCATGTTAAGCGTTTTGTTATGTATTTTAGTTAGATGAGGATGACCCTTAGAGTATGCTACGTCTAAGTGAGAGATAACTATAAATCCTTCTCAAGCAAAAGTCGTTTTGAGATGAGAGGAAACCTAAGATTTGAGTGCTCCTTTAACCTATATTGATCCCATATGGTTGGAGCGTTCTCGCAAAATAACGTGACCCTGACTGGTCTCCCTATGATTTTACCTAGTAAGAGTAACCTGACTTGCTAGTGTGTGGTTTGTCTTGTCATATACTCCTAGGCGCCCAATGAGGTTTTTCACTGACATTGTACCACATTGCATATAGGATTGAGTCTTAGTGAATCTTTTGCATAACGCTTGTGTATTGATCGATATTGATTGATTTAGTGATATTGTGTTTTGATCATGGAGTACGTGAATGTTGTGAAAATGAATGACATGTGTGGTGTTGTGATGTGATGTTGTGCAACAAAGTGGTGAAATAATGTGAGTTATGCTTAAGTAAGTTGTATTTTGTTTATATGATATTTATACCTATATGTTTTCTTGTTTCTCTCTATTAGTTAGGAATGTGATAACTCACTCCTCGTGTGCTATTTGTGTTTGAATCCTGTGATGATCTCAAACCTTGTGTTCGTGGGAGCAGATTGTTAGGTTGATAACTATGAAAAACCTCATGCTAGAGGACACGAGAACACAATGCTCTGATAGGATGTGACATTGGGGATATAGGTTTCTATATTAACGGCATGAAGTCTTGGACGACCCTGTTTTGAGCCAAGATGATTTATTATTTATTTGGACAAGTTTTATTATGATGTTAGAAAAGTGAATGTGAGCCTTTTACCCTTTTGAAAGGCTTGTATTTAAATGTGTTTTAAAAAAAATTTAATTAATTCTGATTTCTTATTCTTTTATTATTAATACATATATGTGAGGGGTAGAGGATGTCACAGTTTCCTCATTGAACAAATTTTGAGAATAAACTTTTCTTTTCTTTGGTTTGACACCTATAAATACCACAAAAATTTAGTGTTTAATCAAAATTCATATAAGTTTATAACAAAAGCTAATTAAAAACACAAGAATATATAATGTCATATATGTTACCCCAAAATAAAAGTTAAAAGTCAAGAATAGACTTAGCTTACATTTAATAACAAGAAAAGTAAATACAAAGATCATTCATCATCATCTTTATCATCATCATTATTTTCTTGATCAAATTCATGGCCATCACCACCACCACCACGATTATCATCAGATAATATTGATCATCAAATTCAATTTCCTCCCCATACTCCTCTTCATTAACTTTCACGTCATTTTGCACATTATTGAATTCCACCTCATCCTGCACATTATATTCATTATGTTGACCAACATTAAGTAAATTTCTTTGTTATTTATCCATATCCCCCTTCATCATCTTTTAAGTGACCAAATAACTCATCATTTGATGCAAAATCAGTATTAAAAAAAACATCTTGATATCCTCTTGTGTATTTCGATCATCAGCCATACCTCTTGTTTTGGTTTTAATGACAACCCACCAATTGAACTTTTCCTTAATTTTCAGGATAAGGCATATAATATACTTGAATTGCATTTGTTGCATGTATGAAAGGATCATAATTCAAATACATTTTACAATGATGTACCTCCACAATACCATATTCTTTATGAACTTTTACACCACAATTCCTTTCAAAATCAAACAATTGACAATAAAATACAACTAAATGTTTGGTTGGTTCTCCTTTGTTTTCATGCAATATGGGCATGCCAATCTTCCTAATTTACTCCAACCAGACAACATACCATATGCGGGAAAATCATTGATAGTCCATATTAATGCAGCTTGCATTATAAAATTTTGTTTTTATTCTTATATATCATTTGTCCGCACACCTTCACTCCATAATAATTTTAACTCAAATGGTTGCAAATATACATCTATTTTGTCCTTTGGATTTTTTGGCCTAGGGATAATTAAAGTTAAAAACATATAGGGGGTTGTAATCCATAGTTTTTGAGGCAGATTGTAGGGAGTTACAATTACTGGCCAACAAGAAGAAAGATTTCTTGATTGACCATATGGTGTGAAACCATCAACACATAAGCCTAATCTAACATTTCTCGATTCAGCTGCAAAAATGGGATACATTTAATCAAAATGTCTCCATGCTTCTCCATCTGATGCATGACACAAAACTCCTTCCTCTCTTCTATTTCAGAATGCCACGTCATATGCGAAGCAAAACTCATTGAGGCATATAATCTCTTAAGCCTAAAGAATGAGCGGTAAATAATGCATTCTCTTCATAGGGACACTTTTATGCTTACCCCTACCCACCTTTGTTTCCTTAAAATGAGATTTGTGACAAAACTTACATTTTGTTAGTTGTCTATCTTCCTAAATGTAGAATAACACACAACCATCAACACAACAATTAATTTTTTTTTTTTTTTACAGATAGACCAAGTTTTGAAACTATTTTTAAGGTCTTATAGTAATCTTCAAGTATAAAATTATTGCAGGATGTGTCTCTTTCAAAGGAGCCAATGTTTAATTAAAATATCGTTGGGACATGTTTCCCTTTGATTTAATTGTCAACAACCTAACAACAACAAATAATTTAGTGTGGTTATTACATCCCGACCACAGTGGTCCTTGGCAAGCATGCAATAAATCATAAAAAAAATTGCATCAATATTAGGACACTCATCATTTTGTTGATCATAATGTTCCCCAAACTCTTCCCCCAACAACTTCATAGATCATGCTCTCAAATCTATCAAACTATTCATTATGACCCTTATGTGCATTGCTAGCTAAATTTGGATGAGCATTAAAAACATATATTACACAAATTTGGATCACTTTCTCCGTGACATGTCCAATATCAATAATCAGATGTAAAACCCTTCTTGTACAGATGAACATTAACATCTTTAGAATCTAAGAAGGTGAGATTTTTTCATTTAGAACAAGGACGTCTAATTTTACCATTTGACAAGTTTCGTTGTTTGCATGCAAAAGACACAAATTCAGCTTCCCGATTCAAAAATCCTTCAATGTATACCCCTTTCGGCAAGGCAAAAGTCTATTATACATCCAACTACAATTTTCACGGATATCCATATTCTGTCATATAATTAAGCAAAACCAAATTTCAACGACTAATACATTTTTTTTAAAAGTATAACTTCATACATGAATAATAACAACAATTCAGCCAACAAAAAGAATTTAAACAACAACCAGAAAGTTTGGAAGCAACCAAAGTATTATACAACAAACCGAAGTTCTGACAAGAAACATAATTATACAACCAAAATATTGATAACACTATTACAAAGTAGGCTTTCTACATCGGTTCTACAAGACTTTTTACATCAGTTTTGACGTGTCATAGTAGCCGATGATGTAGAAAGTACATCATCCTACTACGACGGATAACGGACCATCTTAGAATGGGTAGTGTTCAAAGACGGGTTTCAAGCAAAACCCGATGTAGCATACTAACTTTTCTACATCAATTATTAAGAGGACCGATGTAGATTATCTTCATTCTACGACGGGTTGTCCTCTAAACCCGTCTTTGAATTCCACATTTCTACATCGGTTGTGCTGATAACCGATGTAGAATGGACATGATACTACATTGGGTTTTGGCGACAAACGTCGTAGAAGGATACCCCTTGATAAAGAATTCTACATCGATTGTGGTTGTAACCGATGCAGAATTGTTCGGATACTACATCGGTTTTTGGAATAACCGATGTAGATTTACTAATTTTATTTTTATTTTTTTGCTTTTTTGTTCATGAACGACAATAACAATATTTAAATATAATTAAACCTAATGTCTCCTATGACACTTATTTTATAAACATTGGTCAAATTTCAGAAATGAAAATAGTAAATTTCAACAATAAACACTTATTATAAAAACCCCAATTTGAATCTGATTTGTGGTTTGGATCGATGCCACCATTCTTCATCTCAGGAGGACAAGAAATAAGGCAAAGCCTGCAAAACCAAGTTCCCAGGAAGTTGAGGAAGCATTGGCTCCAAAAGCTTAACATATAAGAATTAGTGAAAGGGGGGGGGGGGGGGTTAACAATTCTGTTAAGAGATTAAAAAAGTAATGCAGGTAAGAATACCTTGAAGGAAACACTCCAGCAGCAGACCTAGGAACAAGATGACTACCAATGAGAAATTCCACTGAAGGGAAAATAATTCTGTACAAAAACAAAACAAAATATTAAAAAAAACAATTAATACAAAAGAAAGTAGAACTTATATGCAGGGAAAATTAAAAAGAATGATCATAAAGACATCATGACATATAGGCAACTTATGGTTCCATTAAAGCTAATAAGTATAGCAATTGCATGCCATGCATGGTTTATTGTGAACAATGTCAATCCATGAAGAAGAACCATCTGTCCAATATTAATGATGGATCTCTGCACAGATTTATTGCCTCCCCTAGCCTACATCTGTATGCAGCATGACCCTATCCTCTTTCATTCCTCTCTACTGAAAATTTGCCACTGATGCTGTCAAAGCACCACAATCACTAGCTGCCTTCATCAGTAGTTCAGAGAATTGTTTCTGCATAAATTAGAGAAATATGACACAAGCATTACAATGTATGTCTTGCATTGATTAAAATTTACACTCAATAATAGTTCAACATTTACATCAATTTTCTACTAAAGTTGGTAGTGAGGATATATGGTGATATTATAATTTAGAACTAATTTGTTATTGACCCCAAGATTAAAATTTGTAATTTCAATTGGGTAACTAGGTGAAAGTATAGGAAAAAAACATTTAAAATTTGTAATTTGTTATTGACCCCAAGATTAAATAGAAGACATCACAAGTCTCGGATGGTGACTCCAGGATCCTGCGGTTGTCTTTTAAATGTAGAGAGGTTCAGGTTCATAAATATTGTGCACTATTTTAGTCTTTTTTATTTTGGGTTTCTTTTCTTTAAGGAGAAATTGAGTTAAACAAAATTTTATCAAAGGGGATTTTTGAAAAGGTAATTTTTTTAAAGAAGATTTAAAAAAAAACAATTTTTTAAAAGAGCTATTTTTAAGAGTTTTAGACTTTTTCTTCTCTTTCTTTTTTCCTCCAAATTTTAAGACTCAAGTATATAATATTTAAGAAATTTCAACTTAAAGATTAATTTTTACATTAAGAAGATTATAAAATTACTAATAACTTTAATTTTAAATATTATTTAGTTTTAACTTTTAAATAGTTTTTAAGCTTAAAAGTTGTATTAAATGCTATATTAGTATGACATCGAAATCGAACAATACTAGTACAAGTAATACTAGATTATGTTTGATGGCGTATGGTACATTACTGGAAAGAAAAAAAATTAACACTTCAATAAAAAAATGTATTCTATTTATTTAAATTTGTTATGTTATATTTCTTTTAGATAAATGAAAGATTTTAAGGTGAACGTTCAACAAAAAAAAAAAAAAAACTGTATATAAAGATTAACACATTTTATATGCCTTTCATTTTCCAAAGAAGCAAATTTTTAAAGGAAACTAGATCCAATAGCTAGCGATTGATTTAAGAGAGTTTTAGATTTTCACAACAGTTGTATTCACTTTTTTAAAAAAATTATTTATGCATTGTTATTTAATTTTCTTTCTTTTCTTTTTTTATTATTATCTACGCTTGATAATTTCTTTTTAGAAAAATTGACGCAATTCAATTTGTAAATTTTACAAATGTGAAAAAGACAACTAAGTTGGGAAATATAACTCATCCTATTTAGAGATGGGTTGATGAATTGTAAAATGATGCGTTCCAAGCCTATATATTTGTGAAATTTCATCACCTTAGTATCAGCTTTGTCGTTAGTCTCTTGATCATGTCCAGAAGGTTCCCTTGATTCGTGAGGTGTACATTCAGACTGGACGAATAAAATTCAAAAGACTGTTATTAACAAGTTTTCCCATAAAACAATGCCAACTCACTAACAAAAAGGGAAATTCCTACATTCTTACCTTGTTCCACATGCTAGGCTTAATCATCAACATTTGGGGGGAGCAATTGAGTTCAAGCTTCCATCTATTTTAAAACAACTGAATAAGGAACTACCAGCACAAAAATAAACAGGTAAGATTGGATAAAAATAAAATTTAAAGAAAAAATAAATATAGAAAAAAATAAAATTTCAAGAATAAAAAAAAAAAGGATTTAATAAGATGTAATAAAGTAAAAGAAATCATAATTTATGGTTGCTTCCCAGTTTTCATCCATGATTGGGATGGGTGCTCCAAGAAGTACAACTTTTTCTACAAGTTCAGCTGTCAATAATAAGCAGGACAGATATTAAAAGTATGGTAACCTTTCATTCAACGGATAAACATGAAAAGAGTATGCAGGGACATTAAATTATATGCATCCATCACTACAGGTTAAAACATAAAAGAACAGGAAAAAAAAACAAAAAAGGGATATGAACATCATTCACAGCACTACTTAGAAAATAATAACTTCGCTTTATCAGAAAGTTATAGCCTAAATCAATTACTTGAAGTAAGCCAATCTTGAATTGGAGTGCTCACAGCAATCAGATTCTTGGACTCCCACTACAACGCATACCTAACTTTTGGCAAGACCATATGAAAGGTCATTTTTTTGGCAGGAATCATCACCATCAATCATAAAAATAATAACATTACAGGTTTTAAAGTTAAGATAAACTAAACTAAATTACAAGCTGATTTCAATGTAACAGTAGTTTTCTATCAGCATGTTGCATCAACATAAAAAATTCCTAGGTGAAACCACCTTCCTTGACCAATGGTACTAGTATTATTGAAGGGAAATGTTCAATGTTGTACCTCTCCAAGTTGTCATTCTGTCCTTCCCATGGCCTTATAAAATCTTCCTTCTGAGACAAATCCTGAGACTAAGATCTCAACCCCTAGCCTCTGCAAGAAGAAGTTCAGTATCATGTATCATTGATGCTCAGTATCCTATATCATTGGGAATTGGAGAAACCTACCCAGTCGAGAATATTTAATAAAATAAAATTAATAATTAAATTACACTACTAATATAAGTATATGATTAAGTTTAATTATATAAATTGATTGATACTAAATATTATTATTAGAATAAGTTCAAAACAGATATTTACAGCTCTATATACCGTTTCATTTACATGTTCAGAAAAACTCAATCCTAAAGATGTTCAAATCTGATATTTCCAAAGTTAGGACACAATGGGACAAATATCGGTAGGTATGAAACCCTGCCAGCAAACAAAATATTTGGATATGGCATAAACACTCCTGTCGCGCCCAAGACAATGCAGAATAATAATGGTGTCTATGGTGTATTTGCTTTTTAGTTGAAAATTCTCAAACCAATGTTTAGGACAATAGCTGAAGTGACATTTTTTTTTGTCTCGTGAATATTTGTGATCTTTCAAATGAAAAACCAATTATACAGATTATACAGTTACATACGAAATTCGTGATAGGAAATTGTTCAAGAATTTGTTATGCTATTGTACAATACCTGGAGAAGAGGGTGCCACGATCACATCTATAATTATGGTGCCACTTCTTCTCACCATGTGTTGCGAGAGTAGTGTTTCCTAATGCCAGTGAAGTCTCCAAGAGCCCTTGAAGGGACATGGTGAACACATGTGGGCTCGGGACACAGATAATTATTAGTTAATAAAACAAAAACTGAGATAAAAAACAATCAAAACAACTAAGATGGGTATGTATGCATATAACAGATGAAGCTTACCATTTGATTCAGCACATAAGCCTGTTGATTTGCTGATGACAGACACACATCAAGAGTGACATCATATTGGTCTATATAGTTGCTAACCTTAGTAAACACCAGTCCATTTATTTTTGCACAAACGTCACTAAGATTACCTTGTATTGTTTGTCTCCTAATTGTGAAATAGTTGCAGACTCTGGTGAAAAGATTATAAGTTGAATCTGAAATCAGTCCGTGGGACCAAAAGAATTCAGCTTTGGAGTTCAAATCAGTATCAAATTCCATTAGAGGATTGCCTATCTGCACATATATGAACACGTTATATTTTTCACATAAAAATGATTTCTTATGTTGTAATTATTCAAAATTTCCCTATACTCAGTGCTACCCCCTTAAGATTGAAGTTGGTCTTTGTTTGAACAATAAGTTGTGCAAGTTGTGGAGCATAGTGACCTGCAAAAAACAAAACAATTTTGTATTACCTTATTGCAGTTTCAAAATGAATATATTTTAGACTTATTTCAATTATTTCTTTCTACCTGCATAGCTCTCCCCTGTAATGAAGATGTCATTTTTTGAGTACTCAGGGAATTCAGTGAACCATCGCTGTAGAAAAATAAGATTATCTCTAGCTGTAATTTCATCTGTCACTAAGGTATAGAAAGATGTATTATTAGATATGTAAATATAGAAACATTATTATTAGTATTAACTACAATGATTATTAGAATCATAACCAATGATTATTAGAATCATAACCACATAATTGTATTGTGCATATAAAAGACTATCAGATCAATGGAAAAGGCACGGCCTAAATTATCTTACATGTATTGCTTGAGTATGAAAATCCAACACCAGCTGGTGATTCCAAGTATAGCACATTTGCCACTATAAAAAAAATGAAAAATCAATAAGCAATTTTGCTTACATGTAATGTATGGTCACAAGGAAACAGAAGAGCAGTTGACAATGGAAGAGCCTTTGAGAACAGAAAGAACCTTCCCAAACCAACCAAGTTGACCTCACAATTCCCCATCCGAATTCTTGACAATGGAAGGGCCCGTAACCCATTATACACACACCAAAAACCGTTTAAGTCAGAAAAATAAAACAGTACTACAACATACATATATATCCATGCACAATATGTTTGATAAGAATGTATTAAATAAGTATTCAATTATTGAACCTACTAAAGTAATAATATATTTTTTATGAGTAAATATTTTAGTTTTTAAAACTTAAGTATCGATTTAATCTTTGCTATAACAAAATCTTTACTATAATATTTAATTTAAAAATTGAAAATTATTTTAGTTCTTTTGAATATAAATTAACTGTATTTTTTATTTATAAAATCCAAATCTAGAATAAATAAGAACTAAAGTAACAAACGCCTTATAACATTAAGAAAATATAAATAGAAGTCTATTTTACATTCTACAATACATCAAGCTTTGATGTAATATTTATACCGTACGTCCTATATAGACCTAAACCTTATATGAGAATAAAAAATAAAAGTGCATATAATTAATGACTTTTCGTGTAAAATACAAATTAACATTACTCACACATTTTAATATTTGTGTTGGTGATTAAAGGTGTTCCTGACTATAGCAACTTCTAGTGCCGCCGCTGCTACTGCCATAGTATACTTAGCAGAATTTGCACCATCAGCTGCAAGCAGAATTCACATAGAGAGTTATAATTAAATTAGATGGCATCAAAATACAAAGCCTGATGAGTCAGCTTGGATCAATATTTTGTTAGTTATAAACAAAATAAATTTATTTGATCGAATTATCATTCTTTAAGTTTGACAAAACTATTTTAATTCTCCCTTATTAATATATACTCCACTAGTTTCAACAAAAGCATCATGGGCAGCCTGCAAAAGGAGAATATGAGCACGGTGGATGTCTAATTTTCAACAATTACATCCATAATAAATTATAATCAACGGTGGAATATGTGCATGCTCGTCATTCCATATAATGTCCTTTCTTTTTGGTATTGAATGATGGTAACTAGTAAGAAAATAAACCAAGCTTGATGAAAATCTCGTATCAAATGGAATAATTTGCCAAGCAGAATGAAAGGAAATCTACTATTAAATTCATGTTGGCAGACATCAAATAGCAACTTACAGAAACAAACAACACACCGTAATGTTACAAAAAGAAAATATAAGAATCATCACTTAGATATAAAAAAGAAGAATACTTACCCCTTCTTGGTATTCAATCGAGTCCCTACAGCTGTACCACCCTGGGCAAGCTGTTCAAGTAACACCTCTGCTTAGTAGAACTCCAAAAGTAAATAGTGTAGAATAAGCATTTATGGTTTGTACTTAAGTGTCTAACCTGATACATGCGTGGAAAAGTGTCAATTACCCTATCAATACCGTACTTCACCTGTAGATAGAGGAAAAAGTAGTGACTAATGAGAAATCACTCCCCACAGGATATTACCATCCAACATCAATGATACTGAAAATACAGAACAACATAAGGCATAAGCCAAACATAAGAAGGCTTAATTACTTGTGTAGTAAACATTACTTTGTGGCAAATAAGTTTCAACAATAATGACCCGCCTTGTCGCTACGATATCACTTCTCTAAATCACGTAAATTTCAATTTTTAAATGAAAATTTTGTTAATTTTCTTATGAAACACAAGAGTAATTTTTTCGCGATATATGTTCACCAAACAACGCACAAATACTTGAATGAATATATATAGATATATTAACTAAATACACATAATTCATATGACTGAAAGTAAATTAGTTCATACATAGAATGAAATATGTGATATACATCCTCATTTCAAAAGAACTATAGAATCATCTACGGAGGATTTGATTAACAAAACATAACTCTCTCCCAAAATAATCCCAATGTCATACATCGGCTTGGCGGCTCCAACAAAAGAATCTCACTCAATGTAATCTACCACTGTCAATATATTCCCACGAACGAAGGTTCGTGAGCATCACCAACCACATGTTACAAAAATTGCAAGGGTGAGTTTATTACATAAGAAATCAACAATGATCAAATAATCATAATTAGCAAGAGAAACAATATCAAGTACCATGCTCATACACAATTATCGATCAATACAAACATACACTTAATAAATATTCATCAACTTTTCCACAATTCCAATCAATCATGCTCAATATGATGCATGCACTTGACCTCAACTTTAAAATGCAATGTGGTACCATTCGTCAGGAAATAACCTAAGCATGTTCACACGACACTCTCACTTAGGAAAACTAGGTTGCAAGTGTGGAGGTCAGCCTGTCGTGCATAAACAACTCCTTCCTCCCCCCCCCCCCCCCCCAATGGTGATCAGCCTGAGTCTTAAGGGAGTTCCAAACCGAGTGACATGCTCCCAAGTACAAGTATTTCCCTTCATGAGAAACTACTAGTACTTACTAACAAAGTTTATATGATTTTCATGCAATATGAAGTATGAAACATGGGCACCATCAATGTACTGATCATGGATAATTAAAGATTCTAAGCCACGCCCCTCCAGAGTTGCTTAATCTTTAACCACTCTATTTGCCCCACCTAGGATATCCATCATTGCCACTGCACCCCCCATGTACATACACAACATACATCATCACAATGACATTTTCAACATCTCATCTCAATGTCATTATCAGCATCAACATCATCTAATCTCAATGTCATTTTCAACATCAACATCATCTAATCTCAATGTCATTTTCAACATCAACATCATCTCATCCTCAATGACATTATCATCATCAACATCATCTCATCTCAATGACATTACCACCAATAACAACATCATTTCATCTCAATGACATTAGCAACAATAATAACATCATCTCATATATATTTTATCATCAATAACATCATTCTCTATCAACATTATCATAAACATGAATGTCATTTGATATCAATTAATATCATCAATAAATCTCATTCCATGCATACATGCATATATAGTTCATTCTGAGTAGGGATTTGTGTGGATTAATTGTTTTGTGATGTGTATGTTTGTAACTAATAGGAGTAGTTATATGTGCAAGGTTATGATTCTTTGAAAAAGTAACATAAGGATTTCAAGGAATCATGGTTGGGCGACCTAACAACACCACTGCTGAACTTCTACCTCATATGACTCAAGTGCTAGAGACCTTAGTGCAAGATCATGATGTTGAACAAATCGAGTATCGGGGGTTACCTACTTTCACTAAGCACAATCCACCCAAGTTTGAAGGCAACTTTGATCCAGAAGGAGCCTAGTGTTGGCTTTTTGATGTTGAGAGGATTTCCATAAGGTCTAAAAAAACAATAATGTCATTCATCAATAACAAATGTATCGCATCCCATTAGTCAAAAATATTATTTTTCTTGAAAATCAGCATGCACAAGGACAGAAATACATTCCCATAATTGGGTTCCTTGACCCAATTATGGTATCAAAGCCATAAAATTATAATAAACTCCCCTCACCTATCATGAGATCTTCGTCAGCTTCTCTCTACGTTGCTTAGAGACCTCTCTCGTTCACGTTCTTTGATCCAAACGTAGAGTTCTATATATCGAATTGAAGTTAATTTAATATATTTTTCCAAAACAAGGTGAATAATAACATTTGGGGTCAATTACCCTTGTCAAAACATAAAGGACTAAGGGGTGTTTCAAGTTCTACTACAAAGAGACATCATTTCAAAATTCCAACTCACCAATGTGACTGGGGTATAGCGAAGATCATGAAAATAACATCAATTTTATAAAAAGGTAACTTCTACAACATCTCATTTTTAAGGGTTTTTCAAAGGAAGAGTAAAAACATCTTATTACGATACCCAAAACACAAGGGATACTAAGAGAAGCTCAAACTAACTAGGAGAAAGGCATAAAAGTCAAGGTTACCTTAGAGAAACTACAAAAGAAAGAATTAGGAGTTACAACAAACACACACTCTAAACTAACGCAACGCGGGTCGAGCACAACAATCGGAGTTGTGCATTGTTCCAATGACGACAATAGTGTGGAGAACGCCCAAGGTGGAGGTTGAAGACGACATAAGGAATAGAGAAGATGCTTTGAATGCACTATTTTGGTTCAATTTAGTGTATTTAGGTTTTATAATTTCAGAAAGGGGCAAGGCTTTCTAGCAAAAAACAATTTTTTTTAAAAAAAGAGGCTTCCTTGTATTTGCAAACGCGAGCAATTTTTAGTGAACCCATTATCGGTCAAGCCATCGCATATATAAATTTCATATTTTTAATATTCCATATTGCTAAAATATGTTTTTCGTCCCTATATATATCAAAATGTTCAGAATATGTCCCTGCAAAATTTAGAATATGTTTTTCATCCTTGCAAAATGTAAATGTGTGATATTTTAGCTGAGAGCTATATTCTTACGAAAGCCAGGATACAAGATAAGTGCTTGTTTGTGTGACTTGGTGTTCTGAGTAGGGATTTGTGTGGATTAATTGTTTTGTGATGTGTATGTTTGTAACTAATAGGAGTAGTTATATGTGCAAGGTTATGATTCTTTGAAAAACTAACATAAGGATTTCAGGGAATCATGGTTGGGCGACCTAACAACACCACTGCTGAACTTCTAGCTCATATGACTCAAGTGCTAGAGACCTTAGTGCAAGACCGTGATGTTGAACAAATCGAGTATCGGGGGTTTCCTACTTTCACTAAGCACAATCCACCCAAGTTTGAAGGCAACTTTGATCCAGAAGGAGCCTAGCGTTGGCTTTTTGATGTTGAGAGGATTTTCACAACAATGGGGTGCTATGAAGAGAACAAGGTCATTTATGCTACCTACATGTTGAGTGAGGAAGCTAAAGATTGGTGGAAGTTTGCTAGATAGACTTTATCAAGTGAGGAGGGAGTCATAGCTTGGAACATGTTCAAGTAGAGCTTCTTAGGGAACTTCTTAATGAGGGACTTGTGTAAGCAGAAAGTCAGGAATTTCTGGAGTTAAAACAAGGAAGCATGACCGAGGGAAAGTAGGCATCAAAATTCATCGAGCTGATGAAGCACTGGCCATAGTATAGAAATGGCAAGAACAGAGAGGACATTTGTGTCCGGTTCAAGAATGGGTTGAGGGTTAACATCTGTACTACAGTGAACATGTTTTAGCTCACTCATCTACTGATGTTAGTAAGCAAATGTCGCATCTGTGAGATCAATGCCAAAGGGAGGAAAGCGGAGCCTAAGTTTGGAGGGCCACAAAGGAGTGAGATGGGCACCATAAGAAGCCATATCAATGACCAAACCAAGCTTAGGGAGGTGGCAAAGGGTACAAGAACAACAACAACTACAATTGTCAGGTTAAGTGTTTCCAATGTGAAGGACCGCATTACAAGAGGGATTGTCCATAGTCATTCATTGCTTGTGCTAATTGTGGTAAAGCAGGGCACATAGTGAAGGATTGTTGGTCCACACCTAAGAGGAGCAATAACCATGGAAGTGGAGCCAAGGTTGAATACAAGAACAACTACGAGTCTAAGGTGGCAAAATCTGATGAAGTCGTAGTGTCTACCCCTACTGACAAACCAATTACTACTTCTAATGCATGCTTAGACTTTTCTATGATGGTCAACGACAAGACTTTCTCTGTGAATTTGATTTGTTGGCCTCTTTCTCATCTTGATGTGGTGTTGGGAATGGATTGGTTGTCATCTAACCATGTTCTTCTCAACTGTAAAAACAAGACCTTGATCTTTGGCGCTTGTGCCCAAGGTATCCCAAGATCTTCAAGTTTAGAGATCTCCCATATGAGTGAATCTTGTATTGGGGAGATGCCTATAGTATATGAATTTCCTCAAGTTTTCCCTGAGGATGTGACTGAGTTACCACCTAAGAGGGAACTCGAATTTTCCATCGACCTAGTGTCTCAGTCTAGTCTTGTATCAATAGCACCATACCAGATGTCTCCAATGGAGTTAGCCGAAGTGAAGGAGCAAGTAGAAGATTTGTTGAATAACCAGTTTGTGAGACCAAGTGTGTCATCATGTGGAACGCAAATGCTCTTAGTAAAGAAGAAAAAGGGTAGCATGAAGATGTGTGTGGACTACAGAAAACTCAACAAAGTGACAATCATAAACAAGTATCCATTATTGAGTATTCATGACCTCGTGGATCAACTAAGAGGTGCCTCAGTGTTTTCGAAGATCGATTTGTGATCGGGGTACCATCAAATTCGGGTCAAGAAGGAAGGTATTCTGAATACCGCTTATCGAATGCGCGTTATTAACACTATAAGTATTAGTTATGTCATTTGGTGAGACTAATGCACTTACTATATTCATGGACTACATGAACCGGATTTTTCATCAATACCTAGAAAAGTTCGTTGTGGTATTCATTGACAATATGTTGATATACTCAAGTAGTCTGGAAGAACACATGAAGCACCTAAGGTTCATGTTGTAGATTTTAAAGGAACAATGACATTATGTGAAACTCTCTAAATGTGTGTTTTGGCTCGAGCAAGTACAATTTCTAGGGCATGTGGTGACGAGTAAAGGAATCATTCTAGACTCGATTAAGGTTGAGGTTGTGATGCATTGGGCATGACCTACAATGCCTATGGAGATTAAAGTTTCTTGAGTTTAGCAGAATATTTGGATTTTCTCGATTGACATTACCACTAACCAAGTTGACTTGAAAAGGCCAAGAATTTGTGTAAAATGACGCTTGTGAGATGAGTTTCTAGAAATTGAAGAAGAGGTTGACGCTTATACCAATCTTGATTTTTCCTGACCCTGAGAAGAAGTTTGATGTAATGACCCACCTCGCTGCTACGATATCACCACTCTAAACCACATAAATTTCAATTTTTAAATGAAAACTCCGTTAATTTGCTTATGAAAAATAAGAGTAAATTTCTTGCAATATACGTTCACCAAACAAAGCACAAATAATTAAATGAATATATATATATATATATATATATATATATATATATATATATATATATATATATATATATATATATTCAAAAGAACTATAGAACTGACTATGGAGGAGTTTATTAACAAAATACAACTCTCTCCCAAAATAATCTCAACGTCATCATGTCGGGTTAGTGGCTCCAACAAAAAATCTCACTCCATGTAATCTATAGTTGTCCATCTGCTCCCACGAATGAAGGTTCATGATCGTTACAGGTACCAACCACACGATACAAAAATTGTATGCGTGAGCTTATTATTAAAAGAATCAACATGACAATCAAATGACCATGATTAGTAAGAAACATTAACAAATGTGATAATTGATGCAATCCTACCCCCCAAGGGCATTGGATAGAAGACTCCAAGAAGATTGGGCCAAAGATGCAAGAGAAGGCCCTAGGGCATTGAAAATTAAACTTCAGATTTCAGAGCTCTTTTAGAGCACAAAATTTCTTGCTCTTCTCTTCCTCTCCCTTCATTCATCTCCTTTTTCCTGCAAGCTCTTATCCATGGCCTCCTATGGTGGTGAGCTTCTTCTAGACTCGTCTTCTCCTTGAAGTGGCGTCTCCTCTCTCTCTTCCTTCTCCATTCCGCTACCATTCATCTTCCAAGAAGCAAAGGAATTCATTGATGAAGAAGATCTTAGGCCTACAAGCTCCAATGGAGCTTACATCATGTGGTATCAAGAGCATCTTCATCTAGGTGATGTTCTTTTGCTTCCTCTATCTTTTTGTTCGGTGAATTCTCTTTAAGTCCTTGTTCTTCATCTTATTCTCCATGTATATCCTCCATTGTCTTGTGGTTTAGTACTATCTAGAGTAGATTCAAAAAAAAATCAACCGATTAAATCTTAGATCTACACTTGTTTTTGCATTTCTATGGTTCAAATTTTGTAGATCTACTCTTGAATCATGTTTTTGTGTTGATTTTAGGTTCTATCATTTTTCATTCATAATATTCTTGTGCTGAACCTTAGATCTAAATTTTCTTCCAAAATATTGATTAGAAAAAAAAACACAAAAATATAAGTGTAAATCACTTAATCCATGTTGTCTTATAGTCATGTTTAGTCATAGTAATTGTCACATTATGTTCTAAGTTTGTGTTGAATTTTTATTTTGTTGATTGAATTCTAGATACATTTGTTCATGTATTCTTTTCATTCTTAGCCTATCTTTTGAATTTTGAGTCTAATTCATGCATGTTATTTAGTTCATAACATGTTCTAAATCAATTCCTAGAAGTAGTCTTGTTGTTGAACTCTTTTTTTTTTTATGTTTTCTAAGTTTCCTACATGATGCCTATGATGAAGTTGAGTTGTGGTGCTGATTTGTGGCAGGATTTGTGAATCAAATAAGTCTTAAGCTATCTTGAATTGTGTTATTCAAGGTAATTGAGCATAAGCAAACACAAATTGTAACTATCCAAGCCTTAAGCAACATAAACACTACTCTTGATTTCTAGGTTGGAATCACAGGTGTTGGCAACTTGAACATACGAACTTGTATAAATTACTGGGAATTGGTCAACACATTTTTTGAGCTAAAACTTTTACTGAATTTTTTAGACATCTGGAACAAAATTATAAAAAAAGAACCAAGAGATTTGGATTAAAGGAAAAAATAAGAAAAATCACACAATTTGGAAGAAAAATCAGTGTGCAGGAAAAAAGAAGTGAAAGGGAAGTGTGCTTGTTGTTTTGGCTCAAAATTTGTTCTATAATTGGTGCCTATTTTATACCAATCCTAGTTCTGAAATTTTAATTGAAAATTATTGTGAAAACAAGTGCCAAAACTATAGGTTTCTTGAGTCTTTTTTTCTTTAGTTTTTCTACTCTACTCTAGAGTCATTCTAGGTTTCTCTTTGAGTCCTAGCTTACTTTTGTGTGCTTTTCATTGCTTTAATTGTTGAATAATCCTTGAAAATTTGTCTTGTTGAAACTCTATTGGTTTAGCTTTCATTTCATTTTTTTTTTACTCTTTGGTTATTGCTTGTCTCTTTATTTCCTTCCTTGTGAGTTGCCATATAGGGAATTGGAAAGGAGGATTGGTGCCATACCTTGAAGAATTTGAGTCAAGAAGCAAGGGGCCAACCACCTTAAGAGCTATTGGACTAAGAAGCACTCCAAATTGAGTGAAACACCAAAGAGAGAATAGCCACCACAATTGAGGACTTTTTTTTTGTAATTTTGTAATTGGCAATTTGCTTTGCTTTCAAATTTTGTAACAAAAAGGCCTTTCATTGGAAGTAAGTTGGGAGCCTCCAATAGGTCACCCTACTTCCATTTGTGTGTAATAATTTTAGGCAATTTTCCCTTAGGATAGTGAGTGTTTTGTTGGGAACCTTAAACGAGGTCATCCAAACACTCTTAGGATCCGCCTAGTTTGCATTTCTTGCTTACTTTCATAGCTTATTTCCTTTACCCTTCATTGTCAAACCACCTAGATAACTTGCCTTTTACCAATTAGTTTTTACCTTATCTGTCACACCTCTTTTAGTGTTTATTTTGGCTAGTTTCAACCATAGTTTCTTTTACCTTTTGTTTTCAAACCCCCAACAAGAAAGAACCATAACTTAGGAACCAACATGAGTCTTCATTCTTCATCTAATGTTAATGGTGAGGGTTCTACTCCTAAGGACCCCTTGTATAAGATATTAGATGAGTTGAGATCCCTTAAGTTGTGGAAAGAAAAACAAGAGAGAAAAGAAAAAGGTAAAAAAAGAGTGGAAGAAATAAGTCTAGATGAAAGAGAGAAAATAAGAGAGGAAGAAAGAAGAAAAATAATGAAAGAAATGAAAAGAGAAAAACATGTCTCCTATAGTAGTCATGACTCTTGCAAAAGTTTAAGTGAAGAACTTAGCGACTATTATAGAGGGCGCCGTAGTTCACATACTAAACATCAATCCCAAAGAAGAGAAAAGGATAGAAGGCCTCAAGAGGTTAACATTAGCCTCCCATATTTCCATGGAAAAAATAATGTTGAGGCCTACTTAGATTAGGAAATGAAGGTTGAATAACTCTTTGTTTGCCATCATATTAGCGAAGAGAGAAAAGTTCCATTGACTACCCTTAGCTTTTAAGGGTATGCCCTCTATTGGTGGACTTCCCTTGTTAGGGAACAAAGGATTCATGGGGATCCTCCAGTAGAGTATTGGAATGATCTTAAGAGTGCCCTTAGGAAAAGGCACATTCCCTCCTACTATGAAAGGGAGCTTATGGACAAGCTCCAAAGGCTTAGACAAGGGAGTATGAGTGTTGAAGAATATAGACAACAAATGGAACTACTCTTTTTAAGAGTTGGACTTAGGGAGGAGGAAAGAACAAGCATAGCTAGGTTCCTTAGTGGGCTTAATATAGAAGTGAGGGACAAGTATAAGGGTAAGACCAAGCCCATGGAATTTTGGGGGCTGCACCTTCAAAACCCAAGATAAGGGTAAGACCATAGAGAAATAAACCACTAAGACTAGTTCCCAAGAAAGGACTAGCAACATTAAATGCTTCAAATGTCTTGGGAGAGGTCACATTGTCTCTCAATGCCCCATAAAGAAAACCATGATCATGAGGGGTCAAGACATTTATAGTAGTCAAGAGGAGACTACTTCTTGCCCTTCCTCTAGTGGAAGTGAAGATGAAGTAAGGGGTGAAGAGTCTAGTGAAGAAGTCTACCCCCATGAAGAAGGTGACCTCTTAATGGTTAGAAGGCTGCTTGGAGGTCAATCTTGTGATCTATCTCAATCCCAAAGAGAGAACATCTTTCATACAAGATGCAAAATTTTAGATAAAACTTGTTCTCTCATTGTGGATAGTGGGTCTTGTTGCAATTGTTGTAGTACAAGATTAGTTTTCAAGTTGAACCTCACTATCATTCCCCACCCAAAACCTTATAAATTTCAATGGATCAATGAGCAAGGGGAAATGATAGTTAATCAACAAGTGAAGGTACTTTTCTCCATTGGCACATATAAGGATGAAGTTAATTGTGATATAGTTCCCATGGAGGCAGGACATACTCTTTTAGGAAGGCCATGGCAATTTGATAGGAAGTTACCCTCACCCATCTTGGCACTAAATTTGTGTTGCATCCTCAAACACCTTCACAGGTGGCCAAAGATCAACTAACTATGAAAGATAAGAGGGATGAGGAAGAAAAACTAGAAAAACAAAAGAAAAAGAAGAATAGTAAAGCCTTGTGTTCAAAGGCCAAGGGGAAGGAAAAGGAGGAAAAGGATTCCTCCAAGAAGATTGTTAAGAAGGAAAATCATTTTGCAACAAAAGGTGATATCAAAAGAGCACTCATTCTTAAACAATCTTTCTACCTTCTCCTATCAAGGGATACATCCCTTAGCACCGCCATACCTCTTGAGCTTGAGGTTATTCCTCAAGTAAAGGAGTTGTTGGATGAGGGTTTGGTTCGCAAGAGCTTAAATCCTTGTGCTTTGTTGGTGCCTAAAATAGGTATTATTAGGCACCAAATCCTTATGATAGGTGGTATGATGAATGTGTTGAGTGGTGCAACACTTTTTTGTAAAATCACTGATGCACCCAACATCTTCATGATTTGTGTACATAAAGACTCATTAGGTAGGTTTGTTCTTATTTTTGGTTTCAATGGAAACCTAGGTGCTCATGTGGGACACCTTAGGTTTGTCGTAATTTTTTGTAGGAATAATCCACATGAAAATAAAGAAAAAGGTATGTTTTATTCCATTACTTTCCTTAAATTTTTAAATAGTGATCAAGGGCTTCCCATGGACCCTAAGAGAATAAAGGTCATTCCTGAGTGCCTTACTCCACCAAGTATAAGGGAAATTTGGGGCTTCAATATCTTAACAAACTTTTACAAAAGGTTTGTCCCATATTTTTCTATACTTGTAGCACCACTCATTGAGTTGGTGAGAAACTATATTCTCTCATGGGAAGATGGCCAGGAAAGGGGTTTTCAGTCCTTACCGTACTCCAACATACCCAACATCACTAATGCATATGTTTTTATTCAATCCTACCCCCAAGGGCATTGGATAGAAGACTCCAAAAAGATTGAGCCAAAGAGGCAAGAGAAGGCCCTAGGGTTCTCATGAGCCTTAGGGTAGATTTCGGGCCCATGGGATAAGTATGAGCCCACTTATCTTTGTACATATTAGATTAAGGTTTCATTAATTTTGGGCCTTGTATTTAGGGATCCATAATGTAGGTAGGGTACCCTAAATGTAGGATTTTTCAGCCCTTGTATTTTTGGGCACCTAGACCAGTTTTTGTATTAGTGGTAGTTTTGTAATTTTACATGCATTAAGTGAATATTTGATGTGTGTGTTGAGAAATGAATTTAATTGAGGAAAATCCAAATCCAATTAAATTTTAGAGGGGGAGGTGAGCATTTTCTTACTACACCCCATTGCCACTTCATATAGTCACACTTTGTGCATGTCCTTCATGTTTTACATGCCTCATGACACCTAAGCACACTTAGTGGAGAATCGTGGAATTGATCTTGGATTAGTGGGTTGAACCATAGCTAAAATTCACTAATCATAATCAGTGAAAGTTTAGCTCCAAAATTTGGCTCCACAAATTCAATTTCAAATTCAAGTGAATTTTGAATAGAAATTCAAATTTCCCTCTAATTTTGTGTGACACTTAGGCTATAAATAGAGGCCATGTGTGTGGATTTTTTCAACTTTGATCATTTGAGAATTACACTTCAAAGTTCAGACCTCATTTGAGGCACAAAATTTCGTGCTCCTTCTCTCCCTCTCCCTCCACGCATCTTCTCCTTCATTCAAGCTCTTATTCATGGCTTCCTATGGTGGTGAGCTTCTTCTTGACTCATCTTCTCCTTGAAGTGGCATCTCCAATCATCTTTCTTTGTTCTCCATTCCGCTGCCAATGATCTTCAAGAAGCAAAAGACTCCATTGATGAAGAAGATTCAAGGCCTACAAGCTCCACATGGAGCTACATCACTTTATTAATACTTGAATCTTTTTGAAAAACATGATTAATACTTGAATCATAGAAAAAGATCAAAACAAGAGAAGAAAGAGACAGTCTTTTTATACTAGTTCACTCTCTATTACTAGAGAAAAAGACCAGAATTACATTTTTGCTATGCATCAAGAATCCTAAAAAGCAATCGCAACAAATCTACAATTCCCACCTTGGAAAAAGAGATTAAGGCACCCAACACTAGGGTTCTTTGTGAATAAGACCCTGAGAGAACCCTACTCTTAGCCTAAACTAGAAAACCCTATTCTAGCATTCCCTAAGCGATTCATACATAACCAAAAGATGTGTAAAACCATACACATAAAAAGGAGTAAAGAAAGACACAACCTGATCAATCTTTTCCAGAAAAACCCTTGTTGGACTGAGAAGGTATTCTTTTTCAACTCAAGAGACACAACTCACTTTTAAAAAAAAGTCTTCATAATCAAATGATGTAGAAGTTGGGAGTTACTATATAGCATTTTTCTTCTATTCTCGTTTTACTAATGACAGCTCAAAATCTTTAACTCATTCAAAGACTTATGTGTGATGTTCGAGATTTTGAGTATTTTCTTGAAGTATATGGAGGGAAACACAAGCTGGTTATTTATAGAGAAAATAGTTATAACCATCAGTGATCGACTAATTCAACGAATTATCTTTTTAATCGATTAAAGTGTTCTTTCCAACATCTGTAAATAACTAAAGAACAATGTAATCGATTAGATACTCAAAGTAATCGATTAAAGTGTTCTTGTTCACTTATGAACAACTAAACGAGAGAGAAGTAATTCATTAAATCACTTGGTAATCAATTAAAGTGTGCATTTGGAGGGTATGAGTCTTAAGATTGGAGACTTGATCCTTAGTCTATCCTAAAAATCCTTAACACTTAAGAGGAGATCAATTCATCATTATCATCATCATCATATATCTTACTGAGATTAATGTAGTGCTCAATGCTTATGGAATGCAACCAATAGAATAGTGTATATTCTCCCCCTTTTGGCATTATCAAGGCCAAAAGGTTTCATTATACACAAAACAGAACACACAAGTAGAAGAGAAATAAAACCATATTTCATTAATCATAGAACATTACGTAACCATTAATCATAAGAAAAAAAACTTAACTATCATCTTAAAAACAGAGACAGAAAGAACATGTCATAGCAAACAGATCAACAAATAGTAGAACCTAGCATAAGAACATGACTACGCTTCATCCTGATTCGGGTTGAGAAGGTTACTAAGGGATAGCCTAGTTTCTATGTTCTCAAGCCTAGTTGGTGTAAGCTTCATTGGAGCTTGTAGGCCTAGGATCTTCTTCATCAATGGATTTCTTTGCTTCTTGGAAGATGAATGGCAGCGGAATGGAGAAGGAGGAGAGAAAGGAGACGCCACTTCAAGGAGAAGATGAGTCTAGAAGAAGCTCACCACCATAAGAGGCCATGGATAAAAGCTTGGAGGAAGAAGGAGATGAATGAAGGGAGAGGAAGAGAAGAGCACAAAATTTTGTGCTTTAAAAGAGCTCTAAAATCTGAAGATTAATTTTCAAATGATCAAAGTTGGAAAAATGCACACACATAGCCTCTATTTATAGCCTAAGTGTCATATAAAATTGGAGGAAAATTTGAATATCTATTCAAATTTCACTTTAATTTGAAATTGAATTTGTGGAGCCGTATTTTGGAGCCAAAATTTCACTAATTATGATTAGTGAATTTCAGATATGGTTCAGCCCATTAATCCAAGATCAAGTCCAAGATTCTCCACTAAGTGTGCTTAGGTGTCATGAAGCATGTAAAGCATGAAGGACATGCACAAAGTGTGACTATATGATGTGGCAATGGGGTGTAGCAAGAAAATGCTCACCTCCCCCTCTAAAATTTAATTGGATTGGGCTTCACCCAATTCAATTAAATTTATTTCCCAACACACATCAAATATTCACTTAATGCATGTGAAATTACAAAACTACCCCTAATATAAAAACTAGTCTAGGTGCCCTAAAATACAAGGGCTGAAAAAGTCTATATTTCTAGGGTACCCTACCTACATTATGGAGCCCTAAATACAAGAACAAAAAATAATGAAATCCTAATATGTACAAAGATAAGTGGGCTCATACTTATCCCATGGGCCCGAAATCTACCCTAAGGCTCATGAGAACCCTAGGGCCTTCTCTTGCATCTCTAGCCTAATCTACTTAGAGTCTTTTATCCAATGCCCTTGCGGGGTAGGATTGAATCATTCCCTCCCCCTTGAAATGGATTTGACCTCAAATCCCGAGGTTCTTGAAACTCTGGGCTTTTTTCCTCAACACCTGTAACAAGAACAAAAACATATATATTAGTCGTGTTTGGTATGTTGAAGTAAGGTAAGGTTTGAAAACCCATTTCCTGAGCATCTTCCCATGAAGGAACATGGTTCCTTACCAACTCAATGAGTGGTGCTTCAAGTATAGAAAAATATGGGACAAACCTTTTGTAAAAGTTTGTTAAGTCATGGAAGTCCCAAATTTTTCTTATACTTGGTGGAGTGGGCCACTCAGGAATGACCTTTATTCTCCTAGGGTTCATGGGAACTCTGGGCTTTTTTCCTCAACACCTGTAACAAGAACAAAAACATATATATTAGTCGTGTTTGGTATGTTGAAGTAAGGTAAGGTCTGAAAACCCATTTCCTGAGCATCTTCCCATGAAGGAACATGGTTCCTTACCAACTCAATGAGTGGTGCTTCAAGTATAGAAAAATATGGGACAAACCTTTTGTAAAAGTTTGTTAAGTCATGGAAGTCCCAAATTTTTCTTATACTTGGTGGAGTGGGCCACTCAGGAATGACCTTTATTCTCCTAGGGTTCATGGGAACCCCTTGATCACTATTTAAAAAATTAAGAAAAATAATGCAATAAAACATACATTTTTCTGTATTTTCATGTTGATTATTCATACCAAAAAGTATGACAAACCTAAGATGTCCCATATGAGTACCTGAGTTTGTATTAAAAATAAAAACAAACCTACCTAATGAGTCCCTACGTACACAAATCATGAATATGTTGGGTGCACGAGTGATTTTATAAAAGAGGGTTGCACCACTCAAAATATTCATCATACCACCTATTTTAGGGATTTGGTGCCAAATAATACCTATTTTGGGCACCAACAAAGCACAAGGATTTAAGCTCTTGCGAACCAAATCCTCATCCAACAACTCCTTTACTTGAGGAATAAACTGAAGTCCAAGAGGTGTGGCAATGCTAACAAGTGTCTTTTTACAAAGGAGAAAATGTGGAGGTTGTCTAAGAGGGGAAGTTTCTTTAATGTTTGTCTTTTTTGTAAAATGACTTTCCTTCTTAGCAAACCTCTTGGAGGAGACACTTGCCTCCTTACACTCCTCTTTAACCATTAATGGTTGTCCTTCTTCTTGGGGGTAGATTTCCTCTCTAGATTCTTCCCCTTTTGCTTCTTCACGTTCACTAGAGGAAGGTGAAGTAGTAGCCTCATCTTGGCTACTATAAATGTCTTGGCCCCTCATAATCATGGTTTTCTTGGTGGGGCATTGAGAAGTAATGTGTCCTCTTCCAAGACATTTAAAGCACTTTATAGAGCTAGTCTTCTCTTGCATACTATCCTTATGGGGTTGCTTTTCTATTGTCTTCCCCTTATCATCTTTGGGCTTAGAAGGTGCAGCCCCTAAGATGCCTAGACCTTGGTCTTTCTTTGGATAAGAGTGAGAGCCATAAGATTTTAAAGTAGACTTTCTTTTAAGTTTTTGCTCTACTCTTATTTCCCAATCTAAGTTAGCCTCTACATTGTCCTTTCCATGGAAGTATGAGAGGCTAATGTTAGCCTCTTTAGGCTTTCTTTCCTTTTCTCTCCTATGGGAGTGAGGTCTAAGATGTGACCTATGCCTTCCTTCGTAATAGTCATGAAGTTCTTCACTTAGGCTCTTGCAAGAGTTATGACTAACATAGGAGGCATGTTTTTCTCTTTTCATTTCTTTCATTATTTTTCTTCTTTCTTCTTCTCTTATTTTCTTTCTTTCATCTTGACTTATTTCTTCCACTCTTTTTTTTCCTTTTTCTTTTCTCTCTCATTTTTCTTTCCATAACTTGAGGGAACTCAACTCATCTAAGATTCTAGATAAGGGATCTTTATGACTAGTACCCTCTCCATTAACACTAGATGAATGATGACTCATGTTGGTTCCTAAGTTGTGGGTCTTTCTTGTTGGGGGTTTGAAAAACAAAAGGTAAAAGAAACTATGGTTGAAACTAGCCAAAATAAACACTAAAAGAGGTGTGAAAGATAAGGTAACAACTAATTGGTAAAAGACAAGATATCTAGGCGGTTTGACAATGGAAGGTAAAGGAAATAAGCTATGAAAGTAAGCAAGAAATATAAACTAGGCGAATCCTAAGAGTGTTTGGATGACCACATTTAAGGTTCCCAACAAAACACTCACAATCCTAAGGGACAAATTGCCTAAAATTATTACACACAAATGGAAGTAGGGTGACCTATTGGAGGCTCCCAACTTACTTCCAATGAAATACCTTTTTGTTACAAAATTTGAAAGCAATGAAAGTAAGTAAATTGTCAATTACAAATTACAAAAAAGGTCCTCCATTTTGGTGATTGTTATCTCTTTGGTGATTCACTCAATTTGGAGTGCTTCTTAGTCCAATAACTCTTAAGCTGGCTTTCCCCTTTCTTCTTGACTCAAATTCTTCAAGGGATAACACCAATCCTCCTTTCCAATTCCCTATATGGCAACTCACAAACAAGGAAATAAAGAGACAAGCAATAACCAAAGACCAAAAAAATGAAATGAAAGCTAAACCAATAGAGTTTTAACAAGACAAATTTTCAAGGATTATTCAACAATTAAAGCAATGAAAAGCACATAAAAGCAAGCTAGGACTCAAAGAGAAACTTAGAATGGCTCTAGAGTAGAGTAAAAAAACTATAAAAGAAAAGACTCTAGAAACCTCTAGTTTTGGAACTTGTTTTCACACTAATTTTCAATTGAAATTTCAGAACTAAGATTGGTATAAAATAGCTACCAATTATAGAACAAATTTTGAGCCAAAACAACAAGCACACTTCCCTTTCACTTTTTTTTCTGGACACTGATTTTTCTGTCAACTTGTGTGATTTTTCTTATTTTTTCCTTTAATTCAAATCGGTTGGTTCTTTTTTTTATTATTTTTTTCCAGATGTCTTGAAAATTCACTAAAACTTTCAGCTCAAAGCACGTAGTTACCAATTCCCAGTAATTTATACAAATTCGTATGTCCAAGCTGCCAGCACTAGCAATTTCAACCTAGAAATCAAGAGTAGTGTTTATGTTGCTTAAGGCTTGGATAGTTACAATTTGTGTTTGCTTATGCTCAATTATCTTGAATAACAAAATTCAAGAGAGCTTAAGACTTATTTTGATTCACAAATCCAGCCAGAATCAGCACCACAACTCAACTTCATCATAGGCATCATGTAGGAAACTTAGAAAACAAAAAAAAAGAGTTCAACAACAAGACTACTTCTAGGAATTGAGTTAGAACATGTTATGAACTAAATAACATGCATTAATTAGACTCAAAATTCAAAAGATAGGCTAAGAATGACAAGAATACATGAACAAATGTATCTAGAATTCAATCAACAAAATAAAAATTCAACACAAACTTAGAACATAATGTGACAATTACTATGACTAAACATGACTCTAAGACAACATGGGTTACGTGATTTACACTTAGATTTTTGTGTTTTTTTTAATCAATATTTTGGAAGAAAATTCAGATCTAAGGTTCAGCACAAGAATATTATGAATGAAAAATGATAGAACCTAAAATCAACACAAAAACATGATTCAAGAGTAGATCTACAAAATTTGAACCATAGAAATGCAAGAACAAGTGTAGATCTAAGATTTAATCGGTTTATTTTTTTTAATCTACTCTAAACAGCATCAAACTACAAGACAATGGAGGATATATATGGAGAATAAGATGAAGAACAAGGAATTAAAGAGAATTCACCGAACAGAAAGATAGAGGAAGCAAAAGAACATCACCTAGATGAAGATGCTCTGATACCACATGGTGTAAGCTTCATTGGAGCTTGTAGGCCTAGGATCTTCTTCATCAATGGATTCCTTTGCTTCTTGGAAGATGAATGGCAGCGGAATGGAGAAGGAAGAGAGAGAGGAGACGCCACTTCAAGGAGAAGATGAGTTTAGAAGACGCTCACCACCAAAGGAGGCTATGGATAAGAGCTTGGAGGAAGAAAGAGATGAATGAAGGGAGAGGAAGAGAAGAGCATGAAATTTTGTGCTCTAAAAGAGCTCTGAAATATGAAGTTTAATTTGCAAATGATCAAATTTGGAAAAATGCACACACATAGCCTCTATTTATAGCCTAATTGTCACATAAAATTGGAGGGAAATTTGAATTTCTATTCAAATTTCACTTGAATTTGAAATTGAATTTGTGGAGCCATCTTTTGGAGCCAAAATTTCACTAATTATGATTAGTGAATTTCAGATATGGTTCAGCCCATTAATCCAAGATCAAGTCCAAGATTCTCCACTAAGTGTGTTTAGGTGTCATGAAGCATGTAAAGTATGAAGGACATGCACAAAGTGTGACTATATGATGTGGCAATGGGGTGTAGCAAGCAAATGCTCACCTCCCCCTCTAAAATTTAATTGGATTGGGCTTCACCCAATTCAATTAAATTTATTTCCCAACACACATCAAATATTCACTTAATGCATGTGAAATTACAAAACTACCCCTAATACAAAAACTAGTCTAGGTGTCCTAAAATACAAGGGCTGAAAAATCCTATATTTCTAGGGTACCCTACCTACATTATGGAGCCCTAAATACAAGAACAAAAAATAATGAAATCCTAATATGTACAAAGATAAGTGGGCTCATACTTAGCCCATGAGCCCGAAATCTACCCTAAGGCTCATGAGAACCCTACGACCTTCTCTTGCATCTCTGGCCCAATCTACTTAGAGTCTTGTATCCAATGCCCTTGAGAGGTAGGGTTGCATCACTAGTGGTAATATTTTCTAAGGAACTGTGAACATCAACTTGGTGCTCTTGATGGAGGTGAAGAATAGCATCCATCTTCTGAATCACAAGAGACTCAAAAGGGTTCCATTGGTGTGTAGGCTCTTGTTGAGCTTCTTCTTCTGCTTCTTCCATCTGGGTCATGTTTGTTGATGTTGGTGGCTCTCCGACCATAATCTGTAAGTCGTCATCAGTTACCTACGCGTGATTATTAGACCTTGGTGTAAGAATATAGGTATTGAGATACACTAACATCCTATCTTCAACAATCAAACCACCAACTCCTAGGCAGTTTCTCATATTCCTTGTTGGGTCAAGCAGCATACCTTTGTATGTCTGCGTCTTGCTGTAACCATCCGCAGATTCTTTGAACTTGAGAATTTCACCCATATCAAGTCTGGCAACTGCTTTCCAAACTGCAACATCAATGATCATCTCTACACCATTGACGGTAGAATATAGATTGCCTTCTATGTTAGCCTGAGCACAAGTGTAGAAAACTTTTACCAACTTCGGGTAGAAAGTTCCTTTCATCTACACAAATTTTGATAGACCTTGTGCTTCGAGCAAATTGGGAAAGTTGAATCCCTACTGAGAGAACCATTCCAAGTCTAGAAACTTGGGTATTCTGACATTCTTCACGGCGTAAATCATCTTGAAATCATTCTTCTTGTTTTCATTTGTGAACCAAGTATCTAGCCTGTTGAGAGCTTCTTGAGAGCACTCTCCTTGTTTCCTTTTGAAGGTCTTGGCTTTCTTTTGAACACTGGAGAGGTTGTTGGCTATCTTCCCCTAAGGGCATTGTATTTGATTAAAATGTTAAGTAATCAATTAAAAAACAACAAAACAATCACACATACGAGCATGTAATTGATTAAACAAACAGGTAATTGATTAAAGTAGACAATTTTAAACAAAGCACCACAAACATTCAACATGGTATTCGATTAAAATGTGGGGTAATTGATTAAAACAGATAGATTTAAAAACTGAAAACACATACCAAGCAATGGTAATTGATTAAATCATGGCGTAATCGATTAAAGTAGAAAGTTTTAAAAAACTTACCAAACAAATATCATATAGTAATAAACTAAAACAAAGAGTAATCAATTAAAACAGAGAAATCATAAATAACTAGGAAACATGTGATTTTTTAAGAAAAATTAATGAGTATGCACACAAGTTAACAAACTAAGACATAGACTCACCATAAACAAATTATATGAATAGTAATGTTCATCACACAATATGCAAACAGAATGTCATTCTATGCTCTATCCATCTAATATGCCTAAGTTCATTTCTAATGAAAAAAAACCTATCTCTAGCAAGTGGTTTAGTGAAAATGTCTGCTAGTTGATGCTCATTATCTATGAACTTGATGCAACAATCACTTTTTAACATATGATCTCTAAGAAAATGATGTCTTATTTCTATGTGTTTAGTCCTAGAATGCATGACAAGATTTTTAGTTAGATTGATCGCACTTGTGTTGTCACATTTTAGAGGAATGTGATCAAGGTTTACTCCAAAGTCTCCAAGTTGTTGCTTCATCCAGAGACTTTGAGCACAACAACTTCCAACAGCTATATATTTATCTTCAATGGTAGAAAGTGCTACACAAACTTGTTTCTTGCAATTCCAAGACACTAGAGAGCTTCCTAAAAGGTGGCATGTCCCACTTGTGCTTTTTCTATCAAATTTGCATCTTGCGAAATCAAAATCTAAAAAGCCTGTTAGATTTAAGGAGGTACCTTTGGGATACCACAAACCTACATTGGTTGTGCCCTTAAGATACTTAATGATCCTTTTAACAACAGTTAAGTGATATTCCTTAGGATTGGATTGGTATCTTGCACATAAGCAGACACTTAGCATGATATCTGGTCTACTTGCAATTAAGTAGAGAATTGATCCAATCATACCTCTATATCATGATTCATCCACTTAGCATGATATTTGGTCTATTTGCAATTAAGTAGAGAATTGATCCAATCATACCTTTATATCATGATTCCTCCACTGATTTACCTTTCTCATCTAAGTCAAGGTAGGTTAAAGTAGCCATTGAAGTAGATACTTCTTTGCTTTTTTCCATACCAAATTTCTTAATCAGTTTGTAGACATGGTTAGGATTTTCATAGTCCACAAAACCTGGTGGTTGGTCTACATACACTTCTTCTTCAATTCGACCATTGAGGAGGCGCTCTTTACATCCATATGAAAAAGTTTGAAATCCATGATACATTCAAATGCAAGCAGCAATCTTATAGCTTCTAACCTTGCAACTAGATCGTAGGTTTCATCATAGTTGATTCCTTCTTCTTGGTCGTAACCTTTTGCAACCAATCTTGCTTTATTCCTTACTATGATGCCAGATCATCAAGTTTATTTCGAAACACCCATTTGGTTCCGATTGACTTGTGAGAGGTTGGTTTAGGAACTAAGTCTAACACTTCATTTCTCTTGAATCGATTTAGCTCTTCATGCATTGGCATTAACCAATGTTCATCACACAAGGCTTCATCAATGTTTCTTGGTTCAACCGTAGAAACAAAAGCCATGTTGTTACACAAAATCCTGAGTCTAGAACGCGTAGAGACACCCTTTGAAATTTCTCCAATTATGTTATCCAAGGAGAGATCTTTCTGAGTTCTCCACTTTCTTAGAAATTCTTTAGGCATTGTTGTAGAGATTTCTTTGCTTTGTTCATGTTCTTCAGCCTTGATGTCATCTTCAAGAGTAGAATCTTTTTCCTAAAAACCTGCATCTTCTTCTAAAAAAATTTCTTGAACAATAGAGTTAGTTTCATCACAAACTACATGTACAGATTCTTCAACATTCAGAGTTCTTTTATTGAATACTCTATATGCCTTACTATGCAATGAAAACCAAGAAAGATAGCCTTATTGGCCTTTGCATCAAATTTTCCAAGAGAGTCTTTATAGTTGTCTAAAACGAGACACTTGCAACCAAAAACTCTCAGGTGAGAAATATTCGGTTTTCTTCCTTTGAATAGTTCATAAGGAGTTTTCTTCAAAATAGGTCTAATAAGTATTCTATTCAAGGTATAAAAAATAGTGTGTATAGCATCAGCCCAAAAGTACTATGGTAACCTTGCTTCATTTAGAAGGGTTCTTGCACCTTCTTCAAGGGATCTATTTACCTTTTCGCAACACCATTCTGTTGAGGTGTTCTTAGGGCAAAAAAATTGTGGTGAATTCCATTTTCTTCACAAAAGTTTTCAAAAGACTCATTTTGAAATTCACCTTCATGATCACTTCTAAATGAAACAATCTTGAGACCTTTTCCATTTTGAATCACTTCGGCAAGTTTGCAAAAAGCATCAAAAGCTTCATTTTTTGTTTTCAAAAACAAAGTCTATGTGAACCTTGAGTAATCATCCACTATTACTAAGCCATATTAATTTCCACCCAAACTCATAGTTCTAGAGGGACCAAATAAATCAATGTGGAGTAGTTCATGGGGTTTTGAAATAGAAACAATGTTTTTGCTTTGAAAAGAGTTTTTAACTTGCTTCCCCTCTTGACAAGCTTCACACAATTTATTTTTCTCAAAGTTGAGTTTTGGAAGACCAATTACCAAGTCTTTCCTAACTAGATGATTAAGATGATGCATGTTTATGTGTGCAGTCCTATTGATGCAATCCTACCCCGCAAGGACATTGGATAGAAGACTCCAAGTAGATTGGGCTAGAGATCCAAGGGAAGGCCCTAGGGTTCTCATGAGCCTTAGGGTAGATTTCGAGTCCATGGGCTAAGTATGAACCCGCTTATCTTTGTAAATATTAGAATAGGTTTTTCCTTCGTTTGGGCCTTGTATTTTGGCCATTCTAGTAGTATAAGGTTTTAGCCTTGTATTTCGAGGCATTTTGAGTAGTCTTTGTAGTAGGGATTTTTTTGTATTTTCATGTATTTTGTCATGGGGGTGAGCTTAGCTATTATAGGGAGTGTGTAGCTAAGCTCTAGCTTCTCATCTCAAGGAGGTGAGCTTAGCTATTAGAGAGGTATGTGTAGCTAAGCTCTAGCTTCTTTAAGAATCTTCTTAAGGAAGCTTCTCAAGGAGGTGAGCTTAGTTATGAGAGGGGTGTGTGTAGCTAAGCTCTAGCTTCTCAAGGAAGTTTTCTCAAAGAAGCTTCTCAAGGAATTTTTCTCAAGAAAGCTTCTCAAGGAAGCTACCTAGTCTATAAATAGAAGCATGTGTAACACTTGTTGTAACTTTGATGAATGAGAGTCTTGTGAGACACAACTCAAAGTTCAACTTCTCTCCCTTTTTTTTCCTTCAATTTTGTGCTCCCCCCTCTCTCTTTCTCTCCCTCTTTCTTTTCCTCCATTGAAGCGTCCTCTCCAAGCTTCTTATCCAAGGCTCATCTTGGTGGTGAAGCTCCTTCTTCCATGACTTATTCCCTAGTGGATGGCGCCTCCTCTCACCTCTTCTCCTTTGTCTTCCACTGCATCTCCATGGTGGAAAATCACCATTAAAGGACCTCATTGAAGCTCAAAGATCCAGCCTCCATAGAAGTCCCACAAGCAAGCTTCCATCACCTATGATGCCACAACCAAGAATAATCTATCTTACTTAACAAACAACTCAGCTCATGAAATGATTCATGTTCAAGGTTTAGCATATAGATATTACCTATTCTTTTTCCAATATGGACAACCTCACCAAACATAGCTTCACTTATAAGACAACAATTCTTGTTGAATTCAATTTTGAAGCCTTTGTCACATAGTTGGCATTACTTAAGAGGTTGTGCTTCAGTCCATCCACATATAGAACATTCTTTATTTGAGTTTTGTACTGATTTCCAATT
The DNA here is from genome assembly GCF_000004515.6 of Glycine max. Classification (NCBI taxonomy): domain Eukaryota; kingdom Viridiplantae; phylum Streptophyta; class Magnoliopsida; order Fabales; family Fabaceae; genus Glycine; species Glycine max. The sequence continues at coordinate 32,410,467 of NC_038250.2, read as the reverse complement.
TTTCCTTCTCCTATTATTTTTCCTTTATTATTGTCTCCAAAAAGTGACGTATCCTCCATCTTTTGACACAAAGTCAGAGAGTTTGGACTTGTCATCCGTCATGTGCCTAGAGCAGCCACTATCCAAGTACCATAGTGAGTCCCTTGCTTTTAGGCGCACCTACAAGACAAAATCAATTAGAGAGAGGTGGTACCCAGTTTAAGTTAGGTCCAATGGGGTTAATCTTCACAAATAAATCTTTTGGAATCCATATACATTTTCCTCTTGGAACATCAAATCTTCTAACATAGAATTTATATGATGTATGACCTCTTTTCATGCAATAATGACATGTCTTTGCATTTTTCTTGGAATACACTATGTTCCTCTTTTTGGAGACCTTGTTTGGGTTCACCCCTTTTGAGGATACAAACTTAGTTTTCTTTGAAAAATTGGTTTGCTTGTTATACCCCAAGCCAATCTTATCTATAATATGTTTTTGCATGTTGAGAATGTGATTGAGATCACTCTTTCCTTTGCTTAATTTTCCAAACAGATCTTTAAGATAAGAAAGCTCAATTTGCAATTTCATATTTTCAAAACAGTAAGCCTTAGAGCTGCTTCATGCATTTCATTAAATGCTTCTAAAACTTCTTCAAATTCATAATTTACCTCAATTTCTTCAATGGTTGATGAGTCATCCATTCACTTCACCATTAAGCATAAGTTTGTAATTTCTTCATCACTTGAAGAGTCAAAGGTTGTTAACGCATTATCTTCCCAAGCTATGTAGCCTTTCTTTTGTTTTCTATCATTCTTTCATTTCTTTTCACCAACATGCTTTCTAAGGTAGATAGGACACACAAATTTGATATGACCTTGCTTACCACATTCGAAGCATGTGAAGTTGTTGTTGTTATTTTTTCAATCTTCCTAAAGCATTTAGAGAATTTTCTGTCTTTGGTTTTCCTAAGAAATTTTTCGAATTTCCTTACCATCAAATTGAAATTCTCTACATCTTCCTCACTACTGGAACTATCTTTGTATTCTTCATTTAAGGAGTTAACTTTCAGTGTAATTCCTTTCATTTTCCTTTTAGTTTCTTCTACATAAGATTGTTAAGTTAGTTCATGTTCATAAGCAAGCAATTTACCGAAGAGAGTTTCCATTGTCGTTGTAGCTAGATTCTTATCCTTAATTGTTGTATCTTTGGTTCCCAAGTTCTTGTAAGACAGTTTAGAATCTTGATGTTCAGCTCTTCATCTTCAAACGTTTTTCCTAGACCGAGGAGATGGTTCACAATATGGGTGAATCTTGTTTGAAGTTCTAAAATGGTTTTCCCATTCTTCATTCGGAATGCTTTATATTTGGATACAAGAGTATGTTTTCTTGCTCTTCTAACATCCATTATGCCTTCATGAGTGACTTCAAGAATAATCTAAATTTCCTTTGCACTTTTACACCTTGCAGTATGAAAGAATTCATCAGAAGATAAACTAGATTTTAGCTTTTTGATCTTCTTGCACTTTTCTTTTCTCATAATATCTCATTTCATCCCATTCTTTAGGTATTAATTCACCATTTAGTTCTTTAGTAGGAATGAAAGTATCTTTAACGATGGCATTTCATGCACTAGGATCAATTGATTGAATAAAGATTTTCATTCTCTTTTGTCGAAAAGAAAAATGTCCACCCTCAACCAAATGAGGTCGAATCAAAGATGCACCCTCTTTGAAAATGATTTGTTTTGAGCCCATCTTTTTAGAAAAACTTTGATCTTGAGTAATGTTCAAGACTTAACTCTGATACCAATTGAAAAAATATGATAAAACTCAATAAACCAAGAAGGGGGTGAATTGGTTTTCAAAACAAAACGTGCCTTTTAAAAAAACCAGAGTTACCATAAATTTTTGTATGGATCGTATCATAAAAACATTTATGAATCGAATGTAATCAATACTTCATTAATCCACCCTTAAACAAGATTCGTCATTAACATCCTTTCTTTCACAAATATAAATCTTGAATCTTTTTGAAAAACTTGATTAATACTTGAATGAGAGAAAAATATCAGATCAAGAGAAGAAAGACACGGTCTTTTTATACCGGTTCAGTCTCTATTACTAGAGAAGCTAATTTAGTTATCTAATCCAAAATCAAAATTATATTTTCACTATGCATCAAGAATCCTTACAGGCAATCACAACCAATCTACAATTCCCACCCAGGAAAAAGAGACTAAGGCACCCAACACTAGGGTCCTTTGTGAATAAGAGCCAAAGAGAACCATACTCTTAGCCCAAACTAGAAAACCTTATTCTAGCATGCCCTAAGTGATTCATGCATAACCAAAAGGCATGTAAAACCACACACAGAAAGAGTAAAGAAAGACACAACCTGATCAATCTTTTTTGCAAAAAAACCCTTGTTGGACTGAGAAGGTGTTCTTTTTCAGCTCAAGAGACACAACTCACTTCTCAGAAAAAGTCTTCATAATCAAACGATTTAGAAGTTGTGCATTACTATATGGCTATTTTCTTCTCTTCTTTTTTACTAATGGCAGCTTGAAATCTTTAGCTCATTCAGAGACTTATGTGTTATTTTCGAGATATTGAGTATTCTCTTGATGTACATGGAGGGGAACACGATTTATAGAGAAAATAGTTATAACCGTCTGTAATTGATTAAATCTACAAAGTAATCAATTAAATTATCTTTTTAATCGATTAAAGTATTCTTCCCAACATATGGAAATAACTCAAGAACAATGTAATCGATTAGATACTCAAAGTAATTGATTAAAGTGTTCTTGTTCACTTATGAACAACTAAACAAGAGAGAAGTAATTGATTAAACCACTTGGTAATCGATTAAAGTAGAGACTCATGAATAAATCATTAATTGTCCCAAAAAACAATGTAATTGATTATGAAACAACTGTAATCGATTAAACCGATACGAGACTCAACTTTTCAAGCTTCAGATAGCTTGTTGTAATCAATTACGATATACCTGTAATTGATTAAAACAAATAGTTTTTGCCTCTGAAGAAACTTTTCTAACTTAGAAACTTTTCTTCTCACTAACCATGATGATGAATAATTCAAAATAGATATCAATGTACTAAGATGCAACATACAAGATAACAACCAATACAAATGTCACTCAAGGGAGTTAGGCATGTAAAAGTCAAAACATCTTCAAGCTTTTCCTTGAGCTTCAAGCTTTGGCCTTTATGTTGTTCACCATGTTGCTCCCCTATCTCTAGCATCTTCCATAGACAATAAATGACTAGCAAATCATGGTTACTCGCTTCTTGGAGTGTGCCAACTCAAGGCAACACAGAGTGCATGCAAATCCAGTGCACAATTCTCCCAAAAGATGTCAAGAATTTGGATTTAAACTCATCATCATTCTCCTTCAATAACTTTTTCATAATCTTGCTCTTTTTGAGGCATGTGATGTCAAACAAATCACCATAGAGCCTTTTGCTGTCAACATGTACCCCCAAAAGATTTGACAAATGCTTTTCTATGATTAGAACCTTAGTACTCTTCAGAATAGCCTTTAAGGTGAAGTTGGTATTGTCCACCACCAGAGCAACAAAGAAATCTTTGACCAACCTTGCATAGACAAGTTCATGAATATCAAAGAACCCTATCCACTTGATCTCCAGCAAATAAATGTAGAGGATGTACCAACCATATCCCTTGATCTCCAGCAGATAAATGTATCTTCCTTTTACCACCTTTTTGTTGACCCAACTTCCATCAAACTTTTCTTGTAATTTTTCTGTCTCTGAATAAAGCAACAACCTCATACTCTGACCTTCTTCTCTTCTTCCTAGTCTTTTTCTTTTTCATAGAGCTTTTCCTCTCGGATGACCTTAGCGCAACTCCCTTGGAGCGAAGGTGTGTGACAATCATGGTTGTCTCTGAATTAGACCTAAAAGACACCTTTGTTTCTTTGCCTTTCCCTTTATTGTTGTGGGTAATGGGTGAAGGTTAGTGTGATGTTTCACTGTCTGAGGTCAAGGATTGAGAAGGATTTTTCACAACCATGGTTTTGGTTCTAGCCCTTTGTAAGTGGTTTGGTGAACTCAAAAAACAGGGGGATGAGTAAAAAGGTAAGAAGAGAGAGTAAATCGAGAAAGATGAGCAGTGAAATAAGTTTTTAGCAACACATCCTATATAAAAGTAAAACAGAAAAAAGTAAAACATAAAAACAAAAATTTAAATAGTAAAAACAAAATAGCACAAACTAGCCGTTGGGCTCACAACAAATAGAATTACCATTAGTGACCATGCACCAAAAATCAACAGCAAACCCAATTTAGTTATGCAGATACGAGGCACATCAAACTTAACAAATATTGAACACCCAAGCATGGATTTCACTTAAACAAAAAAAAAATATAAACACAAATTAACATGCCCAATTAGATATCAATAAAACATTTGACATTAATGAAAGATTTTAATAAAATTAAACTTGTCCTCATTCAAAGGTTTGTTGAGAATATCAGTAAGCTGGAGCTTGGTTTCAATGAATTTTAACTCAATATTCCCTTTCTGAGTATGATCTCTAATGAAGTGGTGTTTGATGGCAATTGTGTTGTTTCTTTGAAGACTATGACACTAGTGATTTCCCATGAAATTGGTATGCACTATTGGTGCTTTTCTTTTCTGCTTTATCACTAACAGTGGATGGATGCATGAGGGTAGCCACTGGTCTGGTTTCATCCATTCTAAACCTCTTTTGAATGATTTAAAGCCCTTAGAAAGAACTTTAGTTCTCCCATCATGCTTATTTTAAATTTTCCTTTCATTAGCTCAAAAAATTGTTTGCACATCCTTTTTGAGGAAATACCAAAGATGCTGTCATCTACATAGATCTATACTATCAACAGATCCATTTTCTAAGTCTTTATGAATGGTGTAATATCCGCTATTCCTTTGGAGAATAAATTTTGAACTAAAAATGAACTTGGTCTTTCATACCAAACTCTTGAGCTTGTTTCAATCCATACACTAATTTGACAAGCTTGTATACATGTTGAGGTTTCTCCTTATCTTCAAATGCAAAATGACTACTTCATATTTTATTATTTTTATTTCTATTTTTCCACTTCATTCCCGTGCCTCAAATTTATGTAACCCTTGAGTTCCAAACTCCTAGCTTTATTTTACTATTTAGTATAGTAATAGCTAATTAATTTTTAGAAACATACTTTTTGTTTTTTTAATTATTTTAGATTGTATTCAATTATCTATGAAATCATTGAGCACGAATTATAAAAAAAATGAGATTTTTTTTTTTGTTTAGGACAAATATATATTAAGAGTTCCGTTCAAATGGAAAAGCACCCTTGGTCCTTTTTTGGCCACTAATTTTGCTTAATCCCAATTAACATATTAGGGGATATTCTGATCATTAACAAAAATGATCTTCAGTGATGAGATATCTAACTACAAACAAATTTACTGACAGCGGCAAAAAAAAGTAAAAAATAAATTATATTCAACAACTAATGTTACAACCATAACAATCACATACACGACGTTAGGTGTTCCACGTGCCCATGACAATTACTAGTCATTTCATTTAGGATGAAAAAATAAAAGATTCTGACATGAATGCATGAACTCTACGTCAAATACAGGTTAGCTCTTTGACAATAGAAAATTACATGTTGAGTATATGGAAGCAGCAGCTGCATTCACCGCTAAATCTTTCTCCGAGCTATCAAATGCCGGTGCTCTGCACATTATAGAATATCAAAATTGTCAAAATTTGTGACCATTTGGCTTCGTGTTGTAGAAATAAGATTTTATACATTAGGAGAAAATTCTGCACAACTAATTATGCATGTCCAAGGTAAATACGGATATAAATTCAAACTGTAAAAGGCTTAAATGCTTCTACAATTAGTATTCATAATGACACTCAAGAGTTTCAGTTTTGAAGATAAGCATGGACTAAGTTTTACAAATCAAATATATGATTGACCATCAAGCTCGGGGCAAACCGCCAAAGGGAACTCAACATGGGTAAAAATACAAACCGCTCTTTCAAAAGAAAAGAAAAAAATTGAACTGAACCAAACTTTCGTGATAAAACACAAGGAAAAACAGTTATTTAACTACCTAAACTGAGAAAATGAAGTAACACGAATAACAGAGCAAAAAAACTTAGGATATGTAATTATTAACCTTTAGTGGCAAATGATAAATTACGAAAGAACAAAAATTCCAGTCCACTGCATAAGTATCCATGAGAGAATAGAATGAATAGTCTTTCTTTAAAATGCATAAGGTTGTTTCGGTTCAATAGCTACACAGTCTCCTCTAAGAGGCGGCGGCGAAGGGAATAAAAAGGGGAATTGTATCCGGAATTGAGGCATGGAAAGTGGAAGATTACAGGTCTCAAATACCTTTATTCAATTGTTTCATCTTTCATTTTCACATTACACAAGTCTCTATTTTCTTCTAGTTTGTTTCTTTTTTATCCACTTTCTACCAAATTGGTATCAAAGCCTCCCATCACGTCTCAATAGTAAACGGCATGTTGGCATTGCGATGTTTGCCTGGAAATAGTTAAAGGAATAGTGTACAGCCAGATCACGCGGGCACCAAGGCTGTGGAGCGAGGTGCAATGTTAGGATCCAATTGCAAGGTATGGGACTTAAGTCCCAGATTAGAAATATGCAATTCTAAGGTTGGGTTTGTAAGACTTTGGTTTCTCTAACTACAACAGCTAGCAATGCACTGCATATGCACATGATTGAATTACAACTTTGGAACATGTTATGATATAAGGAGAAGGGTTAGTTAATATAGTTAGACTACTAATGAGTTAATTAGTTTGTTAGAGGGGTTTATTAGATATAAATAAAGGAAGAAGGATAGGAGAGAGAGGGATCTTATCATTTGTAGATTGAGCATTAGCTCTTTGTGAAAGGAGAAATCCTTTGTGAAGGGGAAACCCTTGGAGGAGAGTTTTCTCTCCTATTTTCTATTCTTTTCTTATTAGTCAACAAAATCTTTTATTTTCTTCCTCAGTTCAATTCTTGATTGCTAACAAATTGGTCCGACCTGCCGGATCTTAGAGGGGAAGCCAGTGTTAGAGATGGAGGAAGCACAAATTTGGGTTAAGAAGGTGGAGTTGCCAACATTCATGGGGACAGACCCAATTGGTTGGATTGCTAGGGCTAAAAAATTCTTCGAGGTACAAGAAATTCCTTCGTTCCATAAGCTGCAACATGCATTCATGAGCATGGAGGGTGCTGCGACACATTGGTTCTACATTTGGAGCCAAAACAACCCAGATTCAGATTGGGAGTCATTTTCCACAACTTTGATCAAAAGATTCGTAGATCGTCATGGTAACCAAATCTTTGAAAGATTGAGTATCTTGAAGCAAGAAAAGCCAACTTAGACAGAAATCCACATCAAAAAATGAGAGACTTCCATAGAGTTCTTGAAAGGGCGGACCAACATTTCAGAGAAGAAACACATGTTGTGCAAGATATTGAATGAAGAAGTTGATTCTCATGCCTCTCAACAAGACAAAAATAACATGGAGGGAACTAGGTCAGAATTCAGTGAAGCAAAGGCTAGTTCTTGGGCAAGAAAGGTGGAACTAGCCAGCTTTGATAGAAACATAGAAGGGGGAACTGATTTGAAGGGTAGGAGTTTTGAGTGTGACAGTGATCCATTGTAGATCTTGAAATCAGAAAACAGAAGTAAAGAAGGGTCAGTAATCAGGAACCACACCCTTTGTGGTGGAGAAGAAACCAAAAATGATGAAGCAAAGTTAGAAAGAGAAAAAAAGATTGAAAAAGGTTATGGAGGAAGAAGTTGATCCATCGATAAAGAGGGAGAAGCACAAGGAAAATGGAGTGACGAATGTGGGCTGCGAAGACGATTTTCTTGATAGCCCAATTACAAAATTTTATCAAGAAGGAAGTCCAAGCAGGTGATTCAACCAAGCCACATTGTTTTCAAGATTCAGATTTCCATAAAAAGATTGTTATGGTGAAACAAAAATCATTCATGAAGGTGGTTGGAACAATAACGGTGCTGGAATCTTGGAATGTCAACTTGTTGGGTGAGCCTTTAGCATTAAATTTTATTGCATCTATGGTTGACAGCTTAGACATGGAGCTAAGGCAGAAGGGATGTACTGAGCCAGTCAAGTTGATTAAAGTTATATGGAGTCCACCCTTGTCCCTCCTACCACCAAAGCCACTGAACCTCAATTTGCATGCAAGGATTGTGGGTCGTTCACAGTTAAGCTACAAGGGGTGCAGTTGTCTTCCAACAATCAGACATAACTTTAGGAAGTTTAAGTGTGTAATTCCAGTTTTCAGATTCCAACCTTGAGGACAAGGTTGATTTTTAGGAGGGGTGTATTGTTAAGATATAAGGAGAAGGAAGAGTTAGTTTCTATAGTTAGACTACTAATGAGTTAGTTAGTTTGTTGGAGGGGTTTATTAGATATAAATAAAGGAAGAAGCATAGGAGAAAGGGAGGTCTTATCATTTGTAGATTGAGCATTAGCTCTTTGTGAAAGGAAAAATCCTTTGTGAAGGGAAAACCCTCGAAAGAGAGTTTTCTCTCCTATTTTCTGTTTTTTTCTTATTAGTCAATAAAATCTTTTATTTTCTTCCTCATTTCAATTCTTGGTTGCTAACAGAACCTATATGAATTAAATGTAGCTTCTAAAGAACTCTATCCTCACTTGCAAAAATGTGGCTATATTCAAAATAAAAAAGCTTGTCTTGCAAAAAAAAATGACAATTTACTTTCAGATTTTGGAAGAAGGAAAGAAACAAAGCAGTTGTTAGAAGGTCACCCCTAGCTTGTCTTAATTACAGCCTCTTTGGGAGAAGCCTTAATTGCAGCCTCAAAGTTGATGGTTTTGTCTTACATAAACTAAAGATATGGCTTAAATAGAACTTATAAAGCTTCGACAACTCTCACCTTACAAGACAGTTTTGTGAGGTTGAGTTAATCCTTAAGCCCAATTTTAAGATGATATCGGAGTTTATCCTAGATTTATTGTTGGATCATCTGCATTAGCCATGCTCCAAGCCAATAGCCTTGGGCATGAGGGAGAGTGTTGGAAAGCCACCTCAATTGCAGTGACCCCTAACCCATCTTAGTTGCGACCTCTTTGAGAGCTACCTTCATTCCACCCTTGGGTGGTCATCTAGTCCCACATAACCTAGAGATATGGCTTAAACAGAAGTTATACAGCTTAGGCAGTACTCGCCCTACAACTCAGTTTTAAGAGGTTGGGTTAGGCATGAAGTCCAAATTCTAAGAGCAACATAAACATATATGTAAAAATAAACAAAAAATGTAGCATACACATTCTAGTTACTGAATACGACTGAACAACCTGCTTTACAACTTTTTTATGCTGATTGTTCAGCCGTATACTCCAATTTTCTTTTCTTATTCCATTATATACAATTTTTTTTTTCATTAATTTATAATGTAAATAGAGAGCGCTAGCAACAAATTAAATTGGCTTTATTTTGCAGAAGTCTTGTTCTCTCCTAAATTCCAAATACTACTAAAGTTCACATTAGGAAATTATCCTGATGTTAGTTCAATTGTTTCAAACCTAACCAAAAGTACCAAGTCCACATCATTGATATTTGATAGTAAATAATTTTATGAAAGGGTAATTGACACATTTACCTGGAGTTGTTTTCTGAATTCCCCAGCTGTTGTAAACCAAAAACCGAGCTCCAGTTTACATGTTGTATGCCCTGGTCACATAGCAGTTGCTTTTCTTTTACTTGATTCAACCAACATTCCTGAAATCATGAATAAGGAAAAGTTCAGATTTAGTTGAAGGAAAAAGTGCAAACTTCTTTCTCAGTAATTTAGCATCTTCCTAGGTATTCACCATGTACATGTCTAGTATCCACCATTACTTGAAATGATAAGACACTGTAATGAAAAATCCATTATAAGTAAATTGGGATCCTAAGCATTGCAGATTCTCAAGATAATATATACCCTTCAGCAAGAGTTTTAAATTACAGTTCACAACCACAATTATGGCTGCAATTGCTGCATTTACCCGTACAAAGTTTTAATAATTGCACTGCAAATGTAACTAACAGTTTAAAACTGACTTTTGCATTTCTAAATCCTACAAAAATGGTTCTGTTTTCAACAGCATTACTAAAAGGTATTTAGTTTGTTTCTAAGATGTCCTGATAGCAGTAAAACCTTTTTCAACAACCAACAACTCAGGGAATAGAGCAAAAAGCAGCTCACAGAGAAGGGTGCTTGCAGTAACAAACACAAATGCAGATGTCTACTTGCGATAGAATGTGTGCGTGTTTGGAGGCAAGGCATGGTGGTTTGTAGGTGATGGGTTTATATATGAAAAATTAGATGAAATGGTAATAATAATAACAGAATGATGAAAAGAGCTTGTAATTGTATATAAATGGTGGAAACAATTACAAGAGTATCGGCAAGAAAAAAAACGATAACAAACTGATAGTGAAAGACTATCAATTCCCAAGCACACAATGCTCCCCAAGTCACTCACAATGACCCCACAACCCTAACAGAATTCTCCCGCCTTTTCTCTCTCACCATAACAGCTTATATAGTCACACGCCCATGCACATCACGCATCCATCAGCCACGTCACCATTATCATTCTATATTCCCTTTCCTTTCTTTCTTTTGTAAACCCGCCATATCTTTGGTTTGGGCCCAATATCAAGGCCCACCTCTGGATCTATGTTTCTATCAACACCCTGCTCCTTAGAAATAGCCTTGTCCTCAAGGCTAAAATCTGGAAATTGACCACGCAAAAAGGCATCATCTTCCCAAGTAACATCATCCAAAGAATTATGTTTCCATTTGATCAAACTTTGGTGCACAGCCACACCCCCCTGCATAATTACTCTGGAGCCCATCACCTGTTCTGGGTACGCATCAGCAGCATCTGTTATTTCCAAGTCTTTGGGGAGTTCACCTTGAACTTGATACTCTCCTATGGCTTTCTTCAGCAGAGACACATGAAAAACCGGGTGAATCCGAGATTGTTCTGGGAGTTGCAGTCTATAAGCCACCTCTCCAATTTTTGCCAAAATTTTGAAAGGCCCATAAAAACGAGCAGACAATTTTTGATTGATCCTCTTGACCACAGAGTGTTGTCGATGAGGGCGTAGCTTCAAAAAGACCCATTCCCCTATGACAAAAGACAAATCCCGCCTCTTCTTGTTAACATAGCTAGCCATCTGGTCTTGAGCTCTGGAAAGATGCAATTTGAGTTGATTAAGAGCCTCATCTCTCTCACTTAATTCCATCGCAACAGCTGCCACCTTGGTCTCATTGGTTAAAAATCGCAAAATACTAGGAGGTTGTCTGCCATAAACCACTTCAAATGGAGTCTTACCAATAGACACATGGTAAGTTGTGTTATACCAGTATTCAGCCCACGAAATCCAGTTTGACCATGTCTTGGGCTGATCTGAAGCAAAACATCTCAAATAACTCTCCAAGCACCGATTTATGACTTCTGTTTGCCCATCAGTCTCCGAATGATATGCTGAACTCATCTGCAACTTCGTACCCTGTAATCTAAATAATTCCAACCAGAAATTGCTAACAAATAAGGGATCCCTATCACTGATAAGGGTCTTAGGGATACCATGGAGTCTCACTATCTCTTTAACAAACAGTTCAGCAATGGATTTGGCGGTATATGGATGTTTGAGCAGTATAAAATGGCTATATTTGGACAATCTGTCCACTACTACTAGCACAGCCTCATGACCCTTCGACTTGGGCAATCCCGTAATGAAATCCAACGATAAGTCTTCCCAAATGGCATTAGGAATGGGAAGGGGTTGCAGCAACCCTCCGGGTGTAGTCGCAGCATACTTCTGTCTCTGACACACATCACAAGCCCTCACAAAGTCTCTCACACTTCTCTGCATTCCTACCCAGTACAAATTGTCTGCTAATCTTCTATAGGTTCGAAGAAAACCAGAGTGTCCTCCAGTGGGGGTGCTATGATATTCTTCCAATAAGATAGGAATTGATGGTGATTTCGGAGAAAGAACTAACCTCCCATGGTAGAATAGAATCCCTTGTTTGACATGGAATCCCGGTTTAGCTTCAGGAGAGGCTTCTAATTCCTGGATCAGCTTCTGAATTTCTGGGTCCGTAGCAACCTCCTCTAGTAATTTCTTACTATGCACCCATTGCGGATAAGAAATCATGGTGCTGAACTCAGTTTCATCATAGCACCTGGACAGGGCATCAGCCGCCTTATTATCTAAGCCTGGTTTATATTTTACCTCAAACTGATAACCTAACAGCTTGGCTAACCAACATTGTTGGTCCGGAGAGGAGACTCTTTGCTGCAAGAAATGTTTTAGACTCTTATGATCAGTGTAGACGATGAACTGTTTTCCCAATAAATAATGCCTCCAATGTTGAATACTCAAGACCAAAGCCATTAATTCTTTTTCATACACTGATTTAGCTAAATTGCCATCAGATAATGCCTTGCTAAAAAAAGCTATTGGCTGCCTCTGTTGCATAAGGACAGCACCAATTCCCCTACCAGCCGCATCGCATTCCACTTCAAATGGGAGTTCAAAATTTGGGAGCACCAGAACTGGAGGAGAAGTCATAATTTGCTTCATTAAATTGAAAGCTTTCATTGCATCTGCTCCCCACACAAAGTTGTCTTTCTTAGTCAAATCTATCAGAGGTTTTGCCACTTTACCATAGTCTTTTATGAACTTTCTGTAATACCCTGTAAGGCCTAAAAATCCACAAACTCCTTTCACATTCTTTGGCTCAGGCCACTCGAGGATGCACTTGACTTTCTCTGGATCTACTGCCACCCCATCGCCAGAGATAACATGGCCTAGATAGTCAATTTGCTTGCAGCCAAATTTGCACTTAGACGGGTTTGCAACAAAGCAATTTGCTGACAACACAGACAAAACTTGTGTTAAATGATCTTGATGTTCTGTTGTGTCTCTGCTATATACTAGAATATCATCAAAAAAAACCAATACAAATTTCCTCAAAAATGGTCTAAAAATATCATTCATGGTGGCCTGAAAAGTGGCTGGGGCATTCATTAACCCAAATGGCATAACAAGATACTCATAATGGCCATTATGAGTCCTAAAAGCTGTTTTGTGAATATCATCCTTGTGCATCCTAATTTGATGATAACCCGACTTAAGATCAATTTTTGAAAAAATAGTTGCTCCAAAAAGCTCATCTAATAATTCATCTATGACGGGAATCGGATACTTATCTGGAATTGTAGCTTTGTTTAAAGCTCTATAATCCACACACATCCTCCAACTCTTGTCTTTCTTTTTGACCAAAATCACCGGGCTCGAATACGCACTCATGCTTGGTCTAATAACTCCTACCTTCAGCAGTTCACGCACTTGTTTTTCAATCTCCTCCTTCTGATGATGAGGGTATCTATAGGGTCTCACATTGATGGTCCCATGATCCTGAAATAATTTAATCTGATGCACTTGGGTTCTTTCTGGAGGTAATTGAATCTGCTCGCTGAACACCTCATGAAACTGTTCTAATATACCCTTCAAGTCTCCTGGTATCACAGTTTTGCTTTGCTCTTCTTGAGACCACCACCAATCTGTTCCCAACCTCCTTTGTTTGTCTTCAAGGAATGTGTTCAGGTAGCTCTGTTTCTCTTGTGTGCCACCTTGACCTTTCAATTTCACCCACTGATCCTCATACATGAATTGCATAGACAGAACTTTCCAATCCATCACCACTTTTCCTAAGGTACTCAACCACGACACTCCTAACACCATATCCAAACCTCCCAACTCCAACACCAGAGCATCCACCTTCACCACAATAGGTCCCAATTGGATGTTGAGCCCGTAGCAAACTCCCTCAGATTGAGCCCGTAGCAAACTCCCTCAGATACAACTTTGTGGCCATCTCCCAATTTAATGTGCTTCGCAACGCTGGCGGTAATAGTAAGTCCTAGAGCAGTAGTGACTTGGGGCGAAATGAAATTGTGACTTGCCCCACTATCAATTAACACCAACACATCTACATTTTCAATTTTCCCTTCAATCTTCATAGTACGGTGCTCTCCCATACTTCCTAGTACTCCCATGGATTTGCATTCTACTTCAATCTCCTCTTCGCTGTCAGGCTGCACAGCTTCCATGGCCATTATCTCCCCTTCATCATTCAGAGCCTCTCCTTCTCCTAAAATCAATACTCTTAGGGCTCGTTCGGGACACTTATGGAGAGTGGGGTGATACTTCCCCCCACATTTGAAGCATAAACCCTTGGCTCTCCTCTCAGCCATCTCGTTGTTACGGATGCTCCGGACTCCCTTCCACTTCTCCGACACCCCAGTGCGAGTATCGGTCTCCCCTTTCCTTCCTGTTGATGCTAACGACAACGTTGAGATCGTGTTAGAGCCGCTAGAACCCGTTTTCTGCGTTGGGTTAGACCAACCCAAATTAGGTGAACGAATTGGGTCTCTCGGGTTCAACCCGCTCCGGCTCTTCTGAAATGATCCAGCCCAATTATTTCGACCCATCCGATCCTGCACCCCCTTTTTACTATCACTTCTCTCCCCATCTTCATCTTCTTCTTTCAGTTCCTCTTCTACATCCTTCGCGATGCGCATCATTTGCATCCTGTTTAGAGGATTTAGCGTTCGAACCCTCCTTCGTATCTGAGGCTTTAATCCACTCATGAAATAGCCCAGGTATTGCTCCTCGGGAAGCCTACCCACTTGTGAGGATAACAATTCGAATGCCTCCACAAACTCCTCTACACTCCCTTTCTGCCTTATTGTTGACAATTCTTCAAATGGATTCTCTAGCCGTCGGCCTCCGTAACGTGCGATCAACGCCCTTTTTAACTTCTCCCATGACAATTCATCCTCCGTTTCCATCAAAAGGTTGAACCAATGTATGGTTGAGCCTTCCATGCTCAGTCGAGCCAGCTTCACGCGCATTTTGTCCGTTGTGTTTTGCACATCAAAGTAAATCTCAACTCGTGTGATCCAAGCCACAAGGTCATCACCTTCAAACAGTGGCAACTTCACCTTCTTGCCAGAAAGACGAGATTCCTCTTGTGATGATTCCCCCACCGAGTTCTCACTCTCCTGATTCACTCCCTTCTGAGCGATTTGCTTGCTTAATTCACTCATAATCAAACTCTGTTGTTGCATCTGTTGAGCTAACGATTGCAACGTAGCTTGCACGTCACCCATCTGAGCTTCCAACGCATCAATTCAGTCTCCCATTTGAGAACGCAGTCGCATCTACCGGCGTTAGGGAATGGTGGTTATGTTTCCGGCAGGTCGGACCAATTGATGGGTTTATATATGAAAAATTAGATGAAATGGTAATAATAATAACAGAATGATGAAAAGAGCTTGTAATTGTATATAAATGGTGGAAACAATTACAAGAGTATCGGCAAGAAAAAAAACGATAACAAACTGATAGTGAAAGACTATCAATTCCCAAGCACACAATGCTCCCCAAGTCACTCACAATGACCCCACCCCTAACAGAATTCTCCCGCCTTTTCTCTCTCACCATAACAGCTTATATAGTCACACGCCCATGCACATCACGCATCCATCAGCCACGTCACCATTATCATTCTATATTCCCTTTCCTTTCTTTCTTTTGTAAACCCGCCATATCTTTGGTTTGGGCCCAATATCAAGGCCCACCTCTGGATCTATGTTTCTATCAGTAGGTAGTTATGGTTAAAGTGGGAGAGAAAATGAGAAGGAAGGCACATTTGCTATCAGGGTTGTCATTTGCAAGCCCGGGCAGTGAAGGGACTCCTTGCTGCCAATTTGAAACAACTTATACAGTGAAAGAATAAAAATTAAAGGTAAAAGAAACTTAACAAAAAAAAACTGCAGTACATATTGACTTGAAATAAAGCCATATCCTGAGTTGCTGAAGCGTATCAGATAAATTTTAAAAAAGAAAATAGTGGATACTTTTTGGACCAGTCAATGACTCAATTACAATCATGGGTAGAACCAATGAGTCACTTGTTAAACTACATAAACTAGTATATATCAAAAACCAAAACCAAAATATGAAATTCATAACTTGCAAATTACCCAAAGACTCATAAGACGAATTAACATTTCACAAGTTCAGTATTCCAATTCAAGACCGTAAATTACCATGACATGAATACCTAATTATAGAAACAGAAAAATACATATCAAATATGAAAGCAAAAGTGAAAGCTAAATATATAAACAAAACAATTAAGATAGAAAATTGCTGCCTAATGAAAATTGCTCCACTATTTGAACCCGATAGTTACCTAGGGCTGGTCTACTTCGCTTCTCCACTAAAGCACACTATTGAATACTATGACGGCAAAGACAGAAACAACAGCTTTGATTTTGGCAAGTAGTCAAGTACTCATTGATGATGTGACAAGTGGGGATATCATAATGACACAGTAAGACAGGAACTGTTATTTCACTCTTTTGTTTTTAATATAAGCATGATCCAATATGTTTTTTCATTAATAATGACAAAAATGCTATCTAGTTTTCCTTCTCTTTCTGTGAAGTTTTGTAAAGTAAAAGGTGAAAACAAGAAATATTTTCATCATTTCATTCATAAAACTTTTAAGACGAGAAACAAAATGAAAAACACGTAGCATTTTTCCATTCCTATCAAAACATACTAACTAAAAAATAGAAAACAAACCAATCACTACCTTACTTTTCTTGTATAAACACCTATCCCCATACCCTATAATTTCTCACGTATTTTAGCATTTACTGACCTAAAATAAGTCTAAAATAAACCTTAATAGTATTAAAATAATGCTGTCTTTTTTGCACTCACAAGTTTCTTTTCCTCTTCAGAAAGAGCTTCATCCATATGATCAAACAAAGAAGTCCATCTTGCCCGATGCATATCTGCTATTTTGCCAGTGGGAAGTCCCGCAGACATTTTCATAGTGCAAGGATCATAATCTTGGTTATTTCCAAATTCCTTTGATAAAAGAAATGGCAACTCAGTAGTGATTACAGATTGAACTTTCCTTCTACTACGACGTAAAGCTGGGAAATGTAGAAAAAAGTATAAAAATCACATGTAAGCAGTTCCCCTCCAAAACCTGGTTAAATAAAATAAATGTGGCATTTACCTGAAAGGCGTCCTTTGATGTCATGTTGCAGAAGCTCCAACCATTGAGAAGCAACAGTAGCAGCTGGAAAACATAGAAGCATCCATGTCAGCAAAGGCTCGAAGAAACACCTATACTAAGGAATTTTTCTTTTGAGGCCCAATCAATCTAATAAATATTTCACAAGCTGAAAATGAGATACACTGAACTACTTCTTATGGTACCAAATGCACTATAACTACCCTAGTGTAGTGTAAAGAATTAATTTCCGAACACATCAATTAATTGCTAGCTTTCAAAGTTCAAAAAGAATACAAGAATTGATCCCTTCCATCTGAACTATGCATTATATGAAATGGTTTAAAGACAAGCATGAAAGGAAAGAAACAACTAAAACTGAAAGAAATAAAGCACAAGGGTAATTGTTACGAGCCTTTTAGGGAAAGGGATGAAACCATTGTGACATTTGAGGATTCCTCATTTGACAAACCGGTGGAACTCATTGATGCCCTCATTTCAGATGACAATTTCAGAGCTAAAGCATCATCCTCCACAACATTCGTTGACTGTGTCATACAACTTTTAAGACTACCTTTATCTAAACTGCCTATGTCACAATCACAAACTCTACCCTCCAAAATCAAGGAAGAAGAATCATTTGTTGTCACAGGAAACTTTCTAGCTTGTCTGCTCCCTGAAGTGCTATGAAGGGCTCCTTCCTCACAAGCAAAGTCATGCTGATGCTCACTTACATCAGCCACATTTTCTTGATCCCTCTTACTAACTTCTACATTTCCTTGTATACAATGTGCTGCGTGCTTACTCCCCACACTAGTGCTTTCATGTTTTTCAGACCTTACAAGATTCTCAATAATTGAAAGCACTTGTTTTCTATTCCTCACATGATTTATAATTCCAGGGTTCAAGTCATTCAACAGTCCACTTGGAGCAGCAATCTTGGTAAACCGGTTAACCTGTTCCCTCTTTGCAAGCTCCATCTTTTTCTTGAGCATTTCATTCTTACTTTTCCTCCCATGATGTTTCGGCTTTGGAATGCCAGCATGAGAGGGCGACCAAAAACCATATTCTTTCATCTGTTTCCATTTCGTCATTGGATCTTTCTGTTCCAAAGGTCCAACACAGCTCCCACTCTCGGACACATCCTTTGACTTAAAAGGATTGCACCCTTTGGAGGAATTTGCAGGTTCCAGATTCACAGAGCCGGTAGCATCTTCTGCATTCAGATCCACATTAATTCCCCTTGAGACTACTAAATTACCATGCCCTTTTTCTTGCTTCTCAGACAACGAATCTTTGGCGAAATTCACAACACACCCTCCACCTTTGCACGCTTCAGTGTTGAGAATCAGAGGCCGAGCCACAAAATTAAACTCTTCCGGCATCGCATTCCTTCCCGTTGTCACTTGTTGAGAAGCATCCGTAGCACCCAACGACCATTGCACGGTGTTTTCTTTGTCGTTTTTAAACTCCGAATAACGGCTATTCGTTTCTGAACAACAATTGAAATTGAAATCGCAAATTAAATTGAGACCAAAATAAAAGTATGAGAAGTGGGTCTCTGCCCAGAAAAAAAAAAAATACAAGATTGATTTTTTTTTTAAAAAAAAACGATACATAGATGAAAAGCTGAAATCTTAGAAGAGCAAAATGCAAATTTTTGAAAACCCAAAAACGACGTAGTTTGGCTGAAACACGAAATTACCCACGGAGTGAACAACGGCGTCAAGATCTTTCATCTTGACCCGTTTCCGAGCGCTGTGACCCCTGTGAGTGCTTCCACGCTTCTCTCCAACAATCTGAAACACAAACCTCGAATGAGATGATGGATTTTTAGATTCGAAAACACTACTAAGAATCGAACGAACAGCGTGGAAAAGACCGACCTTGGAATTCGAAGGGGAGGGCAACAACAGCGACGCGGCTCCAGAATTGCAATCCTCGCTCATGCGTTTGAGTCAAAGGTTAATGTTTTGAATGTCGGAAGATGAAATTTAAATGCGAGGGTTTTTGGTTTTGGAGCGTTAGGGTTTGTTTGTGGGGAATTGGATCTAGTGAGAGGGTGGGTGCGAGAAGGAAGAGGGAAAGAGAGAGAATTATAGTTTGAATTTGCAGAGGAGTTTGAATTTGCATTCCTCCCTCGCATGTTCAATGCACACATCATCACATGGGCACGCGCACCTTTGTTATTTTCAAACATTCAAAATTGAAAGATCTAGCTAGCCAAGTATTAACACTTGCAGATTTAAAATTTCAAGAATAATAATTGATGATTCGTGGACACCTTACTCCCATCCCTTTCATCTCATACTCATTGTGGTGGTTAAACTATCAAAAGGGATAATAATTCTTTCTTTTTAAATTATTAAACGAGGATAAATTTTAAATTAATACTCGTAAAGGAGTAAAGCACATGGTATTTCACAACTTTTGAATACAATATCATAAAATAATTCACAATTTTTTTATTGAAATTGTAAAAAATTACACAATTAAATATATTTTTTTTTAAATTATTAGTTATCACTTCAAAGTCCTAATTTTTTTAAAATTAATTATTCACAAGTTTAAATTAATTTTAATTTTCTAATCAATGTTTTATTTTTTTACTAATATTAATAAATAATATTAACTTAAAATTTATCAAATAATATTAAATTCTTTTTAAATTTTTTAATTAATTTTTATAGTTATCATTAAGTAAATTAATAATTTAGTACAATATTATTTGATAAAATTATTTTAATATTAACAACAGAAAATAATTTATTGATAAAAGTAGTTGTTAAAATAAAGTAACATAATAAATAATGTAAGATGAACAATATAAATTAAATACAAGTATAAAATTAAAAAGTAAAAACAATATTAATCGTTAATTTACTTATAAGGATAGTTACTACAAATATGTCTTTCAATTCTACACAAAAAACATTGTTTAGGCTTATTTAGAATTGATTCTTGCATCTCATTATATATGCTACTAGCGGTTGACCTCTTTGTATTTCTTAGTACATTTTTATATTTTTATTTAAATTTAAATCTTTTGTTTACATTATTTTTCTAATTTACAAAACACATAATAATCCTTAACAAAAAAATATAGAAAATATTAAATAAAACTAAAAATTAAAACTTATTTAAATTAGTTAATAATTAATTTTAAAAAATTACAACTTTAAACTCATAAATGATTTATGACTTCTAATAAAAATTAAAAAAAAATTATGACGCCTAAGTCGTAATTAAAAAATAGTCGTGAATTGATTTATGACTTTGTATTCTTACCCCTTTGTGGGTATTAATTTAAAATGTACCCCCATTTGGTAGTTTACAAAAAATATTACCCTTTTTGATAGTTTTGTTGGTTTTAGCATTTAAAAAATTTATTCATGTTCAATTTTTTTTAATCAAATATTAAAGACGTTTTTGTTTAGAGGATAGAAATCAAGAGAATGAGAATAGAAGATTTTTTTGCAGCTTGTAATACTTTTTAGTTTTTTCTATGTATGATTATAAAAATATTTTTAATTTAACTAACAAGAAAATTTGACGCTAAGTGTATCACACATTCTAAGTCTTATTTAGACATTATAGCCAACAACCCCATAATACCCAATAGGTTCATATACATTTAATGATATGTTTTGACTTCTTATATAAATTATATGAAGTAAAATTTAGAAACTAATGTTCTAGTCTACACAAACAAGTATAGCTAAGTTCAAATTACACTAACAAACTTAAACCCCTTTTAAATGGCCTCAATAACTTAAGAAGGGGGGTGAATTAAGTTTCAAAATTTTCTCACTAACAAACTTAAACCCCCTTTTAAATGATACACTTAGAATGCAAAAGAAGAAGAAGAAGAAGCAATCAATTTAACAATGTTCTTTTAAATGCCCAAGACAAAGTAAACTGCAGTAAAATAATTGAGATAAGGGAAGAGAGAAATGCAAACTTAATTTATACTGTTCGACCACTTCTCGTGCCTACGTCCAGTCCTCAAGCAACCCACTTGAGATTTTCACTAACTTTGTAAAAAAACCTTTTTACAACTTCTGAACACCCAAGGAATCTCTTTCCCTTGTGTTCAGGAAACTCACAATTCAAGAGACAACCAATCTCTTGATTACAACTTACTTTCTGAGATGAACAGAAAAATTTCTCTCCTTTAGAGTGGATGTAAGTTCCTGGATGAACTCTCAATAGATTTGCAAGTGTTTGCCCAAGAGTTGTTGAGAGAGCATTTGACAATGAAGTTCTCTTGGAATATCTCTCACTTGCTTTTTGAAATCAGACACACATATATATAGGCCATTTGTGCCTTTTTAAAATGGTTTGAAGAGATATGTCTTTTCAAAAAGCTTTTTCTGAATTTTTTCACTGGTAATCGATTATAGGTTTCTAGTAATCGATTACACAGTTATATGTTGAAGGGTCATGACTTTTGAATTTGAATTTCCAGAGTTTCGTTGCTGGTAATCGATTACAAACATCTGTTAATCGATTACAGGTTCAAAATTGAAATTCAAAACCCTTTTTAACAGCTTTTTTTCAAACTTGTCTACTGGTAATCGATTACACTGCCTGATAATCGATTACCAGAGCCTTGGATGTCTTGGAAACACTTTATTTTGAGGCCAGACTTGATATTGAGTTAATCTTGAAGCAAGGCTTTGCTTGTTGAAGCAACCTTATATTAATCTTGAAGCAATGTTTATCCTTTGAAGCAACTTTGTTGGATTCTTCTTTGGCATCATCAAAATCATGTATTCATACTGTCGCAACCTGCCCTTCGGCGGGAGGTCTTCCAAGAAAGGAATACGTGCGGAGTCGCCAAGGGTTTCCAAGAAAGGAATACGCGCGAGACTCACGGGTGCATCTTCCAAGAAAGGAATACGCGCGGAGTCGCCACCAACGTTTATTTGAGGAAAATGTCGGAAAAACCGGAAAAGACGTGGTCTACGAATTTTAAGTGAAAGGTTCGGGAGTTGTATTTACGCACGGGGAAGGTATTAGCACCACACACGTCCGTCATAAGAGACGGCAGCCTTTAATCAAATGTGCAGATATGACTTCAATTTATGTTATTTTCCCTTTTTACGTTCTTATGTCTTTTTATGCCTTTTTTATATTTTTATTTTTTTGTGGTCGACAAGGGTGTTTCCCTTTGCTCCTACGTATTCCTCAATTGTGATAAGGAAATCAGACCTACGTAGTTCTTTGAGAACAAAGCGTTTTGGTTAAGTTATTTTTTTTATCCTTTTTTGCAAGATATGTTTTTATTGAATGAAAGGTCATTTAAGGCGTTGGACCATTAAACAATCTTTCGATTCTTTTGAAAAGAGAGAAAACATTAAGGCATTGGACCATTAATGATCTCTTTATTTTTGAAAGAGGTAATAAAGTTACATGTTGATTTTAGGCCTTTAGAAATCTACATTTAACCAAAAAGCGGAAAAGACCATTTCAAGGCGTTGAACCTTTAAAAATGGTTTTTTTAGGCGATGACAAAAAGTTTGGTTTATGAATTGATTTTAGCCTTAGTTTCACTTTGGTTATTAGTCGATTCGATTAAGAAAGGGAAATCCCAAAAAAACGTCCGATTGATTTTTTGATTTATTTTACTAAAAGATATTTTTGATTATTATATTATTATTTTGCCTCTTTTTGGTTTTAAACGTGGTTACGGCATGACCGAAATGGTCGGAATTCATTTTAACAGAAATTAAAGGATGTTACAATACGAATGATCAGTGGAAATTTATTTTATTTTTGATTAGGCGAGAGAATGACTTAAATAAATGACTAAAGCACGTCAAAAGGGGGTACGGAAAGTAAATGAAATGAAAATAAAAGCACGCGGAACAAATGAGGACCACTAAGGGTACATAGAATGAATTGAAAAGTTCGATTTCGGGAACTTACCGGTTGAAGACCGAAGAACGACGAAGAATGAATGACGAACGACGAAGAACGGTTGAAAATCTTCACGAAATCACCCACGGAAATGTCACGGAAGCGTTACGAAAGCAACTCGGCTTGCATTTTCTTCACGGAAACAATTTTTCTCACTAATTTTAAGTGAATCTCAGATACCAGGAGGGTTGAACATTTTTGTTCTTCCCTCCTCCCCCTATTTATAGGAAAATGAGGGAGGAGCTTGCCACCCAGCTCGCCAACTTCCTGGAAGGCCCAAATGGGCCTGGTTGCTATTTGCACCCCCCTTTTACTAAATACACCCCTTGCCTTTTTTTGCTGATTCTTTTTTCGTAACGTTACGGAAACTTACGAATTGCATAACGATACTTGTTTTCCTTCCGTAATGTTACGGAACCTTACGGATTACATAATCATCCCTTTTTTGCCTTCCAGAATGTTACAGAACTTTACGAATTGCGCACTAACACTTCCTTTTAATTTCCGGCATGTCATGGAACTTCACGGATTGTGCTACAATGCTTTCTTTTGACTTCTGGCACGTCTCGGAACTTCATGAATTGCCTAATGATGGGTGCCAAGTACCTCGAAGTGGTCAAACGAGGGTCACATCCCAACAATGGATGGTCCCCGGACGAAATTAAGGTATGACACATACATTAACATTCTCCCCCTTTTTTATGATGACAATCATTATCAAGTGAATTCTTTTCGACATCATCAAAACCTGCATGATTCACATTCTCCCCCTTTTTGATAATGACACTCATTATCAAGCAAATTCTTTTTGACATCATCAAAACCTGCATGATTTACATTCTCCCCCTTTTTGATGATGACAAGCATCTGTAGGTTAGGAGCAACAACAAAAAAAAAATCTATTTGTATAGTTTACTCCCCCTTGATTTTGCAATGATTTCTTATATGAGACAGTTGAAGATTTCATATATAAAAAGTTTTCTCATAAAGAATAGATAATTCCCCTTACTGTTTTATCTTTTATCTATCTCTCCCCTTTTGTCAACATCAAAAATAAATCATGAGCAAAAAGGAGAATAGCATTAAGCAATTTATAATGAATTAAAAGAGTAGAGCATGCCATACCGTTCAAAGTACCATTTCTTGACCTAAAAGAAAATGTTATCGCTTGTTTGAATGTATGAGAGTCAAGTGATACCAAACGACATTAAAAACAAATTATTTTGCACCCACAAAAATACATATCCAGTATAAAACAATCAAAATATATAATAATCAAAAAACAATCATCAAAAGTTATCAATAATCAACATAACCTTCAAACACAATCATCAAAGACAATCAACATAACTCTCAAACACAATCATCATAGACAATCAAAAACTCAATAAAAAAAAACCTCAATCAAAAGCAATCATAAAAAACAATCAAAACTCAATCAAAAAACAATCATCAAAGACAATCAAAACTCAATCAAAAACAATCATCAAAAGTAATCATAAAAAACAATCAACATAACTATCAATCATAATCATCAAGGACAATCAAAACTCAAGTAGAAAACAAACATGAAAACTCAATCAAAAGTTAACAATTCATAGGCAAAAAATAATAATAAAATAGACAAACATTAAAATCCTTGCCATTGAAAACAAGAGGCCTATTAATAGAATTTCCCTCAGGAAATGGAAAGTTAGATGAGGCCATAATTATTCTTGAAGTTTTTAAACTTTAGACAAGAATCCTGCTCTGATACCACTTGTTGGGCTTATTGATCAAGTGACCTTTGTTTGTTGTCTCCATAGATCACATATTCACTATCTTTGGGAGAAATATGAATCATCTTTTATGCATCTCCCACCTTGTGGTTGGAGCAATTGCTATCAATGTATCAACTTTGCTTTTCTCCGCTTTCATAATCTTTCACCATGAGACCCAGATTTATGATTTTATTTTCTGAATCACTTGAAGA
Organism: Glycine max; assembly: GCF_000004515.6. Lineage (NCBI taxonomy): Eukaryota > Viridiplantae > Streptophyta > Magnoliopsida > Fabales > Fabaceae > Glycine > Glycine max. The sequence continues at coordinate 32,385,381 of NC_038250.2, read as the reverse complement.
ATTTATGTCATTATCTTCCTAAGTGATGATGCTTTCTTTTCTTTGAAATTTCTCTTGTCGGATTTTTCCATTCTTCTTTTAAGGATAGGACAATCGAATCTCAAGTGCTCAGGTTGATCGCATTCATAGCATTTTGGGGCTAAGGAGGAATCTTCTCCTTTCTTCTTTGGATTGATGTTTGATTTTCTTTGATTTCTTTTGTTTCTCAGAAACTTATGGAATCTCTTCACAAAAAATATGAAATCACCATCATGTTCTATTTCAATCAAGTCCTCTTTGTCACTTTCTTCTTGAATAGAAGATGATGAAGCTCTGAGTGTTATTCCTTTCCTCTTTTTATCGTTCTCTTCATGTTGATGGAGTCTCATAAGTTCCATTTCATGTTCTTGAAGCTTTCCAAAAAGAGTAGCAAGAGACATATTTGTGAGATCACTTGATTCTGCAATTGCTGTTACTTTTGGTTGCCATTGCCTGTTTAAACATCTCAGCACTTTGTTAATGAGATCTTCATTAGGAAATATTTTTCCCAATGATGCAAGATGATTAACTATATGAGTAAATCTCTTATGCATATCTTGTATGGTCTCATATTGATACATTCTAAACAGTTCATATTCATGTGTGAGAGTGTTTATTTTGGATCTTTTGACATCATTCGTGTCTTCATGGGTTACTTGTAATGTATCCCACATTTCTTTTGCATTTTTACAATTTGAGACTCTAAAATATTCATTCATGCCTAATGCAGAAGTGATTACATTTTTGGCCTTTAAATTGTATTGAACCTTTCTTCTCTTGGTTTTTCTATAGTTGCATTTCCCACTACCTTTGTAGGAAAAAAGGGACCAACTTCAATGGCTTCCCATATATTTAAATCTATGGCTTCAATAAAGATCTGCATTTGGGTTTTCCAATAGTGATAACCCTCGCCATTGAATATTTGTGATTTGATTTGGTTCTACAGACACTAACCTCAATCCAAACCAAACTGATTGATTTATCCAAAAGTCAATCCAAACAAATCCAAAAAATATTGGTTTGGTTCAGATTTTGGTTTTTTTAAGAAGTTTTTGTTTTTTTATTTTCGATTAGTTTGGATTTAAACAACCATAGTTTTTATTACACGAGAACCTCTTAACCTCATAACATTGTCCACGTCGTTAACCCCAACAAGTCATGTGCTTAACACATGTATTTTAATGAATTCCCCCCACCAAAAGCCCCTACCATCTTCGTCCAAACCTAATGAGAATCAAAAAAGGAACAAGGACTTGGTGAAACAATAACAAGGGCATGTGCTAAGAAAGCAAAGGAAGCCTTGCACCAAATGGTGACAACTCTCATTGAAGCATATTCACATATAGAAGGATTAAAGCCCAAGTTGGTCAACTAAATAAAGAAACTTGAGGAATGAAGATGATGTACTGATTTAGATGATGGCCCATGAAAATATAATATCTAGTTTTATTTTATAAGGATGCAATTAAATGATTGGGTTGTTGTTGTGTTAAGTCTCTTGAGTGGATTACATGTTAATTAATAAAGCCACTAACTTGACATAATTACCACCATTAGCAATACATTATGATTATAGACTTTTGGTATCTATGACCAGCTATATGTATCTCAAATTTTATGAATGAAAGGCAAAATCTTGGATATTTTCCAATTGAGAGGACTATCTCTCTAGGGTTCTTCATTGAGCAACCTTTGATCTTATCAAGGACCCTAACCATTGCATTGATCTTGATCCTTGGCTTATCAATTCCTTCAGGATTGTGGCGTCTTTCCTAATTGTCTCCTTGGTTCTCAACATTTGGTATTCAGAGCCAATTTTAGCATCAATTTCATGGTTGTTGGTAGCATCAATTTCATTTGGGAATTTAAGTGCGTGAATTTCAAATCTGTTTAGTGGATCTTTATAGTTTGTGATCTGAATTTTGATTGGTGTTTGCATTTTGTACCTTGGATCCAAGCGGTGGCATGCGAATCATTAGGGAATCACCATAACATGAAATTGGATTCATATGTGCCTTTTGCTTTGGTGCATCTGGACCTATTCCAAAGGTATTCATGTTGTGCTAGTAGAATCCAGGTGGCATCACTTTCTTTTTAATATCCCTATACGTTATATTTTTATCCATGTTTATGTGTTGAATCTTATGTGTTTTGCTAGAATAGTGTACGCCTAACCTTGTGTGACTTGTTCTCATAGTTTTTCATCCAAAATTTGATCCAATTATATTCTTTGAGTTCATCTAGTGTCATATCAAGACGCTTGAAATTTGACAAGGAAGCCCTGGGCAAATTCAAACGGCTATAACCTTTTGACATAGTTGTTCGATTGAGGCCCATAATATATCAACACGCCTGTAATTGAAGAAGGAAGCCCCGGGTAACGGCCATAACTTTGGACAGGGATGTCCAACTGAGGACCATAATATATTGAGACGCTCGTAAATGAATAGGGAAGCCCCTGGAAAATTCAAATGGTCATAAAATTGGACACGAATGTTCCATTAAGGCCCATAGTATATCGAGAAACACGAAATTGAACCAAGATGACTATGGCAAATTAGAACGACCACAACTTGTGACTCGAATGTCTGATTAAGGTCCATAATATATCGAGATGCTAGAAATTGAACAAGAAAGCCCCAGAAAAATTCAAACAGTCATAACTTTTGACTCGGTTGTCTGAATGAGGACCATAATATATCAAGATGATCGAAATTCAACAATGAAGCCTCAGGAAAATTAAAGCAATCATAACCTTTTGACACGGTTGACTGTTTGAGGCCCATAATATATCGACACACTTGTAATTGAACAAGGAAGCCTCTGACAAATTCAAACGGTCACAACTTTTGATTTGGATGTTCGATTGAGGTCCATAATATATCAAGAAGCTCGTAATTGAACAAGGAAGCCTATGGCAAGTTGAAATGACCATAAATTTTAAGTCAAATGTCCGATTGAGGCCTATAACATATCAAGACACACGAAATTGAATAAGGAAGCCTATGGTAAATTCCAATGACCATAACTTTTGACTTGGATGTTCGATTAAGACCCATAATATATCGACACTCGTAACTAAACCAGGAACCCTATTGCAAATTCAAAAGGCCATAACTTTTGACTCAGATGTCCAATTGATATCCATAATTTATCGACACGCTCAAAATTGAACAAGGAAGCACTGAGAAAATTCAGATGGCCATAACCTTTTCAAACGGTTATCCGATTGAGGCCCATAATATATCAACACATTTGCAATTGAACAAGGAAGCCCTTGGCAAATTCAAACGATCACAACTTTTGATTCAGATGTCCGATTAAGGCCCATAATATATTGAGACGCTTGTAATTGAACAAGAAGCCTATGGTAAATTCAAACAGTTACAACTTTTGACTCAAATGTTTGATTGAGGCCCATAATATATCGAGAAGCTCAAAATTCAACAAGGAATCCCCGAGCAAATTCAAATGGCCATAACTTTTGAGTCAAATGTTCGATTCAGGCTCATTATATATCAAGGCACTCGTAATTGATCAAGGAAGCCCCTGGCAAATTCAAACGGTCATAACTTTTCACTCGAATGTCCTGTTCACGACCATAACGTATCAAGACGCTCCAAATTCGACAATGAAGCCTTATGCAAATTCAAAAAACAATAAATTTTTGACAGGGTTGTTTGATATAGGTCCATAATATATCGATGCGCTCGTCATTGAATGAGGAAGCCCCTAGAAAATTCAAACGACCATAACTTTTGAGTCGGACTTTCAATTGAGGCACATAATATATCGAGACACTCAAAATTGAACTAGGAAGCCTTGGGCAAATTCAAACAACTATAACTTTGCACACGGATGTCTGTTTGAGACCCATAATATACAAAGACACTCATAATTGAACAGGGAAGTCTATGGCAAATTCAAAACGATTATAGCGTTTGACTCAGATTTCTAAATGAGGCCCATAATATATCAAGACGCTTGAAATTCGACAAGGAAACCCCAAGCAAATTCAAGTAGCCATAAAATTTTGACACGGTTGTCCGATTAAGGCCCATAATATATCAACACGCTTGTAATTGAACATGGAAGCCCTTGACAAATTCAAATGGTCACAAGTTTTGATTTGGATTTCCAATTGAGGCTCATAATATATCGAGAAGCTCGTAATTGGACAAGGAAGCCTATGGCCAATTTAAACGGCCACAGGTTTTGACTCGGATGTCCAATTGAGGCCCATAATATATCGAGACACTTGTAATTGAACTAGGAACCCTATTGCAAATTCAAACGGCCACAACTTTTGACTCAGATGTCCAATTGAGGCCCATAATATATCGAGACACTGAAAATTCAACAAGGAAGCCCCTGGAAAATTCAAACTACCATAACTTTTGACTCAATTGTTTGATTAAGTCCCAAAATATATTAAGATGGTTGTTATTGAACAAGGAAGTGTAGAAGCAAGCTTGATGATGATGAATCAAGTTGATTCAAGTAATTTTGATGATGACAAAGACGATGACAAAAACCAAAGAATGATTTCAAGATTCAGTCAACAATTTCAAGATCAAGATAAATTTCAAGTTTCATGAGAAGAAATCAGGAAGATTCAAGAATCAAGAGTAGTTTGATTTCAAGATTCAAGAAAAGATGAATTCAAGATTCAAGTGAAGAAATCAAGAAGACTTCACAAGGGAAGTATTGAAAAGATTTTTCAAAAAATAAACATAGCACAATTTTGTTTTTCAAAAGAGTTTTTCTCAAAATTTTCTACGTTACCAGAGTTTTTACTCTCTAGTAATCGATTATCAGTGGCAAAGTTTGATTTCAAAAGCTTTTAACTGAATTTGCAACGTTCCAATTGATTTCAAAATGGTGTAATCAATTACAAGATATTGGTAATTGATTACCAGTGTATCTGAACGTTGAAATTCAAAATCAATTGTGAAGAGTCATATCCTTTCATAAAAAGCTTTGTGTAATCGATTGCATGATTATGGTAACCAATTACCAATGACAAGTTTTGAATAAAAATCAAGAGATATAACTCTTCCAATGGTTTTCAGGTTTTTCTAAAGGTTATAAATCTTCTAATGGTTTTCTTGACCAGACATGAAGAGTCTATAAAAGCAAGACCTTGACTTGCATTTGAAGAACAATAATTTTACAACTTTTGCACACAACCTTTCTGATATACTTTTGAATATCTTCTTCTTCTTCCTTTGCCAAAAGCTTTCAAAGTTTTCTGGTTTCCAAACTTTGTTCTTTCATAGAAAACAAAAGTGTGCTATTCATCTTTTTCATTCTCTTCTCCCTTTGCCAAAAAGAATTCGCCAAGGACTAACCGCCTGAATTCTTTTTGTGTCTCTCTTCTCCCTTTTCCAAAAGAAGGATTAACCGCTTGAATTCTTTTGTGTCTCCCTTCTCCCTTGTCAAAGAATTCAAAACGACACAGTCTGAGAATTCTTTTGATTCTTCCCTTTCCCTTAAACAAAAGATTTCAAACTTGGGTTGTTGTAACTGAGAACAAGAGAGGGTACATCTCTTGTGGATCAGTTCAAGTGGAGGGTACGTCCACTTGGTTGTTTAAAGAGAACAAGGGAGGGTACATCCCTTGTGGATCTTTGCTTGTAAAGGTTTTTACAAGGTTGAAAAGAAATCTCAAGGACCGCAGGTCGCTTGGAGACTGCATGTAGGCACGGGTTGTTGCCGAACCAGTATAAAACTCTTGTGTTTGTCTTCTTCTTCCCTACACTCTTTAATTTCCGCTGTGCACTTTAATTATCACTTTTACTTTTGGTTAAGTTTTTATTTATGTTCTTTATTTTCTTAACTTAGTAGTAAAAGCCTAATTTAATCTAGTAACATTAAGAAGGATAAGTTTTTTTATTAGTAAAGGTTCATTAATAATTAATTCAACCCCCCTTTCTTAATTATTTCGAGGCCACTTGATCCAACAAGAAGCCTATGGCAAATTCAAACAACCATAAGTTTTGACTCGGATGTCCAATTGAGGCTCATAATATATAAAGATGCTCAAAATTTCATAAGGAAGCCCTAGGCAAATTCTAAAGTCCATAACCTTTGGCACAAATGTCCAATTGAGGCCCATAATATATCTAGACACTTGAAATTTGACAAGGAAACCCCTGACAAGTTCAAACGTCCATAACATTTAACTTGGATGTCCAATTGAGGTGCATAATATACCAAAATGCTCAAAACTGAACATGGAATCCCCTAGAAAATTCAAATGACCATAAATTTTGACTTGGATGTCCAATTGAGGTCTATAGTATATTAGGATGCTCGAAATTGAACATAATAGCTTTGGGAAAATTCAAATGGCCTTAACTTTTGACTCGAATGTCCAATTGAGGCCCATAATATATCGAGACGCTTGAAATTGAACATAAAAACATGATTATGTTTAGGATTGAAAACTGATTAGGATATGGATTCATTTCCTGATTTTGAAATGTAATCACAAATTGTTTGGATGATTTTCCAACCTAATTTGTGATCTGAAACAATTTAGGGAGATTGAATCGATTGAACTTTCTCTAATGCATTTTAGTTAACTTTCGCACTAAACATCATTCGTAGTAATTGTGATAATTCAATTTGCATTGGTTTGGTGAATTGGATTGATGCTTTTAAACTTGAGAATTGTATTATGTTCTTGTTCTGTGCCATTGTCGAGGATATGATTCATTGTGTTCCAACCTTGATTCACTCATAACTAACATTAGCATAGTAGTATAGGTTTGCATCTGTCTATTGGAAAAAGAAAAATAATACACATTTATGCATGCTTGCTCTATTTTGCATAAGGTTTTGATCATTTTGTACACTTTGCATTCAATAACTATTTGACACATTACATTGGTCTAGTTAGTGTTGTTATATGGAATAGGTGTAGCAGCATTACAGGGTAGTAAAAAAACAAAGGAGCAGTGTAGAGAGTAGTGTATGCATTGTGTAGTGTATTTTGTGTCGTAAAAGTGATCTATTCTCTGGAGTTTGTTTGTGCAACTTATTGTCCAAAGTTTATCCCCTATTTTGAGCAAAAGTAACCCTTTGGGGTTTGGTTTGGGTTAAAATTGCAAAATTCTATCTCTAACTATAAGTTTTATTAGTAGGGGTAATTTGGTCATTTCATATACAACTATCTCAGAATAGGCTGAAACTTTGCCAGAATGTAGAAAAAAATTCATACATCAAGAAGCTCATATAGGGGACAAACACGGGCATTAGGGGTCATTTTGGCTAAATTCATTGATCTGGACCACTTTTGAAATTTTTTTTTCTATTTTCATGATTTTTAAGAATAACCAAAAAATTACCAAAAATCAAAAATTATTTTTAGACATTTATTGTGGTGTTTTGGAATTTTTTTAAAGAATTGAGGAAAATTTCCATTTTTTGTAGCATTTTAGCATATACTATGAATAGTGTTCTGTGTAGGGTAGTTGTCTGTGCTGCCACTAATGAGCTTATCTGTGCATGACTAGGTCTAAATCAGGTGACTTGCATCCATATGATCCTGAGATAGATAAGACATTTCATAGGTTGAGTAGAAATAGTAGGAGTAGAACTGTAGTTGTGCATGATAGTGTAGTTTTAGATAGTAGTGTAGTGCATACTAAATTCATTTTTTATTTTGCTTCTAAGCCTGTTTTTATTGCTTCTAATTCTGAAAAAAAAATAGTGTTGATATAATGGCTGATAACAATCAAAATCTTAAGGAATTGGCTACACAAAATGTTGTGGATCAACCTTGGTGTATTTAATATCTTGAGACAGAGGTTAGTTATGAGCTAAAGTCTGGACTACGCCATTTGTCGCCAAAGTTTCATGGTCTTGCAGGTGAAGATCCACACAAGCATCTGAAGGAGTTTCATGTAGTGTGTTTCACCATGTGACCACATGACATTCATGAAGATTATGTGAAGATGAAGGCATTTCCATTCTCTCTAGATGGTGTGGCTAAGTACTGGTTGTACCTTCAACCAGATACTATTAACACCTAGACAGATATGAAGAGAAGATTCTTAGAGAAGTTCTTCCCTGCATCCATAACAACATCCATCCGGAAAGAAACTTGTGGCATAAGGCTTCAACTTGGAGAGACATTATATGAGTACTGGGAGAGATTTAACAAGTTGTGTGCTTTGTGTCCTCGCCATCAAATTAGTGAGCAATTGTTGATCCAGTATTTCTATGAGGAGATAATATTAATGGACAGAAGTATGATTGATGCAGTCAGTGGAGGTGCTTTTATGGACAAGACTCCTATTGCTACCAGACAATTGATTTCCAACATGGTAGCAAATTATCAACAATTTGGTACTAGAGTTGCCACACCATCTAGGGTTGTTGCAAGTGAAATTTCTATTTCTATGGTTGCTGACAATCAAAGGTTGGAGAATAAACTTACAGAGTTGACATCCCTTATAAGGCAGCTAGCCATTGGTCAACAACAAAATGTGATGGCAGCCAATCAACCAAGGTTGTATGGTATATGTTGTGCTCCTAATCATCCAATAGATGCATGTTCCATACTCCAAGAAACAAAACAAGTTGATGATGTTTCTATCATGCAACCTAGACAACTATTCAGACCTCAACAACAACAATACAATCCTTACTCCAACACCTACAATCTTGGTGGGAGAGATCATCTGAACTTGAGGTATGGTCCTGGTCCACAACAACAGCACACACAATAGCAACCATTCAAACATCAACAATTCCAACCTTCCACCAGCAAATATCTAGCTCCTCCTTTTAGACAACAATAACAATTCCAATAGTCTACACCTCCACTTGCACAACATGTGTAGAATAGCAGTTATGGACCTTCCTTGGAGGAGCTGATGAAGCAAATGGCAACCAACAACATTCAATTTCAACAGAATGTGAGTGGCACCATCCAAGAACTACATACTCAGATTGGACAGTTAGCTACAACTGTCAACTAGTTGCAGGAACAAGGTTCTGGCAACATTTCCGCACAACCAATTATCAATCCAAAAGGGAATGTAAGTGTTATTACCTTGAGGAGTGACAGAGAGTTTCTAAAGCCAACAGGTGCTGGTGCCAAAATTGATGATAGTACTAAAGCAGATTCTACACCAAAATAGATTCCTCTACCTTTTCCTTCTAGATCCATTCCTACAAAGAAAGTAGAGTTGGATTCTGATCTTCTTGAGACTTTCAGGAGGGTGGAAGTCAATGTTCCCCTCTTGGATGCCATTAAACAGATTCCAAAGTATGCAAAATTCTTGAAGGATTTGTGCACTCATAAGAGGAAGTTGAAGGGAAATGAGCAAGTGAAGTTGGGTAGAAATGTTTCCACACTTATATAGAGCAAAAGTGTTGTTGTCATTTGTTCGGGCTTCCGACAAGTGCACCAGATCGCACAAGTAGTATAAAATGGTAAGAACCGAGTATCGAACACTCGGGGAACTTGTGTTATTTGGTAAGCTATTTCAACAAATAGGCGTCTATTGTGTAAAAGTAAGTGGGAATATGAACAAGTGTATAACTATTTGTGCAAAAAGAAAGAAAAATCACACGAGAGAAATGATGTGTAAAAACAAGTAGAGAACACGTTTGTCTTCCTAATAGGTGCCTGATGCTAAAAAGATATTCTCTATCTAACAATGCTCATGTGTTCTTATGGTGTCTCCTGAAATACTAAACCCCGATTCCTCATGATAGCTTAGCTTAATCCTGATCAAGCATCGTCCACAGATTCCTCTTGTAAGACTTAACTCAACTAGGACCGCATTAAGACACACATACTCAACTAACTTATCGCACCCCGATTCCTCGTGAAAGCACAACAACTCTGCTCTGCACTATCAAGGACTTTAGAGTCAGACCAGTTTCCACTGTTGAATGACCCTAAAAAAGCATGCGTCTATGTGATCAAGGTAAAGGCATACTAGAATGAAAAGTAGATAGCACAGAGAACACACAAAACATCATTAAATAGATAAACATATATTTACATCAGGTACCTACAGGGAAGATTCAACAGAGGGTTTAGCTTTCCATATCAGGAAGCCTTCTTAACAACAAAGAGAAGAACAAGATGAAAGATTGTAAAAATACAAGTAGTGAGGATGTCTCCTTCACCTCTAGGATCTCACAATCCCTCACAAACTCATCTCAAGCTCTCAAATCGGCTCCTGCTTCAAGCTCTGGTCTCTGCAGATCTTCACACAACAAAATCTCTCAAAACTCTCTGGAACTTGGACCTTTCTCTCTCTAGAAACCCTAGACATGCAAAGCTCTGAATCCCAGTCCAAACTCCCTTCACAAAATCTGCTTTTAGGCTTAAATAGGTGGCCTTGTTCATGCTCATGCGCTTAGCGCACGCTAGTGATTTTTGGCTTAGCGCGCCTTTCTCGCTTAGCGGATGAATTGAAGCGGTGCGCTTAGAGAGATGAAGCGGTGTGCTTAGCGAACCTGTACAACTCATCTTCTTCTGGATTCTTCCTCACGCTTAGCCCAAGAATGTTGCGCTTAGCGGATGCTTGCTAAGCCAACAGATTGGCTTAGCGAGAAGGTGAAAATAACCTTTTCCAAAGCTTACCTAATTAACCTGAAATTGAGAGAAAATGATTATTAAACACACAAAATGGAAATACTAAGTATTTATTACCTATACTTAACAGAAAATACTTATAACATTACAAAATAGCCATAAATTGGGAGAGTTTGATACAATTTATACATGTTTTATACACAAAAGTTAGTCGTTTTCACCGACTAACAACTCCCCCAAATTTACAGTTTTGCTTGTCCTCAAGCAAAAAGAGAACAACTCACTTGTCCTCAAGTGACAATGACATACAGTGACTATGTACAAAGGTGTATGCTACAAAGTGACTGATTGCATGATAAGAGAATGGAGTAAAATGCCCTCATCACTTGTCTTTCAAAAGGTATGCAATTATCCAAAGAGAAGAATAAAATGTAACCTAAACAGATAGATGAAGTTAGGCATAAGACAGATATCAAGGAAAGTAGCTTAAACCACAGTCTCACGGCTACTGTTTCACTCAAGCACAAGTGTTTAGCTATTCATTAATAACAACTAGCAAGAGGTCCAATCTTTGAATTTCATCTCATGCCATAAAGTCAGAAATGTATAAACAGAATGAGAAGGACTTTCTCAGGTTTGTAGTGAGGCTTGGCTACAAAAATTCATTGGTTTTTCTAGGATTCAAAGGCTTAGATTCTAAGAGAGAACAAATACTTGACTTATCCCAATGGTCTTGTTTTATAGCAGTAGCTTTCTCACTATCTTTTCCTCTCAAGTTGCTTTTGACCTTATTGTAACAGCACACTTTATTCTTTTCTTTCTCTTTTTTTTTTAACATACAACTTATTTGTTGTGTGTGCCGATGCTTAACCTTTTTCTTTTCATTCGAATTGACTTCCCTCCCCCAAATTTAGAGTAAATTTTCCTTGAACCATATGCTTTCCTAAAATCTAAACAAGGTATCAGGAGGTAATTATTTAAGTTCAGGGTTCAAATTTTTTTGACAATATCATTCAGCTCGAAAAGGGAGCAAAGGATGCAATTATCATTCAAGGTAAGTTGTTTGGTCAAAAGAGCTTGTGTATGTACAATCATGGCCTTCATCATGTCCTAATTTATACATTTCATTCTAAAATTTAGAGATTCATGCAAAGATTATCACTCACAGCTAGTCGTTCACTCATAGTTTAAGGTCACACTCTCACCGGTTTTGGTTCAAGCTTTTCTTTCACAATCAATCTGTCTACTGACTAACAATTCTAATTGCAAGTTCACATTCTTGTTCTTTCTTTGTCTAACATACACACTTGCTCAAACTTATGAAAGGAAACACAAACTTCATCACAATCATGCATTCAATTCAAAATAAAGTCACACACCCATTTTTCACAAAAAGATAAAAGTGTTTCACTGGCATGTCATCTAAAACAAGTCAAACTGTTCAACATGCTTCAGGATAAGCATACCAACCATTTATAAATAAAACTAACAAAAAGGGATTACTATAATAAGACTATAATTAAAATAATAATAAACTAAATGGCACAAAAATATCATTAGGAATTTAAAAATCCTGTGATCTGTCCTGAGTATCCGGTGTCTGAACATCCTCCTCATCTGTTAAGCAAAGCACCGGCTGGAGGAGAGGTGTTCGAAGACAGGATTGGTGTAGTCTGATCCTCATGAGTGGAAGGGTTTGCAGCCTACTGAATTGAAGTCGTATTTGCCACAGGTTCTGAAGGCTCAGCAGTGTCCTCAAGAGATTTTTTAGACGTGGCTGCAGCTTCTTGTGTTTCAACTACCCTCTTCCTTCTGATTAGGGGCTTTGGCATGGAAGTCTCTGATGACTCATCCTCCCTCTGCTGTGGTACCTGAGCGGTGAGACCTTCGTCTTCCCTATGAAGGGGGGGCTGAGTCTCGGGCCAGGCTACCCATTCATTAAACTATTCAACAGAAGGGATAGAGTCTGGAGGTGCTACCAGTTGTAAACTTTGTAATAAAACTATCTTCCCCTGATGTATGCTTCGAAGCATGGCTTCAAGACGTTGAAAGTCTGTAGAAGATGGGGTAGATGGATCTGTTGAGGTACGTGCTGGAGGAGGAGCTGCAAATGTGGAAGGAGCCTCGACTGGCCTTGCCCTCGCTCTCCTAGCCCCTCTAATAGTAACTGTCAGATCAGTAGGGTTCCAATAGTTTTTCCTGATATAGGCTAAGTTAATGACTGGGATCAAGCGTTCGAAGACTAGGCTGTCAGAAGCAACCCCTCTGGACCTACATAGAGCTGTGATAAGAGCAGGGAATCCAAGTCTAGAGGAGTTAGACTGGGCCATAGATGTGATCTGGCCAGATATGAGAGCTCCTACATTCATGTCCAGCTGAGAGACTAGGCCAAAGATTAACCTAGCTCTATCCATTGTCAAATCCGAGGTGTGGGAAGTCGGAGCCAGGTTGGAGTATGAGAGAACACTCCAAACCCGAGCAAGAGTTGCCAGATCTTTCCTGATGATCTTCCTAGGATGGCCTTCAGCATTTAAAACAAACCCTTGACCGGGTATACACAAAGCAGCCTCAATCTCTCTGATATCAGTGGGCATCCTACAGTATCTGGAGTAAACGGGCAAGTACTCTCCCTCAGCCAGTACCATAGGTGTCTCCAGGAAGGTGTTGAGGCTGTTTGCATCAATTTTTATCAAGTGGCCTTGGATTTTGACTTGTTTTGGGGAAGGCCCCTAGGGATTATAGAGGTTGGCGTAGAACTCCTTCACCAAGGCTAGGTCGATGCTACTGTCAGCTAAATTGGTGAGGCGCTTATGGAAGTTATGCCTCTCCAATTCAGCCTTGAACTCATCCAACTCCGTATGGTATATTTCTACCTTCCTCTCAGCTAGTATATGTCTTCCTAGCACATTGTCTATGTATTTGGTCCAGGCCTCGAAGGAGTGAAATCTTCTTGTGTCATATTGAGATGTGGGCCGTGCACCAATGCTCTTTCTTTTTCTGGAAGACATCTACAGACAAAGGAATCAAACATTTGATCAGGATACATTTATTCAAAATTTTAAAAACTGAAAAATAAAACTGAAAAAGACACTGGCAGCTTAGCGAGACATGGTCCGCTTAGCTGGCCTTTGTAAAAAAACACTATCGCTTAGCGACATGTGGAGCCGCTTAGCGGAAGTTGCAGAATTTTTAGATTCTGCAGAATTGGCTTAGCGGGAAAGCGCTCGCTAAGTTGAACATGTGCCACAAGGATTTGCACTAAGCTCCTTGAAGGCTGCACTTAGCAACACCAACTCTTCAAAAATTTCACTAAGTGTTGGGAGCTTAGTGAGTGAAGCTCGCTTAGCTCAGTGGATGCCGCAACCAATTACGCTTGGCTCAGGAACGCTCGGCTTAGCGCGCGGTTATCATAAAAAAAATTGGTTAAGTTACCTGGGCTTAGAGATTCAGCCTTGCTTAGTGTCGCAACCTACCCTTCGGCGGGAGGGCGACGCGTGACTCGCGGGATGCGTGTTCCACGAAAGGAATACGCGCGGAGTCGCCACCAACGTTTATTTGAGGAAAACGTCGGAAAAACCGGAAAAGACGTGATCTACGAACTTTTAAGTGAAAGGTTCGGGAGTTGTATTTACGCACGGGGAAGGTATTAGCACCCCACACGTCCGCCCCAAGGGACGACAACCTTTAATCGAATGTGCAAACATGACTTTGATTTTTTTATGTTCCCTTTTTATGTCTCTATATCCTTTATACCCTTTTTATATTTTCTCTTTTTGTGGTCGACAAGGGTGTTTCCCTTTGCTCCTACGTATTCCTCAATTTGGGATGAGAAAATCAGACCTACGTAGTTCTTTCGGAACAAAGTGTTTGGTTAAATTGTTTTTGTCTTTTTTGCAAAATATGTTTTTATTGAACAAAAGGTCATTTAAGGTGTTGAACCATTAAACGGTCTTTTGATTTTGAAAGGGGAGAAACGTTAAGGCGTTGGACCATTAACGATCTCTTGTTTTTTGAAAGGAGAGAAACGTTAAGGCATTGGACCATTAACGATCTCTTGTTTTTTGAAAGGAGAGAAACGTTAAGGCATTGGACCATTAACGATCTCTTGTTTTTGAAAGGAGAGAAACGTTAAGGCATTGGACCATTAACGATCTCTTGGGGTGGTCGACAAAAAGCGGGGCTTTTGCTCCTACGTATCCTCAATGAGGAACTCAGACCTACGTAGTTCTTTCTTTTTGTCAAGTGATTCTTTTTTACTTAAGTGGTGATCATTTTAAGGCGTTGGACCTTAAAAATGATCCATTTTACTTAGTGAGAAAATGAAATGACAAACTTCAAAAGCCTATTTTTATGGACGAGCTTGACTAGGCGAATTGATTTTAGCCTTTAGTTTCACTTTAGTTATTAATCAATTCGATTAAGAATGAGAAATCCCAAAGAGAAAACGTCCGATTGATTTTCCGCTTTATTTTACTAAAAGATGTCTTTTTGATTATTATATTATTTTTTACCTCTTTTTGATTTCCAACGTGGTTACGGCACGACCGAACGGTCGGAATTTATTTTAACCGAAGTTAATGGATAATACAATTCAAACGTTCGGTGGAAATTTATTTTATTTTTAAGTTAAGCGAGAAATGACTTAAGTAAAATGGCTTAAGCACGTCAACAGGGGGTATAAAAAGTAAATAAAACGAGAATAAAAATGCACGAAACACAATGCGGACCACTACGGGTACATAGAATGAATCGAAAAAGCTTGGTTCGAGGTACTTACCCGTTGAAGATCGAAGAACGATGAAGAACGAATGAAGAACGTCGAAGAACGGTTGAAACCTTTGCGAGATTCCTCACGGAAAACGTTACGGAAACGTTTCGGAAGCGCCTCGGCTTAGATTTTCTTCACGGAAACAATTTTTCCAAGCAAATTCGAAAGAGAGAGAAGTGCCTAAGGGGCTGAACCCCTTTCTTCTTCACTTCCTCCCCTATTTATAGCAAAATAGGGGAGGTGGTTGCCGCCCAGCTCGCCCAGGCGAGCTCAGCTCGCCCAGGCGAGCAGGGTTGCTTCCTCCAGAAGCAACCGCCTTCTGGAGGAATATACCGGAGGGCCCAAGTGGGCCTGGGTGCTATTTGCACCCCCATTTTTACTAAGTACACCCCCCTCTGCTGTTTTTTGGTGATTCTTTTTCCGTAAAGTTACGGAAACTTACGAATTTCGTAACGATACTTGTTTTCTTTCCGTAATGTTACGGAACTTTGCGGATTACATAATCATCCCCTTTTTGACTTACGGAATGTTACGGAACCTCACTTAATTATGCAACGATGCTTCCATTTGATTTCCGGTGTGTCACGGAAACTTACGGATTGTGCATCAATATTTTTTTGGTTTTTCGGCATGTCCTGGAATTTCACAAATTGCCTAATGATGGGTGCCAAGCACCTTACGAGGACCAAAGAATGGTCGCATGTCATCGAGCAAAGGTCCCCGGACGAAATTAGGGTATGACAGTTGCCCCTCTTTACTTGTCTTTTATTGGAGATAAAAGGAAAGTAAAGATAAGACACTAATTTCGTTCCTCTCGATTTGGCGAGAGTCGCGGGTGACCATAAAATCTCCACATGCAAATGACTTGTTGTTCCCAAAATTTCACAAATTGCCTAATGATGGGTGCCAAGCACCTCACAAGGACCAAAGAATGGTCGCATGTCATCAAGCAAAGGTCCCCGAAAATCAGTGTATGACACTAATTTCGCTCCTCTCGGTTGACGAGAGTCGCGGGTGACCATGACTTGTCGTTCCTAGAATTTCACAAATTGCCTAATGATGGATGCCAAGCATCTCACAAGGACCAAAGAATGGTCGCATGTCATCAAGCAAAGGTCCCCGAAAATTAGTGTATGACACTAATTTGGCTCCTCTCGGTTGACGAGAGTCGCGGGTGACCATGACTTGTCGTTCCTAGAATTTCACAAATTGCCTAATGATGGATGCCAAGCATCTCACAAGGACCAAAGAATGGTCGCATGTCATCAAGCAAAGGTCCCCGAAAATTAGTGTATGACACTAATTTGGCTCCTCTCGGTTGACGAGAGTCGCGGGCGACCATGAAATTTCCGCATGTAAATGACTTGTTGTTCCCGGAGGAACAAAAGGTGCAGAAGACTATGTCAGTCTCTGCATGCTATCAAGCGTTCTGTCTTACAGAAGACTATGTCATCGGGCCCGCCGCCTCTGGATGATACAAGGGTGCAGAATGACCAAACTTGGTCTCTGCTTGTCATTGGGCCCGCCGCCTCTGGATGACAAAAGGGTGCGGATAACCGTAAGGTATCTCCGCGTACCATCGGGCCCGCCGCCTCTGGATGATACAAGGGTGCAGAATGACCAAACTTGGTCTCTGCTTGTCATCGGGCCCGCCGCCTCTGGATGACAAAAGGGTGCGGATAACCGTAAGGTATCTCCGCGTATCATCGGGCCCGCCGCCTCTGGATGATACAAGGGTGCAGAATGACCAAACTTGGTCTCTGCTTGTCATCGGGCCCGCCGCCTCTGGATGACAAAAGGGTGCGAATAACCGTAAGGTATCTCCGCGTATCATCGGGCCCGCCGCCTCTGGATGATACAAGGGTGCAGAATGACCAAACTTGGTCTCTGCTTGTCATCGGGCCCGCCGCCTCTGGATGACAAAAGGGTGCGAATAATCGTAAGGTATCTCCGCGTATCATCGGGCCCGCCGCCTCTGGATGATACAAGGGTGCAGAATGACCAAACTTGGTCTCTGCTTGTCATCGGGCCCGCCGCCTCTGGATGACAAAAGGGTGCGAATAACCGTAAGGTATCTCCGCGTATCATCGGGCCCGCCGCCTCTGGATGATACAAGGGTGCACGTCACATGACCTCAGGGTCAGTATGACAAAGATTATGGGGCGGCCGACAAAAGCAAGGCTCTTGCTCCTACGTATCCTCCAATGAGGAACTCAGACCTACGTAGTTCTGGATAACTTGTGAGACTTGAAAAGTCTCCATCGGAAAATGCTGACATCTCCGGAAAGGGCGCAGATGACCATATTGGCCTCTGCTCGTCAATCACACTTGGGGTCACTGAATGACGAGGTGCGGATAACCGTAAGGTGTCTCCGCGGGCTACCAGCTCTTGAGTCATGGCAACAAAAGGCGGTGTGGTCGACAAAAGCGAGGCTCTTGCTCCTATGTATCCTCCAATGAGGAACTCAGACCTACGTAGTTCTGGATTACTTGTGAGACTTGAAAAAGTCTCGGTGTTTTCTCCACTAAAATGCAAACATGCTTTAGCAAAGAGACAAATATTCCAACTGATTTAGAGCAACATATGCTTTTTTGAGTGAAAAACAATGCGTCTACCGGGGAAGGAGAGTCTGCTGATGAAATCCCCCATAACCATAAATGAGATTTTGGATGTTAGCATTTCATTTCTAAATGACCATTTAGAGGAAACACTGGGTTCGACAAAAATAGAAGAAAATCACTCAAAGTGTATCAATCTCGCACAGGTAGGTGTTTCATCCTAATTCCGAACCATAGATATGTCATGACTTGACTTTGCAAATTATTTCCTATCAAATCAAAAATTACATGCGTGATCATGGATCAATAGGACTTCCCTTGGGAATGGGTTCTTTTGATGGTTTTTTTTTTTTTGGCTTTTGTGTGTTTTTGGCTTTTGATTTTTCTGGCTTTTTCTTTTCTGTTTTTTTGTTTAGTGCGGGGCGAGAAGAAAAAAAAAAAAAGTCGCTAGCGCACGGGATTTTGGTTGGTAATCAAAGGGAGAAGACTATTTTAGGTCGTGGTTTCCTTTCCTTCTTTTTTTGTTCATTTGGTGACAATTCTGTATTGTTCAGATATTGTCCGGTCCAAAGACCTCTCTGCACATTTCTTCTGTTTTTCCTTCGATCCCCGATCAGGAGCTTTCTTTCCTTCTTCTTCTTCCTTTTTTACTTTCTCCCATTCTTTGATTGGGAATTTCCTTTCTTTTCTTTTTGCTTTCTCCCACTCTTTGATTGGGGAATTTTCCTTCTTTTCTCTTCTTCTTTTTCTTCTTCTTCTTCTTTTCTTTTTTTTTTTTTTTGCTTTCATTGGAAATTTTCCTTCTCTTTTTCTTTGATTGGAAATTTCCCTTCTATTCTTTTTTGCTTCCGAGGGTAAGGATTGACATTCTCACCCTGGGTCAAGGTTTATGGTGAGTCGGGATTTTGGCTCAAGGCTTGTAGAATGGCTAGACATGATACATGTCAGGGTTTGGTTTGGTTCAAGGATAAAAAGGGATGCCCCACATTATTTCCATGACACAAATGCAAAAATGATGATTTGGAAATTTTATGCAAAACTGGTTATGCATGCATCTATGCGGACACTCAAGTGTCAAATTTTTATGGTCATGTGATGCTAGGGCTCAGGATTCATTTCCTCTATTTTAGTCAACCCAACGTTTCCAAAATATGTTCTTTTATCAATTTGTGCATTCATCCGAGTCCATTTTGGGCGTCTGGGAAAATCTTCACAGCATTCACCCTTCAGGTGTATACACATTTTTTCAAAAACTAGTTATGATCAGTGAATTTTTCCAAAGAAAAGTTGGAAGTCATCTCTTTTCAAAAGCATGTTGGTTTTTCAGCTTGACAACTTATTTTTTCTTTTTTCTCCCTTTTTTTTTTATCATTATCATTTGTTTATTTCTTTTTCTTGTTTGTTTTTTTTTTCTTTTTTTTTTCATGAGGTATTTTGCTACCTAAACATGTGCATATTTTTGTGAGGTATTTTTGCTATATACATGCATATCCAAGGTATCTTGCCACCTAAACATACATATATATGTTTTGTGAGGTATTTTTTTGCTACATACACGCACATCTAAGGTATCTCTCTACCTAAACATACATATATATATTTTGTGAAGTGTGTTTTTGTTTACATACATGCATATCTAAGGTATCTTTCTACCTAAACATACATATATATATTTTGTGAGGTATGACTACCTTCCGAGCTTGTGCTCGTTTTATTTAAATTCCTAGGATCATGAGCAACTAGGTGTGTCTTACTATGAAAAGTGATCAAATAACAAGCACAGATTCAAAAGGTACTAGGTTGCCTCCTAGTAGCGCTTCTTTAACGTCTTTAGCTGGACGCCTTATGACTTGTCGGTCACTGACCTAGTACTTTGCTTACCTTTGGCTTTGGACTTGGTCGCCTATGGGTCGGCCATGTGTCGTAGGCAACGCTCTAACTTTTTTGTGGATGAGCAGAGGTGAACTCTAAAGGTGGTGGCGGTGCGTCTATTGCCTGCTACCGGCCATCCCAATGCTGCTGTGGTGCTTCACCCTGCGCCTGCCTGGGGGCGCAGTACTTCTTGATGAAAGCTCGATTGGTAGGGTGGTCTGATGACTTTGTTGGGGGCGACAGACACTCCCTAGAATTGACAGAGACCCATATTTAGAGCTGGCAACTCCAAGACCCTGTTGGACTTCTTCGGGTCCACTGGGTGTCTTGCAAGCGCGATCCCTGCAAACAATAGATGAAATCAGAAATCAGTTGAGCGATGTGCATACTTACCTATGATGACGTGACCTTGCCGGGGGGGGGGGGTACGGGCACCCTGTAGGACTGATAGAGGCCCGTAACCAGAGCTGGAAACCCCAGGGCCCTGTTGGACTTTTCCGGGTCCACTGGGTGTCTTGTGGGTGCGATCCCTGCAAACAATAGATGGTATCAGAAATCAGTTGAACTATATGCATACTTACCCATGTCGGGACGACACAGACCAACTGATACTTTTGCAGGGGGAGATTGGCATTGCGGTCGCTGGGCAGAATGTTGCTAAGTAGCAACGTCATCTATATCTATGTAAGAGTGGTCATGTTGGTGTGCATGATCCGCACTCGTCTCTTTGCAGCGGCACGGGTGAAATCTTGCCCCAGTATGCATAGTAGCTGTGTGATAGCCTCCCTCTCTGGTTGTGCTCGCACAGTTGGCCCTCCTCCAATATCAGGGGGTGGCCCAGGAACCGTTTAAAAGGAAACTACTGGTCCCTTAACCGGGAGTGCAAGTCTCGGTTAAGCATTTAAGGACAGAGGACCTTAAATTATCTTAAGGTGTAGATATGGAGCCCACTGAAAGTGAGGACGCGTAGTCCTCTAAAGGCGAGGGCGTGTAGCCCTCTGAAGTTCAGGACGTGTCGCCTTTCGAAGGCGAGGGAGTGTAGTCCTATGATGGCAAGGATGTGCAATCCTCTGAAGGTGAGGGCATGCCCCCCTTTGAAAATGGGGAACATGTAGTCCTCTGATGGCGAGGACGTGTAGTCCTCTAAAGGTGAGGACGTGTAGCGCTCTGATGGTGAGGACGTGTAGTCCTCTCAAGGCGAGGACGTGTAGTCCTCTCAACGGTGAGGGTAACGAGTACCCAAGGTGAGGGCGTGTAGCCCTCTCAAGGCGAGGACATGTAGTCCTCTGGAGGTGAGGGCATGCAGCCCTCTGATGGTGAGGACGGGTAGTCCTCTCAAGGCGAGGACGTGTAGTCCTCTCAATGGTGAGGGTAACTAGTACCCAAGGTGAGGGCGTGTAGCCCTCTCAAGGCGAGGACATGTAGTCCTCTGGAGGTGAGGGCGTGCAGCCCTCTGATGGTGAGGACGTGTAGTCCTCTCAAGGCGAGGACGTGTAGTCCTCTCAACGGTGAGGGTAACTAGTACCCAAGGTGAGGGCGTGTAGCCCTCTCAAGGCGAGGACATGTGGTCCTCTGAAGGTGAGGGCGTCCAGCCCTCTGTTGGCGAGGATGTGTAGTCCTCTAAAAGCGAGGACGTGTAGTCCTCTCAACGGTGAGGGTAACTAGTACCCAAGGTGAGGGCGGGTAGCCCTCTCAAGGCGAGGACGTGCAATCCTCTGGAGGTGAGGGCGTGCAGCCCTCTGGTGGTGAGGACGTGTAGTCCTCTCAAGGCGAGGACGTGTAGTCCTCTGACGGTGAGGGTAACTAGTACCCAAGGTGAGGGCGTGTAGCCCTCTCAAGGCGAGGACATGTAGTCCTCTGGAGGTAAGGGCGTGCAGCCCTCTGATGGTGAGGACGTGTAGTCCTCTCAAGGCGAGGACGTGTAGTCCTCTCAACGGTGAGGGTAACTAGTACCCAAGGTGAGGGCGTGTAGCCCTCTCAAGGCGAGGACATGTAGTCCTCTGGAGGTGAGGGCGTGCAGCCCTCTGATGGTGAGGACATGTAGTCCTCTCAAGGCGAGGACGTGTAGTCCTCTCAAGGCGAGGACGTGGAGTCCTCTGAAGGCGAGGATGTGTAGTCCTCTAAAGGTGAGGGCGTGCAACCCTCTGTTGGCGAGGACGTGTAGTCCTCTAAAGGTGAGGGCGTGTAGCCCTACGCTGGCGAGGACGTGTAGTCCTCTCAAGGTGAGGGCGTGCAGCCCTCTGTTGGCGAGGACGTGTAGTCCTCTAAAGGTGAGGGCGTGTAGCCCTACGAAGGTGAGGACATGCAGTCCTCTGATGGCGAGGGCGTGTAACCCTCTGAAGGTGAGGACATGCAGTCCTCTGATGGCGAGGGCGTGTAGCCCTCTGAAGGTGAGGACATGCAGCCCTCTGAAGGCTAGCCAATAGGTACAAGTACCAAAGGGCTTTAACCTTACAAGAAAGCAAGAGGTTGGCTCTTTGAGAGGGCCTCTTATCTATTCACTTATTACCTAATATGAACATGATGATTTTTTGGGGATGCAAATGTATGCAACCTTCGTTGTGAAATTTGGGTAAATGCGGACTTTATATGAAACAATGCAATGTAATGGAAAGTTGTACAATGTTCATGGCATTCTTTCCCTATTTTGTGATTTTGATTTTGATTTAATTTTTTTGGAAAACACAGATTGACTGTCCTTTTGAAAGAGGTGATAATTCATGCAACCTCATCCTATCTTTTTTGCAAATCTCTCCGGGAACTCCCTCAGAGTGTGTGTTCTGTTTGATTTAGTCACTTGACCATTTTGGAGTGACGGCAATGGAGTCGTTTGATGTTTGATCAATCCATTGAAAACCTAGGGTTTGTCCCCCCTTTTCTTTTTCTTGTTTAAAAACATCGACAGGTGAGAACTTTTGATCTGCCCCTATGTTCACTTGAGGCTCATGCACGATGCCCCTCATTGCCCCAGTGTAAGGCTTTGAGGTACCAATCGTTGTCTTTCGTCATGACCTTGTAGGAGGGAACCTATTGGGTGAGAACTTCTAATCTGCCCCTAGGTTCACTTGAGGCTCATGCACGGTGCCCCTCATTGCCCTAGTGTAAGGCTTTGAGGTACCAATCGTTGTCTTGTTTTCACGACCTCGTAGTGAGGAAGAATGAAAGAAGCAGTTGATTCTTGCAAAAAGAATTTTCCAAGGACGAGAAATAGTTGAAGGATCTTTCAGTTGATGGATTAAGTCAAATGACTCCTATGTAGAAGCAAGATGTTTTGATGTCTTGATGATGCTACAGGATCAAATGCTTCTAAGTTTTATTCAAGACAAGAATCCAAGAAAGTCAAGATATATTATCAAGTTTGATCTCTTAGAATCTTTAGGAAGAAGTTTCCAAATTGAAACAAACAAAAGGTTTGACCAAAGAATTCTATCATTTCAAATTGAGATTTGCTCTCTGGTAATCGATTACCATTAGTTGAAAATGTTTTAATTCAAATTTTTAAAACCTGTAATCGATTACATAAGTCTTGTAATTGATTACCAGAGGGGATTTTCAGAAAATAATTTCCAAGAGACATATCTATTCAAATGTTTTATGAATGGCCATTCAAATGTTTTAAAGAGAGTTTTCATTGCCCAAATAGTTTTATCCTCTCGAAAGATCAAGAGTTTTTCTGAACTGAAATGTCTTATCCTCTCAAAAAGATTCCTTGGTCAACCACTTGCTTATTCCATAAGGAATTTTTGATTGATCTTCATTTTACAATCTACCTCTTTTACGAGAGACCTCTTCTTCTCTTTTTCTTATTTCTGAAAAGGGATTAAGAGACCGTGGGTCTCTTATTGTAGAGGATTCTTGAACACAAGGGAAGGGTTGTCCCTGTGTGGTTCAGACTTTGTAAAAGGAGTTTTACAAAGAGAGTGGAAAATCTCAAGTGGGTTTCTTGAGGACTGGACGTAGGCGCGGGAAGTGGCCGAACCAGTATAAATCAAGTTTGCATTCCTCTCTTCCTTTAAACTTCTTTTATTGCTATTTATCTTTTGCTTTAAAGAAGTTTATTTTGATTTGTCTTTTGAGTAATTCATGTTAAGGGTGCATTGTTAATCCAAAAAGAAAGAGTGATAGTTCAATTGGGGAATAGTCTTTGCATCTTAATTCAACCCCCCTTTTTCTTAAGGTAACTGAGGCCATTTGTCCAACATCCTATTCTTGACAACTCGCTTCTCTAAGAAGACAAACTTTCTGGAATGATAAAATGAAGTCACATGAACGTCTATATTTTTACTTGAAAACACAGTCAATCAAATGCCTTTTTATTTATTTTATTTTTTATTTTGAAACTTATTTTTTATTTTGAAACTTATTTGTTTTGAACTTTACTCATTGTTTTACGGCAACCCCACCAACGTGCAAGACGAGTAATCTCTGATTGAACGGTCTTGGAAGTCCAAACTCAGGAGCACAGGTCGCTTGAGCAAACTGACCAATGGCTTGCACTTGAAAATCCTGATGAGTCATTAGAGACATCTAACAACAGTTTTCAAAATTGCCCCATGTGTGGCATCTCTTGTCAATGTCAGGATTTACACGCGATTCTCCTCAAATTTCAGCCAGCCCGCATCAATTAGACCTTGCACCTTACGCCTGAGGGTCATACAGTGCTCAATGGAATGCCCCAGGGCTCCCCCACGATATGCACATGTTGCGTTCGAGTCATATCCTCAGAAAAATGGGGGTTTGAGGGAACCTAGCAGGGGTTATGGCTACCATTGCGTTATCAAGTAGATATGGGAGCAAGTTAGCATATGACACCGGAATTTGGGGTGAATCCTACAGGCTTTTCGCTGCAAAATTCATTTCTTGGTTGGTGTTTTTTTTTGGTTTTTGCTAAAGGTGGTCTTCGTCATTGGAAGTGCGGTAGACAGGCTTTGTGGTTGATTTAGGGATGGCCTTTGTGGATAACTGGGTGGTGGGTAAGGAGGTGGTTTGTTATTGACTGAGTAATGACATTGTTGGGTTTGGTGGGAAACTTGGCCGTATAGGAATGGCAGTCACAGCATGGGTTTCTCCCTCATCCTCACCCTCTTTATTTGCCCCAGTTTTCTCATTCGTCTAAGCAGGATGATTAAATTTGCCTCTTTTCAGATCCACTTCGATCCTTTCACTGGCGAAGACCAAATCCGCAAAGCTTTGAGGGTGCGTAGCCCACCATCTTTTCATAGTAGAGTATCGATAATGTGTCTACCATCACGATTATCGTCTCCCTTTCCATCATTGGGGGTACCACTTGGGCCGCCAGATCCCTCCACCTTTTGGGCGTGTTCTTTGAAAGATCCGTCCCCCTTTTTGCAAATGTTCTGTAGTTGCATCCTATCCAGAACCATATCAAAATTGTACTAATACTGCCTAACAAAGGCAACCATTAGGCCCTTCCAAGAACGGACTCGGGAAGGTTCCAAGTTAGTGTACCAGGTAACAGCTACCCCAGTAAGACTTTCATGGAAGGAATGTATCAACAATTCCTCATCTTTTGCGTATTCCCCCATCTTCTGACAATACATCTTTAGATGGTTCTTGGGACAAGTAGTCCCCTTGTACTTGTCAAAGTCCAGCACCTTGAACTTGGGAGGGGTGATGATATTGGGTTCTAGGAACAACTCTTTTAGGTTAGCAAAGGCATAATCTTCACCTCCTTCAATGGCCCTGAGCCTTTCCTCTAGATGATCCAACTTTCCCATTTCTGCCATAGCATGAGGGTTTTTACTTGTCGTGGAATGCAAGAGGTGTAGTTGTGGGTGATACTGAGGGCCCTCCAAAGTGTTTTGCAGGGGTATACCACCAACTGCTTGCCCTTCAGCAGCATATCCGAGGCAAGGCTCGAAGTTGGCTAGATCGTGGTGGGGAATTTCATGTGTCTCCTCCATGGGTCGAGAGACATGTGCATGATCAGATTGAGGTTGTTGGCTCTTAATGAGTATGGGAGTGGAGTTATTGACATCCTCATTGGGAATGTACACCACATTGGGTGGTGTATAGTTTGGGAGGCAAACCATATGGCGGGAAGGCGTGCTTGTTTTGAATTTGTACATTATGGGGGCTGCCCGTACTTCCCAAATCTTTGCCTACCATATCTGAGGTTGGATGATTCATTTGGTTGATGCTGGATGGGGACATCAGGTTCACCTTAGCAACAACGCTGGTAGCGGCAATTGCAACCGCATTGGCTTCCATTATCTTCTTCACGCTCATCATGGCCTCCATCATTGTGGCCATTTTCTCTTTGATGGCCTCCATGTCGGCCTTCATCTTCTCTTGTATCTCCTCTACTTCACCCATTACTCTAGCTCTAGCACAAGTTCGGTGAGGACGCCGTAAAGCATGTGTTTTTTTTTTTTTTTTGATAACAATGATTAAGTTCATTTTATTTTATTTTATTTTATTTTTCAAGGAAAGAATGCAATGAGCAATGCAACCAATGAAAAGCATGGATGTATGCGAATGATGTACAGTTGAAGTATTGCGAATTTTACACAGGATATGGGGTTGAATCAATTTAGATTTTCAACATGGTCCATGACATCTTTGTCAAGGTGAAACTGGAAGTAACAAGGACATCAACAATCCTAAATATGTTTGGCAGTAGACGAAGCAGTGATGTGACTCGATTCATCTTTTGCCCCAATTTTGCAAGACGGTTACTTCCATATTTCAACTTGACTTGATGAACCTTTTTATAAAAGCATGAGCTTGGTTCAACCCTATAATCCAAGGAATGGCAATTCTGATCGCCAATACTTCAACAACATCTCATAGGGATGAATGACTCGGGCATACTTTAAGCTATGCATGGAAAATGTAATTATGAAATTGAGATGCCCGAAGAAACACCATTTCCTAGTTAACCATGCATTAGGTACCATGTTCAATTATTTTGTTTTGTTGTTGTGTGTTTTTTTTTTTTTTAGAAATGGGTTTATGATCCCAACATGGTTGGCTCATGGTGCCTAACACATGCAACTAAGAATGTAGTGTGAAGTTTCACGCTTCCCCTTTTTTGTTTTTGTAGAGGAAAACACAAGGATGAGCAAACATGAAAACAAATGGTATGCAATTTTGCAGATCAAAAAGTTTGTTGAACGCATATGCATGATGATGCCATGACTCATGCAAAATGTGAGGCTGGAATATGATAACGGACAAATGCAGGAACGATATGTTCATTATGATGTTATGAAGAGATGCTTATGCGATGCATGATATGAATGCATTTTACGGACACGAGAGCCCGGAAAATTATCTCTTCTTACTTGCGCATTTGGGGGCGCAGTGCCCCATGTGTACAATTAAGAAGGTGATATGGACCTTCCGGCTTCCCGTGACAAAGGACGAGACCAACATACAATGCATGCTAGAGATAAAATGTGGGAGTGACTTGATTCGCACTGATTTTTGGAGTAAAAACGTGGGATAAACTCATTTTTTTCAAAAAGTTATAACTAGTCAAGATCTGAGCGACAATACAAACTTCCTAGCGGTTTCTAATCATATGGTCCATTAAGTCTATCATATGCTGACAATAGCTGAGAAGTCCATGGATCTCCTCGGGGGCGGAGTAGGTGTCCGCCACTGCTTTGGCCTTGGCTAGCAATGGGGGAAGTTCTTGACTCCTATTCAAAGTAAGAGCAAATCGGTCCGTCCACATTGTTGCCTCTTGGTGCAATGAATCAATTACCCTTTCCCTTGCTTCCCTTTCTGCTGATATCTTGGCGTACTCATCCTCTAGCCTTTGCTCGTGAGTCGCCGCTAGATCTAGCTTCTCTTTGCACTTATCGATGATGGCCCACATATTCCCTTCAGTCTCGCTTAACTGTTGGGACAAATTTCTTTTCGACCTAAGGCAAACCTTTAGCTCGTCCTTCAAGATCATGCCTTTGACCCGTGTTGATTCCTTTCACCTCTTCGGAGCTTGAGCTCACTATTGCTGCCCTATAAAGCCCCTCAAAACTTTGCTTTGGTCGTGTTCTTCCTTTCGGGCCTTCTTGGTTTCTCATTCCAAGGCTTCATCGGTGGCCATATTGACATCCCTTAGTTCATCATACTCTTTTCAGACTTTGATGGCTATGGACTTGAACTTCTCTTCGACTACCCAGGCTCTTTCAAGCTCTGCCTTTAGGGCTTGTACCTCATCACTTTCTTTCGAAGCTTTAACCTCATCGTCTCTCACAGTCTTTAGATTTGGGAGCCAATCCAGTCCTTGTGTTCGAACTCTCAGCCACTTATGATAGCCGCCGATGATCCCATTACTGCTTCCCCTAAGCTCTCTGTCCTTTCTTCACGCCGCATCCCATGCCTTGCGAACTCCTTGGAGTACCCTCGCGTTGTGGTCACTGAAACCTCGTGCGATGAAAGGCGTGATGCTTTCGTCTGATGGCACTCCTCTCATGGGACATCCTTCGCATGAAGATAGAATCCTGATTCTTCCTTCCTTCTAGCGAGGGAACCATTTAACAGACGCCCCTCCATGCTAGCCAAGAGTTGGTGCACAACAAACAATTCTTGCGCCGCTCTTTTCACATCCCCAGTCGAACGTGTCATACATGGCCAAAATGGCGACGACCGGGCTTTCCTTGCCATGATGAAAGGCGAGGAAAGCGTCAATCGCTGCTAGGTCCACTAACCCTTCCATATTCGGAAAGAGGACAACTCCAAAGATCAAAAGCGCCAAGATGTCAATAAAAGAAAGCCCATTCGCCTTGATTTGCCAAGGCCTTTGCCCTTTCCTCCAAACACTTCCTTGGTACTCCGACTACCCCATTCCTGTTTTGCTTTACACGTTCCAACTCTTGTGCTGAGATTTTCACTACCTTGGCAACTCTTGTCGTGGAGGGATAGAACCCAGAGAAAAGATATGGCTTCCTTCCTCCCAGTGGGCATCCCAGGATTTCTTCAAACTCTTTCACAGTCGGCACTAGCTGGAAGTCCTCAAATGTGAAGCACCTTAGGGGCTGGTCATAATACTGGGAAAGGGATGCAATCGGTTCCATGGAGACTTCTACCCTATCTAGGTCCCAAATCTTACCATAGGCTTTGCGGAAGGCTTGCCGTTGAAGTTGACCCATTAATTGCCCCAACTTTCGTAAACTGGTGACCTCTAAGCTCTTGATTTTGACTTGATAGAACCTCTTTTTAAGCGAAGGCTTTTGACTTGATCCCGTGTTTTACTAAAGTGAAATAAAATCTAGTGCGAAACAAAACTCCTACATCTATCATGGGTGGAATGGATGAATGCATGAAGAAATGCATATGACACAGATGCAATTTACGAATACGGGAGCCCGAGAAATTGTTTCCTTCTTGGATACAACGTTTGGGCAGCATGGCACCCAATGTATGTTTTTTAAGAAGGCGACACGGACCCTCCGTCGGTTTGCTAAAGTGAGGGGATCAAAGACGAAACCCACGCATGATGCATATGCGAAAGGCACAACACGGGGATGTACATAGTACGACAATATTCACAAACAAATATAAGCAAAAGGGTATATGATACTTATGCATGGCAGTGTGAAAAATGGCACGCAGCGTGTTTGCTCCGTGCCCCTATTTAAGGGACCTATAAGGGAGAGAGCTAACTAGGCTTTTAGTAATAACCCCCAAGGTAGTCATATCTCTTTTGATAGTTTCTAGAGGTATCATCCCCTTTGAAGAACATATTGTAGCAGTAGGGACTACTAGCAACAATAGGTTTTCAAAGAGAAAAGCTCTAGATGAGGGTTCATTGTAATCAAGCAAGTTGGAGACCTAGCATGATCACAGATTCACCTCCACTCCTTATGCTCCCATGAACCCGGGTATAGGGCCCTTTTTCACTCACAGTGTGTGCAAATAGTGTTGGTGTTTGTGTGCATCAAATGAATAAATATTTACTTCATGCATACATTTAAAACGCACTAAAAGCAACAAAGAGTTTATATACACAAGAAAATGATTATTAAACACACAAAATGGAAATACTAAGTATTTATTACCTATACTTAACAGAAAATACTTATAACATTACAAAATAGCCATAAATTGGGAGAGTTTGATACAATTTATACATGTTTTATACACAAAAGTTAGTCGTTTTCACCGACTAACAACTCCCCCAAATTTACAGTTTTGCTTGTCCTCAAGCAAAAAGAGAACAACTCACTTGTCCTCAAGTGACAATGACATACAGTGACTATGTACAAAGGTGTATGCTACAAAGTGACTGATTGCATGATAAGAGAATGGAGTAAAATGCCCTCATCACTTGTCTTTCAAAAGGTATGCAATTATCCAAAGAGAAGAATAAAATGTAACCTAAACAGATAGATGAAGTTAGGCATAAGACAGATATCAAGGAAAGTAGCTTAAACCACAGTCTCACGGCTACTGTTTCACTCAAGCACAAGTGTTTAGCTATTCATTAATAACAACTAGCAAGAGGTCCAATCTTTGAATTTCATCTCATGCCATAAAGTCAGAAATGTATAAACAGAATGAGAAGGACTTTCTCAGGTTTGTAGTGAGGCTTGGCTACAAAAATTCATTGGTTTTTCTAGGATTCAAAGGCTTAGATTCTAAGAGAGAACAAATACTTGACTTATCCCAATGGTCTTGTTTTATAGCAGTAGCTTTCTCACTATCTTTTCCTCTCAAGTTGCTTTTGACCTTATTGTAACAGCACACTTTATTCTTTTCTTTCTCTTTTTTTTTTAACATACAACTTATTTGTTGTGTGTGCCGATGCTTAACCTTTTTCTTTTCATTCGAATTGACTTCCCTCCCCCAAATTTAGAGTAAATTTTCCTTGAACCATATGCTTTCCTAAAATCTAAACAAGGTATCAGGAGGTAATTATTTAAGTTCAGGGTTCAAATTTTTTTGACAATATCATTCAGCTCGAAAAGGGAGCAAAGGATGCAATTATCATTCAAGGTAAGTTGTTTGGTCAAAAGAGCTTGTGTATGTACAATCATGGCCTTCATCATGTCCTAATTTATACATTTCATTCTAAAATTTAGAGATTCATGCAAAGATTATCACTCACAGCTAGTCGTTCACTCATAGTTTAAGGTCACACTCTCACCGGTTTTGGTTCAAGCTTTTCTTTCACAATCAATCTGTCTACTGACTAACAATTCTAATTGCAAGTTCACATTCTTGTTCTTTCTTTGTCTAACATACACACTTGCTCAAACTTATGAAAGGAAACACAAACTTCATCACAATCATGCATTCAATTCAAAATAAAGTCACACACCCATTTTTCACAAAAAGATAAAAGTGTTTCACTGGCATGTCATCTAAAACAAGTCAAACTGTTCAACATGCTTCAGGATAAGCATACCAACCATTTATAAATAAAACTAACAAAAAGGGATTACTATAATAAGACTATAATTAAAATAATAATAAACTAAATGGCACAAAAATATCATTAGGAATTTAAAAATCCTGTGATCTGTCCTGAGTATCCGGTGTCTGAACATCCTCCTCATCTGTTAAGCAAAGCACCGGCTGGAGGAGAGGTGTTCGAAGACAGGATTGGTGTAGTCTGATCCTCATGAGTGGAAGGGTTTGCAGCCTACTGAATTGAAGTCGTATTTGCCACAGGTTCTGAAGGCTCAGCAGTGTCCTCAAGAGATTTTTTAGACGTGGCTGCAGCTTCTTGTGTTTCAACTACCCTCTTCCTTCTGATTAGGGGCTTTGGCATGGAAGTCTCTGATGACTCATCCTCCCTCTGCTGTGGTACCTGAGCGGTGAGACCTTCGTCTTCCCTATGAAGGGGGGGCTGAGTCTCGGGCCAGGCTACCCATTCATTAAACTATTCAA
Source organism: Glycine max (assembly GCF_000004515.6). NCBI lineage: Eukaryota > Viridiplantae > Streptophyta > Magnoliopsida > Fabales > Fabaceae > Glycine > Glycine max. Next base: position 32,353,738 of record NC_038250.2, on the reverse strand, counting down.
CAGAAGGGATAGAGTCTGGAGGTGCTACCAGTTGTAAACTTTGTAATAAAACTATCTTCCCCTGATGTATGCTTCGAAGCATGGCTTCAAGACGTTGAAAGTCTGTAGAAGATGGGGTAGATGGATCTGTTGAGGTACGTGCTGGAGGAGGAGCTGCAAATGTGGAAGGAGCCTCGACTGGCCTTGCCCTCGCTCTCCTAGCCCCTCTAATAGTAACTGTCAGATCAGTAGGGTTCCAATAGTTTTTCCTGATATAGGCTAAGTTAATGACTGGGATCAAGCGTTCGAAGACTAGGCTGTCAGAAGCAACCCCTCTGGACCTACATAGAGCTGTGATAAGAGCAGGGAATCCAAGTCTAGAGGAGTTAGACTGGGCCATAGATGTGATCTGGCCAGATATGAGAGCTCCTACATTCATGTCCAGCTGAGAGACTAGGCCAAAGATTAACCTAGCTCTATCCATTGTCAAATCCGAGGTGTGGGAAGTCGGAGCCAGGTTGGAGTATGAGAGAACACTCCAAACCCGAGCAAGAGTTGCCAGATCTTTCCTGATGATCTTCCTAGGATGGCCTTCAGCATTTAAAACAAACCCTTGACCGGGTATACACAAAGCAGCCTCAATCTCTCTGATATCAGTGGGCATCCTACAGTATCTGGAGTAAACGGGCAAGTACTCTCCCTCAGCCAGTACCATAGGTGTCTCCAGGAAGGTGTTGAGGCTGTTTGCATCAATTTTTATCAAGTGGCCTTGGATTTTGACTTGTTTTGGGGAAGGCCCCTAGGGATTATAGAGGTTGGCGTAGAACTCCTTCACCAAGGCTAGGTCGATGCTACTGTCAGCTAAATTGGTGAGGCGCTTATGGAAGTTATGCCTCTCCAATTCAGCCTTGAACTCATCCAACTCCGTATGGTATATTTCTACCTTCCTCTCAGCTAGTATATGTCTTCCTAGCACATTGTCTATGTATTTGGTCCAGGCCTCGAAGGAGTGAAATCTTCTTGTGTCATATTGAGATGTGGGCCGTGCACCAATGCTCTTTCTTTTTCTGGAAGACATCTACAGACAAAGGAATCAAACATTTGATCAGGATACATTTATTCAAAATTTTAAAAACTGAAAAATAAAACTGAAAAAGACACTGGCAGCTTAGCGAGACATGGTCCGCTTAGCTGGCCTTTGTAAAAAAACACTATCGCTTAGCGACATGTGGAGCCGCTTAGCGGAAGTTGCAGAATTTTTAGATTCTGCAGAATTGGCTTAGCGGGAAAGCGCTCGCTAAGTTGAACATGTGCCACAAGGATTTGCACTAAGCTCCTTGAAGGCTGCACTTAGCAACACCAACTCTTCAAAAATTTCACTAAGTGTTGGGAGCTTAGTGAGTGAAGCTCGCTTAGCTCAGTGGATGCCGCAACCAATTACGCTTGGCTCAGGAACGCTCGGCTTAGCGCGCGGTTATCATAAAAAAAATTGGTTAAGTTACCTGGGCTTAGAGATTCAGCCTTGCTTAGTGTCGCAACCTACCCTTCGGCGGGAGGGCGACGCGTGACTCGCGGGATGCGTGTTCCACGAAAGGAATACGCGCGGAGTCGCCACCAACGTTTATTTGAGGAAAACGTCGGAAAAACCGGAAAAGACGTGATCTACGAACTTTTAAGTGAAAGGTTCGGGAGTTGTATTTACGCACGGGGAAGGTATTAGCACCCCACACGTCCGCCCCAAGGGACGACAGCCTTTAATCGAATGTGCAAACATGACTTTGATTTTTTTATGTTCCCTTTTTATGTCTCTATATCCTTTATACCCTTTTTATATTTTCTCTTTTTGTGGTGGTCGACAAAAAGCGGGGCTTTTGCTCCTACGTATCCTCAATGAGGAACTCAGACCTACGTAGTTCTTTCTTTTTGTCAAGTGATTCTTTTTTACTTAAGTGGTGATCATTTTAAGGCGTTGGACCTTAAAAATGATCCATTTTACTTAGTGAGAAAATGAAATGACAAACTTCAAAAGCCTATTTTTATGGACGAGCTTGACTAGGCGAATTGATTTTAGCCTTTAGTTTCACTTTAGTTATTAATCAATTCGATTAAGAATGAGAAATCCCAAAGAGAAAACGTCCGATTGATTTTCCGCTTTATTTTACTAAAAGATGTCTTTTTGATTATTATATTATTTTTTACCTCTTTTTGATTTCCAACGTGGTTACGGCACGACCGAACGGTCGGAATTTATTTTAACCGAAGTTAATGGATAATACAATTCAAACGTTCGGTGGAAATTTATTTTATTTTTAAGTTAAGCGAGAAATGACTTAAGTAAAATGGCTTAAGCACGTCAACAGGGGGTATAAAAAGTAAATAAAACGAGAATAAAAATGCACGAAACACAATGCGGACCACTACGGGTACATAGAATGAATCGAAAAAGCTTGGTTCGAGGTACTTACCCGTTGAAGATCGAAGAACGATGAAGAACGAATGAAGAACGTCGAAGAACGGTTGAAACCTTTGCGAGATTCCTCACGGAAAACGTTACGGAAACGTTTCGGAAGCGCCTCGGCTTAGATTTTCTTCACGGAAACAATTTTTCCAAGCAAATTCGAAAGAGAGAGAAGTGCCTAAGGGGCTGAACCCCTTTCTTCTTCACTTCCTCCCCTATTTATAGCAAAATAGGGGAGGTGGTTGCCGCCCAGCTCGCCCAGGCGAGCTCAGCTCGCCCAGGCGAGCAGGGTTGCTTCCTCCAGAAGCAACCGCCTTCTGGAGGAATATTCCGGAGGGCCCAAGTGGGCCTGGGTGCTATTTGCACCCCCATTTTTACTAAGTACACCCCCCTCTGCTGTTTTTTGGTGATTCTTTTTCCGTAAAGTTACGGAAACTTACGAATTTCGTAACGATACTTGTTTTCTTTCCGTAATGTTACGGAACTTTGCGGATTACATAATCATCCCCTTTTTGACTTACGGAATGTTACGGAACCTCACTTAATTATGCAACGATGCTTCCATTTGATTTCCGGTGTGTCACGGAAACTTACGGATTGTGCATCAATATTTTTTTGGTTTTTCGGCATGTCCTGGAATTTCACAAATTGCCTAATGATGGGTGCCAAGCACCTTACGAGGACCAAAGAATGGTCGCACGTCATCGAGCAAAGGTTCCCAGACGAAATTAGGGTATGACACTTAGCCACAGGTAGTTCATCAAGAGGATGAGTGTTCATCCTCAAAGGATGAACTCGCTTAGCGCATTAAGCACGCTTAGCCAGTTCTTCAGAGAACACTTACATACAATGAGTATTGATGAACTCGCTTAGCGCAACATGCTCGCTTAGCAAGTTCACCGCGTTTTCCAGAAAATGCAGAAAATGTAGCTCGTTTTCTCGCACTTTTCAAGCGTCTAAAAGGAATATCAAACATGCAATGTGTGCGCCATACTCAATTCAGTATACAAGCGTACATAGCCCTAATCTTAAACTAATTCTAACAAAACATAAAAACCCTAAAAATCTAAAGCTACAGTTGAAGTCTTCTATCCTAATGTTAAGAAATGAAAAAGAGAAAAAGAATCAAGGAACTTACTTGGATGGTGTATGATTGATGCTTCAAAGTCGAAAATGCACAAAGAAAGCACAGACGCAGAATGTGCAAATTTTTGGAGAGAGAGAATGCAGAGATGAAGTTTCCGGAATCTGGTTAATGTGAGTGTAACTGCTGTTACACTCACTTAAGCAGTTTTTCGATACTTTCGCTTAGCGTACCGTTGCGCTAAGCGAGCAAGAGAGATGTTCGGTTTCCCAAACAGGCTCACTTAGCAAACACGTGCGCTTAGCCGACGTTTCAAATTCAAAATCAGATTTTTTTTGTTGAACAGAAACTCGGCTTAGCGCGAGGGTACATCTGCTTAGCGAGGTCTGCAGATTAGAAAAGATGCAACTCTCGCTAAGCCTGGCCCTGGCCAGCTTAGCTAAAATGATGCATCTTAAGTACAAAGGAGCATGCGCTTAGCTGAGATGGACTCACTTAGCGCTCACATTGTCACAATGAATCTCGCGTAGCTGCCGTGACCGGTGCTTAGCATCATGGACCTCAATTAAGGCTGTAAGGAATTACGCTTGGTGACAAAAGGTCCCGCTTAGCCATAGATAAGCTGTCGCTTAGCGATCAAGTTGAAGCTTAGCTGAATTCAGATTGAATCGAAGTTAGCTTAGCTCAACCTTGGCCATCTTAGCGGACCAAATCAGCCTCAGATACAAGGGTTAGGCGCTAAGCACTTAAGACTCGTAGCTTAGTGCATGAACATAGATGTGCTTAGCGAATGGACTATTTTTCTGAAAATATTTTCTAAGTTATTTTTCAGTCCTTTTTCCATGAAATTGAAATCCTTATGTTAAGCATTCAAAGATTGGCTGATATACTCCTATGTACAAATTACATAGCAAGTTCCAAATGATTTAAATGCATAAAACAAAAAACAAAAATAGCAAAATTTAAAACTGGGTTGCCTCCCAGGAAGCGCTTCTTTAACGTCATTAGCTTGACGTTTTTACCTCACTGGGTGATCTTATGTTTTGGTTCCTACCTTCAGAACATCTTGACCTCCTTCCATTACCTGTAAGCAAACATTGTGTTCTGGAGCAGGCTTGTCTTCAACAAACAAATCAAAGTCAATTTTATAATCTTCAAAACCTAGCTCCAGCTTTCTCTTCCCCATATCAACTATGCAGCTTGTGGTCAACATGAATGGCCTTCCCAATATTACAGGGATGTTAGTATCTTCAGAGATATCCATTACCACAAAGTCTGCCATGAAGATAAAATGTTTTACTCTGACCAAAACATCTTCAATTACTCCATATGGCCTGGTAATGGAGCGGTCAGCTAATTGCAAAGCCATTCGAGTGGACACCAACTCTCCCAATCTTCCGCACATGGAGAGTGGCATCAAATTGATATTGGCTCCCAGGTCAATAAGAGCTTTTCCCACATTGACTTCTCCAATTGAACAAGGAATCGTTACACTCCCAGGATCTTTATGCTTGGGTGGAAGGATCTTCTAGATCACAGCACTGTAATTTCCTTCCACTATGATATTTTCCTGATGAATGTATTTGTGCTTCCTTGTTAACATATCTTTCAAAAATTTAGAGTAGAGTGACGTCTGCTGCAAAGCTTCTCCAAAGGGCATGGTTATTTCCAGTTTCCTGAAAATATCTAAAAATCTCGCCTGATGATGATCTTTTTCTTTCTTGGAAGGTACCACAGGATACGGTACTTCGACACCTTCATTCACAACTTTTTCACTCCTACTCTTCTTTGCAGTCATATTATTTTTTCTTCTTTTTCATTTTTATCATTTTCTATTTCTTTTTCTTTTTCTTGGTCCTTCAATTCTTTATTCTTGACCATTATTTGTTCCTCTTTTTCTTGATTACTTTCACCTCTCACCTTATTTTTCTTGCCATCAGTACTTTTCTTGTCAGCAGTTTTCTTCTTATGCACAACACTATCATCATCCTTAACTTCCACAAACCTTTTACTCCTTGTCATCACAATTTTGCATTCCTCCTTGGGATTCTGTTCCGTATTTGCCACAAAATTGTTGGATGACTTGTCAGCTATCTGCTTGGCCAGTTGTCCCACTTGGACTTCAAGGTTCTTCAGTGCTGACTCAGTGCTTTTATGATTTGACATTGTTACCTGCATAAACTGAGTCAAGGTCTCCTCCAGCTTAGTAGTTCTCTGGAATATGTTAGGTCCTTGTTGGATTGGCCTGTTTGAAGGCCCACTCTGGTCTTTGTTGAACTGATTGCCAGGGCGTGTCCTCCATTGTCCTTGTTGATTATATGGACCCTGCTGGAAGCCTGAAAATCCTCCTTGAGTATACCCTTGTCGCTGTTGATTTCCCATATAATGAATTTCTTGAGTGTTTTCTTCAGTGGGAGTACATTGGCCTGTTTCATGAGCCTCACCACAGATGGTACAACCTGTGACCTGCAAAATAGAAGAGTGTGTAGGTTGACCCATAGACAACTTAGTTGGCAGCTTACCAAGTGTTTTTGTTAAAATTTCTAGTTGCTTAGAAAGCAACTTGTTCTATGCCAATAACGCGTCATGTGATGATAGCTCTGTCATGCTTTTCTTCGTGGGTTGGTGGGTTCTGTCTCATAGAATGGCATGATCACTGGCTGACATATTCTTCTTCCAGGGTCTTCAGTTTGATCTTTCCCCCTGCAGAAGCATCTAACAGTTGCTTGGTTTGTGATCTCAGCCCATCTATAAACATATTCAATTGGATTGGCTCGGAAAATCCATGAGTGGGAGTTTTCCTTAATAAGCCTCTGAATCTCTCCAATGCTTCACTCAAAGATTCATCAGGAAACTGATGAAATGAAGAGATTGCAGCTTTCCCTTCTGCAGTCTTGGACTCTGGGAAGTATTTCTTTAGGAACTTTTCAACAACTTCTTCCCAGGTTTTCAGACTGTTGCCCTTGAATGAGTGGAGCCACCTCTTGGCTTCTCCTGCCAATGAGAATGAGAAAAGGTTGAGCCCAATAGCTTCATCTGGTACACCGACAATCTTAACAGTGTTACATATTTCAATGAACGCTGCCAAGTGTGCATAGGGGTCTTCATTAGGTCATCCTTGAAATAAGTTCCCCTGTATTAAATGAAGTAAGGAATGTGGATAGTTGATGTTGTTAGCTTGCACTTTAGGACGTGCAATGCTGGTAAAAAATTATGGTACTGAACTACTTGAATAATCCTCAAGGGTAATCCTCTGGTCATACTCTTCTGCCATGGTAATGGCTTCAGGTAATTGAGTGGCAGATTCCCTTGATGATGGTGAATTAGGTGATAATAAGTCGTAGAAATGAGTCTCCTCCTCAAGAATGGATGCAACTGTTCTGTCTTGCAGAAGTTTCCTTCTCCTCTCGACCCTGTTCCTTCGCAATGTAGCTTCAATTTCTAAGTCCAGAGGAAGTAAATTGCCTGTGGGAGATCTATGCATATACAATACTAACAAAACATCGGTTATCCAAGTAAACAGAAAAAGATAGATAGAATTTATGAATGAATATTCACAAAAACAATCAAAGAATAACAAATAAAGAATTGACACCTAAAAACGAGCTAACTTCCCAAAGAAAAAGAAGTTCCCTGGAAACGGCGCCAAAAACTTGTTTAGGCTTCCGGCAAGTGCACCGGATTGCACAAGTAGTATAAAACGGTAAGAACCGAGTATCGAACACTCGGGGAACTTGTGTTATTTGGTAAGCTATTTCAGCAAATAGGCGTCTATTGTGTAAAAGTAAGTGGGAATATGATGGGTCTTAATGCACAAAAATAGTAATAAAATGGATATAAAAGTGTAATATGAGTAATGAAACTGCAATGGTATTGCTGTGAGATCCACAATTACAGGAAGATAAGAGCAGAAAAAAGAAAAATAACAAACTGGTAATAGCAACCAATTCCCAAGCACGCAGTGCTCCTAAATCACCTAAAGGCGACCCCACCAAATCCTAACTGAATTCATTCCTGATTATTCCCTTCCAGCAATAGCTATCTATAGCCACTCTCATGCATTCACAGCCACGTCATCATCTTTCATTCCTTTTGTCTTTTTCTTGGTATAAACTCTCCACACCCTTGGCCTAGGCCCCACTTCACTAATCACATTTCTATCAACTCCCACCTCCTTAGATGATGCCTTGTCCTCAAGGCAAAATTCTGGAAACTGGCAACGCAAGACTTCATTATCCTCCTATGTCACATCCTCTAAAGCTTTATTTTTCCATTGTATCAATGTCTGCTGAACCTCATTACCCCCCTGTATTATGACTTTTGAACCCAACACCTTGTTTGGGTACACATCAGTCTCCTCAATCACTTCCAAATCTTTAGGTAACTCTCCCGGTATGATGAGGACATGACCAAGAGCAAGGGCAAGGATCCACTTGAAGGACTTGGAGGACCTATGACAAGGGCTAGAGCAAGGAAAGCCAAGGAAGCTCTTCAACAAGTGCTGTCCATACTATTTGAATACAAGCCCAAGTTTCAAGGAGAAAAGTCCAAGGTTGTGAGTTGTATCATGGCCCAAATGGAGGAAGACTAAATGACACCACTTTGTTTCAATTTTAGAGTGTTTAGTCTGTTTAAATAATGGCCCAATCCTTGTAAAGTTGGCTGACCAAAAATATGTTTTGGGTTAATCAACTAAAAGGGCTTTAGTTAGGTTTAGTTCAAGTTGTAATAAGGGCCCAATTGGCAACCTAGGCATCAGCCTTTTGGGAGACCAAATGGTGGCTGACTTGTTGGCTATTGGGGGTGACTTTTGGTTGCCACAATTTCAGTTACACTCAGCCATTAAGTTTTTTTTAATTCCCTAGGTTAATGGCATTAAGTTATTTTAATTCTAGGTTAGTGGGTCATTACTAAAATCTGCTGTAAAGCTTCTATATAAGCTGAACCATTTTATCAATAAACACAAGTTGAGTTTTATTCAGAAAATTAGAGTTTATCTCTTTTATCTTAGTGAGAGTGATTCTCCTAAATTCTTGAGTGATTCAAGAACACCTTGGCTGTATCAAAGGACTTTCACAACCTTTGTGTGTTGCCCTCGCTGGAAAGAGTGATTCTTTCCTTCCTTTCATCATCACCCTTGTTTTTTTCAAACCACAATTCCAGAAAATCCACCTCTGCCCAGAATTATCTCGTGGCCATAACTCCCATTTTACGCACTCAAATTAAGTGATTCTTGAGCCTAAATTGAATTTCAAAACGAGACCTTTCACCTCGTTTTGGAATCATCTCATTTGGAGCCCTGTAGCTTCAGTTATTGCCATTTCTATATTTCTGTCCAGCCACCACTTAACCTACGTTTTACCATCCCATTCATCCATTTTATGCCAAGAACCACCTTATTAAGACCCACGAAATTAGCCACCTTATTTTCCATCCTTTCCTTAATCAATTTCCGCATTTTCCATCAAGGTTTAATCCTAGACGATCCTAAGTCAGCCTTGTGCCATGTGGGTTCATATCACGGTACCTGATAGTTCCCAACAGCTCACTTAAGTAATGACACATGAAAAACTGGATGAATTCTAGATGCTGATGGAAGTTTCAACCTGTAAGCTACTTTGCCAATCTTATCCGCCACCTGGAAAGGTCCATAGAATCTTGCAGCGAGTTTCTGATGAATTCTTTTTTACCACTGATTGTTGTCTATGGGGTCTAAGTTTCAGAAAGACCCATTCTCCAACTTCAAAACACAAGTCCCTCCTCTTCTTATTAGCATACCTTGTCATTTGTTCCTGAGCTTTGAGCAAGTGGAGTTTGAGTTGATTCAAAGCCTCATCTCTTTCACTCAACTCCAATGCCACAACAGCCACCTTAGTCTCATTAGACAAAAATCTCAACAATGCAGGAGGTTGCCTCCCATATACCACCTCGAATGGAGTCTTCCCAATAGACACATGAAAGGTAGTGTTGTACCAAAACTCAGCCCAAGGGACCCACAATGACCAAGTCTTTGGATGATCAGAAGCAAAGCACCGTTGATAACTTTCCAGACACCTGTTAACCACCTCCGTTTGACCATCTGTTTCCGGATGATATGCTAAACTCATTTTCAGCTTAGTACCCTGTAACTTGAACAACTCCATCCAGAAATGACTCACAAATAAAGGATCTCTATCACTGATTATAGAACTTGGAATTCCATGAAGTCTCACCACTTCTTTAACAAAGAGCTCAACAATTGACTTAGCAGTATATGGATGTTTGAGTAAAACAAAATGACTATACTTAGATAGTCTATCCACAACCACTAACACAGCCGCATAACCCTTAGACTTAGGCAACCCAGTGATAAAGTCTAAGGACAAGTCCTCCCACTCACCATTAGGAATAGGTAGAGGCTGTAACAAACCACCAGGAGTAGTAGAACTATATTTTTGTCTCTGACAAACATCACAAGATCTAACATAATCCCTTACACTCCTCTGCATCCCCATCCAATATAAGGAATCTGCCAGTCTTCGGTATGTTCTCAAAAAACCTGAGTGCCCTCTAGCAGGAGTACTATAAAATTCTTCCAATAGCCAAGGAATAGAGGGTGATTAGGGGGAAATCACCAGCCTGCCATGATAAAGTAAAACTCCATGTTTCACCTGAAACCCAGGTCTAACATCAGGAGACTCCTACACTTCTTTCAATAACTTTTGAATGTACAGGTCATTAGTTATTTCATCCAAAAGTTTCTGTCTATCAGCCCACAAGGGAAAAGAAATAATAGAATTCATTTCTACCTCACCATGACATCTGGACAGAGCATCAATGGCTCTATTCTCTAAGCTAGGCTTGAACTTAACTTCAAATTGATAGCCTAGCAGTTTGGCCAACCAACACTGCTGATCTGGAGATGAAACTCTCTGTTGTAAAAAATGCTTCAAGCTTTTATGATCTGTGTGCACAATAAATTCTCTGCCCAATAAATAATGTCTCCAGTGCTGAATACAAAGTACAAGGGCCATCAATTCCTTCTCATAGACAGATTTTGCCAGATTCCCATTAGATAAAGCTTTACTGAAGAAAGCAATAGGTTGTCTCTGCTGCATTAGAACAACACCTATACCTCTGTCAGTCGCATCACACTCAACTTCAAAAGGTAAATCAAAATTTGGAAGAATTAGCACAGGGGGAGAAGTCATGATCCTCTTCATCTCCTCAAAGGCCTTGACAACTTCTATTCCCCAAGAAAAATTGTCTTTCTTAGTCAATTCGGTGAGAGGTTTTGCTATTTTACCATAATCCTGGATAAACTTTCTATAATACCCTGTGAGACCCAAAAAACCACGTACCCCCTTCACATTCTTTGGTGTGGGCCATGCAAGAATACACTTCACCTATTCAGGGTCCACTGCCACACCTTCTCCAGAAATGATATGGCCAAGATAATCAATTTGAGCACAACCAAACCTACACTTTGCTTGATTTGCCATAAAACAATGCTAAACTAAAACAGACAAAACCATCCTCAAATGCATTTGGTGTTCCTTGATCTCTCTACTGTAAATCAGAATATCGTCAAAGAATACCAAGACAAACTTTCTCAAATAAGGCCGAAAAATGTCATTCATGGTGGCTTGGAAGGTAGCTGGGGCATTCATTAGTCCAAAAGGCATTACTAAATATTCATAGTGGCCGTTATGTGTTCTAAACACCATTTTAGGGATGTCATCCTCATACACTCTAATTTGATGATATCCAGATTTTAGATCAATTTTAGAGAACATAGTAGCTCCATATAATTCATCTAACAACTCATCAACTATAGGGATTGGGTACTTATCTGGTATTGTAGCTTTATTTAAGGCCCTGTAGTCTACACACATTCTCCAGCTCTTGTCTTTCTTCTTGACTAATAACACAAGACTTGAAAATGAACTCATACTCGACCGAATGACTCCAGCTTTCAACAGTTCTAACACTTGCTTTTCAATTTCTTCTTTTTGGTGATGATGGTACCTGTAGGTCTGACATTAATGGCACCATCATCAGGATAAAGCTTAATCTGATGCACCTGACTCCTCAGGAGGTAGCTGAATGTTGTTTCCAAACACTTCCTGGAATTCTTCTAGTATAGGTTTTAAGCCTTTGGGAACCACCAACTTGGTTGCTTCCATTGACTGTAGATGAACCCACCACCAGCCCAACTCAGTTCTGGTAAGAGTATCCTTAAGATAGGAGTTCAAATAACATTGTCTGACCACCTTACTGCCTTGACCTTGCAATTTCACCAACTCATTTTTATAAGAAAATTGCATAGTCATGGCCTTCCAATCCATAATCACCTTCCCAAGAGTGCTTAACCAAGCAACTCCTAACACCATATCCATTCCCCCTAGCTCCAACACCAACGCATCCACAATCACTTCAATCCCCCCCATCTTCATATTGACCCCTTTACACACTCCATTTGTTATCGCCTTATGACCATCACCAAGCTTGATACTCTTAGCTGTTGTAGGTGTGATGACAAGACCCAGAGCAGTAGTCACTTTGGGAGAAATGAAATTGTGGCTCGCACCACTATCAATCAACACCAATAAATCCACATTCTGTATCTTCCCTTCAACCTTCATGGTGTGAGACTCGCCCATACTTCCCAATACCCGCATCAGTTTACATTCCACCTCCACTTCTTCTTCACTTTCCACCGTCACATCCTCCATACTTACAATTTCCCCTTCCTCTGTCATGGTTTCACCTTCTCCTAGGATTAGAACCCTAAGAGCTCGTTATGGACATTTATGCAACGTAGGGTGGTATTTTCCCCCATATTTGAAACAAAGACCCTTCGCTCTCCTCTCTTCAAATTCATCATTGTGGATACTTCGTATTCCCTTCCACCTTTCTGTCGTGCCAGAACGCGGACCCCCATCATTTTTACGAGCTGAGGAAACCAAAGACGAAGTTGAATTTATGTTGGATCCACTCGGACCCGTTTTCTGACTCGGGTTTGACCCACCCGACTGAAACGAACGAGTTGCATCCCTGGGTTGAGACCTCCCTTTCCTCATTAATAACCCGACCCAATCCTTCTGGCCCACACGCTCGTACCCCCCTTTTTTCACCTCACGACGCTCACCATCGTCATCTTCCTCCTTCAATTCCTCTTCAACATCTTTCGCAATTCTCATCATCTCCATCCTATTTCGAGGATTCAGAGTATGCACCCTCCTCCGAATTTGAGGTTTCAATCCACTCATAAAATATGCCAGGTATTGTTCTTCAGGAAGCCTTCCAACTTGTGATGACAACAGCTCAAAAGCTTCGACGAATTCCTCCACACTTCCTTTCTGCCTCAACATCGAAAGTTCCTCGAACGGATTCTCCAGACGACGTTCTCCATAACGAGCAATTAACGCTCGCTTCAACTTCTCCTATGATAACTCATCTTCAGTCTCCATCAACAGGTTGAACCAGTGAATAGTTGAACCTTCCATGCTCAGGCGAGCCAACTTCACACGCATATCATCCGATGTATTCTGAACATTGAAATAAATTTCGGCCCGTGTAATCCAAGCCACAGGATCATCACCATCAAACAGAGGCAACTTCACCTTCTTCCCGGTGAGGCGAGATTCACTCTGTGCAGAGTCACCAGCAGAGGCTTCCTCCTCTTGAGTCTCCCTTCTCTTTCCGATCTGTTTGCTTAATTTTGCGAGAATCAAGCTTTGTTGCTGCACTTGGAGAGCGAGCTCTTGCAACGTTGTTGTCACATTCCCCATCTGTGTCTCCAAAGCATCAACTCGGTCACTCATCTTAGGCTTCCTTGACATCTACAATCTTCTTTGTTGTGTGAGATTGATCCAGCAGGTCGGACCAATTGATGGGTCTTAATGCACAAAAATAGTAATAAAATGGATATAACAGTGTAATATGAGTAATGAAACTGCAATGGTATTGCTGTGAGATCCACAATTACAGGAAGATAAGAGCAGAAAAAAAGAAAAATAACAAACTGGTAATAGCAACGAATTCCCAAGCACGCAGTGCTCCCAAATCACCCAGAGGCGACCCCACCAAATCCTAACTGAATTCCTTCCTGATTATTCCCTTCCAGCAATAGCTATCTATAGCCACTCTCATGCGTTCATAGCCACGTCATCATCTTTCATTCCTTTTGTCTTTTTCCTAGTATAAACTCTTCACACCCTTAGCCTAGGCCCTACTTCACTAATCACATTTCTATCAGAATATGAACAAGTGTATGACTATTTGTGCAAAAAGAAAGAAAAATCACGCGAGAGAAATGACGAGTAAAAACAAGTAGAGAACACGTTGGTCTTCCTAATAGGTGCCTGATGCTAAAAAGATATTCTCTATCTAACAATGCTCATGTGTTCTTATGGTGTCTCCTGAAATACTAAACCCTGATTCCTGATGATAGCTTAGCCTAATCCTGATCAAGCATCGTTCGCAGATTCCACTTGTAAGACTTAACTCAACCAAGACCGCATTAAGACACACATACTCAACTAACTTATCACACCCCGATTCCTCGTGAAAGCACGACAACTCAGCCCTGCACTATCAAGGACTTTAGAGTCAGACCAGTTTCCACTGTTGGATGACTCTAACAAAGCATGCATCTACGTGATCAAGGTAAAGGCATACTAGAATGAAAAGCAGATGGCACAGAGAACACACAAAACATCACTAAATAGATAAACATATATTTACATCAGGTACCTACAGGGAAGATCCAACAGAGGGTTTAGCTTTCCATATCAGGAAGCCTTCTTAACAACAAAGAGAAGAACAAGATGAAAGATTGCAAAAATACAAGTGGTGAGGATGTCTCCTTCACCTCTAGGATCTCACAATCACTCACAAACTCATCTCAAGCTCTCAAACTGGCTCCTGCTTTGAGCTCTGGTCTCTGTAGATCTTCACACAGCAAAATCTCTCAAAACTCTCTAGAACTTGGACCTTTCTCTCTCTAGAAACCCTAGACATGCAAAGCTCTAAATCCCAGTCCAAACTCCCTTCACAAAATCTGCTTTCAAGCTTAAATAGGTGGCCTTGTTTGTGCTCATGCGCTTAGTGCATGTATGGACCGCTTAGTGCACGTTAGTGATTTTTGGCTTAGTGCGCCTTTCTCGCTTAGCGAATGAACTGAAGCGGTGCGCTTAGCGAACCTGTACAACTCATCTTCTTCTGGATTCTTCCTCGTGCTTAGCCCACGAATGTTGCGCTTAGCGGATGCTTGCTAAGCCAGCAGATTGGCTTAGCGAGAAGGTGAAAACAGCCTTTTCCAAAGCTTACCTTATTAACCTAAAATTGAGAAAAAATTATTATTAAACACACAAAATGGAAATATTAAGTATTTATTACCTATACTTAACAGAAAATACTTATAACATTACAAAATAACCATAAATTGGGAGAGTTTGATACAATTTATACAAGTTTTATACACAAAAGTTAGTTGTTTTCACTGACTAACATCATTCCACCATCCACCTTGCCACAAAAGTACAAAGATCCTGACACTTTTACTATCCCTTGTACCATTGCAGATTGCACTTTCACGGATGCCATGCTTGACCTTGGAGCCTCAATTAATGTCATGCTCACATCAATTTACATATCATTACATCCGGGTGATTTAAATCCCACTAGTGTTGCCATCCATCTAGCCAACCAAAGTGTTACAATTCCTCTTGGAGTCATTGAAAATGTGCTGATGCGAGTTAAGGATTTGATTTTTCCAGTAGATTTTTACATTTTGGATATGGAGAATGAGTCTTCTAGCCATGGGTCTGCATTGATCCTAGGTAGACCATTTTTTATGACAGCCAGGACCAAAATTGATGTGCATGTAGGGACTCTTTTCGCGGGGTTTGATGATGATGTTGTGCATTTCAACATTTTTGAGGCCATGAGACATCTGACAGAGGAGCATTCTATTTTCCTTGTAGATATTATATGATGCAGTAGATAGTGTAGATATTTGTACATATTTACTTTCTGATTTTTATGACTTTGATTTTGGTTCTTTTGATTGTACTTGTGATGATTCTAATGAGTCTACTATTGTCTATAGTATTTGTGCAAAGATTTCTTCTGCAATTCATTCTAATTGTGATGCAGGTGCAGGTTCTAATCCTCCTAGTTCTCTTTCTCCAGCCATCAACCTTCCTTTGCCTTCCATTGTTCAGCCACCTTCCTTGGACCTGAAACCGTTACCTGAGCACCTTAAGTATGCATATTTAGATGATTCTTAGAAGCTTCCAGACATCATATCTAGTAGCCTTTCACTTGAGCATGAGGATAAGTTGTTGCATGTTTTGAGAGGCCACAAAAGGCCATTAGGTGGACACTAGTTGACCTTTTTGGAATAAATCCTTCCATATGCATGCATTGGATACTTTTGGAGGATGATTCCAGGCCTGTAAGGCAGCCACAAAGGAGGTTGAATCCCATCATTCTTGATGTGGTGAAGAAGGAGGTGATGGAGCTACTAGTTATAGGGATCAATTATCCCTTTTCAGATAACACTTGGGTTTCACCTGTTCAAGTGGTCCCTAAGAAGTCGGGCATCACTGTTGTGAGGAACTAGGATAATGAGTTGATCCCGACTAGAGTGGTCAATAGTTGGCGAGTTTGCATTGATTATAGAAGACTGAACTAGGAAACTCGCAAGGATCACTTCCCTATCTCATTCATTGATCAGGTTCTCGAGAGGTTGGCAGGTAAATCACATTATTGCTTTCTTGATGGTTTTTTAGGTTACATGTAGATTCATATTGCACTAGAAGACCAACACAAGACCGCATTCACCTATCCATTTGGCACATTTGCCTACACCAGGATGCCTTTTGGCCTTTGCGACGCTCTTGGCACCTTCCAAAGGTGAATGGTACTTCTTTTCTGATTTATTAAAGAGTTGCATGGAGGTGTTTATGGATGATTTCACTGTTTATAGTTCTTCCTTTTATGCATGTTTGGATAGCCCCTCTAGAGTTCTTGATGTGAACCTGACTAGGAGTGGATCGTTTGATATAGGCTACGGAGTTTTGGATGACGCCACTTCCAGTGAAGGAAGATAAGTCAGAGTAGACGCCACAAGGATTACCTTGATAAGTCTGAGATTGGTTCAACAAGGAACCCAGAGAGAAGCTCTCACCAAATTTTATGAAAATGCCAAAAGTCCGTAGCCTGTATCAAACGATCCGCTCCTAGTCAGGTTCACATCATCTGGTATCAGAGCTTTGGCTCTTGATACAGGTTCTATCCTATCCTATCCTATTCTTTTTCTTTGTAATTTGTCTAGGTTCGTGTTTTTGTCCTTGTTCTATTATTTGCGTTCTTGTTTACATCTTGTTTCGTTCTTGTTTGCGTCTTGTGTTCTGTTATTTGCGTTCTTGTTCTTGTTCTTGTCACGTTCTTGTTCTTGTTTCTTGTGTCTTTCAGACTTTGTGTCAAAAAAAAAATTGTTTGAGTTCTTGTTTCTTGTTCTTGTGCCTGTCATATTGTATTCTGTCTTCTGTTCATAACTTTTGTTTCAGCCTATTCGAATTCTGTTTGGGTAAAAATTGCCTAATTGTCGAATTGCTAAATTGTCAAATTTGCCTAATGATGATTGCCTATTGAACGAATTCTAATAGCTAGACGTCTAAAAAAAAAAAAACAAAACAAAAGAAAGAGAACGAAAAAAAAAGAAAGAAAGAAAGAAAGAGAGAAAGAAAGAAAGAAAGACAAAAAAAAAACTTTTGGGCATTTGATAAAATTTGGTGAGAGCTTCTCTCTGGGTTCCTTGTTGAACCAATATCAAACTTATCAAGGTAATCCTTGTGGCATCTACCCCGACTTATCTTCCTTCATCGGAAGTGGCGTCTACCCCGACTTATCTTCCTTCATCGGAAGTGGCGTCATCCAAATCTTCGTAGCCTGTATCAAACGATCCGCTCCTACTCAGGTTGTGGCGTCTACCCTGACTTATCTTCCTTCATCGGAAGTGGCGTCACCCAAATCTCCGTAGCCTGTATCAAACAATCCGCTCCTACTCAGGTTCACATCAGTTCTTGACCGATGCATTGAGACTAACCTTGTTCTTAAGTTTGAAAAATGTCATTTTATGGTCCATGAAGATATAGTCTTACAACATTTGGTGTCTAGTAAAGGTATTGAGGTCGATAAGGCCAAGATTGATGTTATTACTTCTCTTCCTTACCCCACTTTTTTGTGATAAGTATGTTCTTTTCTTAGACATGCAGGTTTTTACAGGAGATTCATCCAAGATGTTAGCTAGATTGCCCTACCATTGTCCAAGTTTCTTCAAAAGGACATAGATTTTGTGCTTGACCAACCTTGTAGAGAGGCATTTGAGGAGTTGAAGAGGAGGCTTACCTCCTCTCCCATCATACAACCACCGGATTAGGAGCTTCCATTTAAGCTCATGTGTGATGTTTCCAGTTATGCACTTGGGGTTGTTTTGTCCCAGAGAGTTGATAGACTATCACATGTCATTGCTTACGCCTCACACACTCTAGATGCACACTGAAAATGAGCTTTTAGCTATTGTTTTTGCATTAGATAAATTCATATCTTATTTTCTTTACTCCTATATTACTGTCTATATTGACCATGCAGCCTTAAGGTACCCGTTGAAGAAGCCTGATGCTAAACTCAGATTGATCAGGTGGATGCTTCTTCTTCAAGATTTTGATATTGAGATTAGAGAAATGAGTGGTGCAAAAAACGTGGTGGCTGATCATTTGAGCTCAATTGAGGGAGCTATTGTTTGAGATAAGGGGAGCAACATGAGAAACATGGTGAACAACCTAAGGCTAAAGCAAAGAATAACATCTTGTTTGCACAGTGAGTGATTCACATTGTCACTCATATCATTTATGTTTGTTTAGTGTGTGTCCTAGCTTATTGGTTCATGTGCATACCTAGTTTGTTTAAAGATCACATGTTTTTCTTAGTTATTTCATGATTTCTTTCTGTTTTAATCGATTTCTCTTCATTTTAATTGATTACTATATGATATCTGGCTAGTAATTTTTTCAAAACTTTCTGTTTAAATCAATTACGCCATGATTTAATCGATTAGCTTGTGATATGTTTCTAGTTTTGAAAACTTTCTGTTTTAATCGACTACACTTGATGTAATCGATTGCCATTGGTTGATACATGTTGTCTGGTTTGAAAAGTTTATGTTTTAATCGATTACGCTATGTTTTAATTGATTATCGTTTTTGTATATGTGGTATTTCTGTTTTAAACTTTTTGTTTTAATTGATTACATGCCTGTATATTTGAACTTTATATGGACTTTGTTCTGTTTTAATTGATTACACAATATTTTAATCAACTACAATGGCCTCAGGGGGAGTTTTTCTGGCATATTTAATCGATTATGCTTACGCTTTAATCAATTACTTATAGCAACTTTTGGTTTTAAGTGAAAATGAGGGCCAGTTTAATCGATTACTATGCAATTTAATTCAATTACTTGAGTGTCTGTTACGTGTAATCCATTACATTTCTTTGTCTTAAACTCATCAAAACCCCCCATTACTCCAACATTTACTCCTTTCACCTACCATAGGCAACTAGAATGTCACTTTCCCTCTATAAAAGGCAACCCAAACCTCCACTTCAGTCACAACTTCAACTATCTCACAGTTACCACTTCTAAACCCCAACCTTTCTTCTACCTTTGAGCCACCTTTTGAAAAAATGGTCAGCAATCCCTCTAGAGCTCTGAAGAAAGCCAAGTCCTTGAAAAGGAAACAAGGAGAGTGCTTTCAAGCAGCTCTCAACAGGTTGGATATGTGGTTCACGGATGAAAATAAGAAGACTAATTTCAAGATGATCTATGCCATGAAGAATGTGAGACTCCCCAAGTTTCTAAACATGGAATGGTTCTCTCAGCAAGGATTTAAATTTCCCAACTTGCTCGAGGTACATGGTCTGTCAAGGTTCATGCAGATGAAGGGAGCCTTTTACCCATAATTGGTGAAAGTCTTCTATACATGTGCTTGTGCTGATATGGAAGGGAATTTATACTCTACTATCAATGGTGTAGAGATGATTATTGACGCTGCAATTTGGAAAGCAGTTACAGGGATAGACATGGGTTGAGTCTGCAAGTTTGAGGAATCAATGGATTCCTACAGCAAGATGGAGACATACAGAGGTATGCTCCTTGACCCAGTAAGGATATTAAGAAACCAACTAGGTGTTGGTGGTCTGGCAGCTGAGGACAAAATGTTAGTATATATCATTACATACATTTTGGCACCAAGGTCCAACAATCATGCTCAAGTTATTGATGACGACTTACAAATCGTATATGGGCTGAAATCAGGTATTCAACTGAATTAGGTACTTTCGATTGAAGATATCATGTTGAAAAGCCATCAACTAGTGGGGTATGAATTTTTGTATGCTATCTTTGCCTCTAGATTCATTGATTACTTCAATATTGATGTTTCTAATAGTAGACTTCACCAAAGCCTCTAATGAGATAACCGTAAGGCATCTCAAGAAGCTTGGCATGACATATGTTGATCATGAATGAATTATAGTAAGAGAGCCACCAACAACATAAAATATCAATAAGATGGAAGAAGCTGAAGAAGAAGCTTAACAAGAGCCAGCTCAACAACAGAATCCTTTTGAGTCTCTTATGATTCAAAAGTTGGATGCTATCCTTCATCTCCATCAAGAACACCAAGCTGAAGTTCATAGTTCCTTAGAAAACATTACAACTAGGCATGAGAACATAGAAACTAGGTTATCTCTTAGTAACCTCCTGACCCCAGATGAGGATGAAGCATAATTATGTTTGTGTGTTTGTTTTTGTTGTTTTTGTCTTAGTGTTAAAATGATGATTAAGTTTGTTTGTCTTTGTTTAATGATTATGTAATGCTTTATGCTTAATGAAATATGGTTTTATTTCTTTGTTTACTTGTATGTTCTATTTTGTGTATAATTTCACTTTTAGGCCTTGTTAATGCCAAAAGGGGGAGAAGAATATATACTATTGCATATTGACTGCATTGCATAGCATTGAGCACTGCATTGTCGATAACTTCATGTATCATATATATATATATATATATATATATATGATACATGAAGTTATCGACAAAGTCTTCAAAGTGAATGATCACCAACTCAAGCTTTTTCATGAGAGCCCCAAGTGGAGGAGGAATTTGTCGCGGACCTCTCTTTGGTCCTGCCAATTTTATGTGATGATGTGCCTTGAAAGACACTTGAGGAGTTTCCTTCCTTTTTCTTTTATATGTTGTCTCTTTATTTGCATTTCATTACATGCTCACATTTAGGACAATGTGCATTTCAAGTTTGGAGGGAGGGTTTAGAAAAATCTATTTTCTGTTTATGTATTGTATTTCAGTTTTGTGCCTATATCTGTTTTTCTATTTCTGTTTAGTTATATTCTATTCTATATGTTTTTCTGTATCTATATGTTGTTTCTATTTTGTTGTTGCTTTCTATTTTCTGTTTTGTTGTACTTGTTTTACTATTTTTACATACATGAACATTAAAAATACAGATTTTACAACTGCTATTTTTTTATGTTTTGTTGAGTTTAGGCACTTTCTCATGTTTTTCATAGGATTTCTAACTTGTATAATTTGTAAGAGATGCATTATTTTTAGTTGATAGGTTTCATGCTTGATGTGAACCATTATTGCAATTGTGGAAGTGATAAGTATGCTTGAAAGTTTTGAGGTGGATCATGTGTGATGGAATTATGCCTTGTCAGTTTTTGGGATTTTGTGAATGGATTGCATTATTCCATTCATGCTCTTTCATGTGTGGTTTCACCCTTGTGCTAGATTACTCTAGGTTTTGCCTTGCTTCTCTTATTATTCCTTGTTGCACATGCATTAATTAAGAGGATTTAGGCCTTATTTCTTTTAGCTACAGGCCAAATAAGCCTACTGATTCAATCTTCCCAAGGAGGGGACCCATCACCAGAGCCATGGCTAGGAGACTCAAGGAAGATTGTGATGAAGCTCCATATGGAGCTTGTAGGCCTTGGATCTTCTTCATTAATGGAGTCCTTTGCTTCTTGAATATCAATGGTAGCGGAATGGAGAAGGAAGAAAGATGATTGGAGATGCCACTTCAAGGAGAAGATGATTCAAGCAGAAGCTCACCACCATAGGAAGCCATGGATAAGAGCTTGAAGGAAGGAGAAGATGAGTGGAGGGAGAGGGAGAGAATGAGCATGAAATTTTGTGCCTCAAATGAGGTATGAACTTTGAAGTGTAATTCTCAAATGATCAAAGTTGGAAAAAATGCACACACATGACCTCTATTTATAGCCTAAGTGTCACACAAAATTGGAGGAAAATTTGAATTTCTATTCAAATTTCACTTGAATTTGAAATTGAATTTGTGGAGTCAAATTTTGGAGCCAAAATTTCACTAATTATGATTAGTGAATTTTAGCTATGGATCAGCCCCCTAATCCAAGATCGAGTCCAAGATTCTCTACTAAGTGTGCTTAGGTGTCATGAGGCATGTGGGGTGTAGCAAGAAAATGCTCACCTCCCCCTCTAAAATTTAATTGTATTGGGCTTCTCCCAATTCAATTAAATTTATTTCCCAACACACACATCAAATATTCACTTAATGCATGCAAAATTACAAAACTACCCCTAATATAAAAACTAGTCTAGGTTCCCTAAAAATACAAGGGCTGAAAAATCCTACATTTCTAAGGTACCCTACCTACATTATGGAGTCCTAAATACAAGGCCCAAAAATAATAAAATCCTAATCTAATATGTACAAAGATAAGTGGACTTAGTATGAGCCCATGAGACCAAAATCTACCCTAAGGCCCATTAGAATCCTAGGGCCTTCTCCTGCATCTCTAGACCAATCTTCTTAGAGTCTTCTATCCAATGCCCTTGGGGGGTAGGATTGCATCAGATTGGGCCAGGGATGCAGGAGAAGGCCCTATGGTTCTCATGAGCCTTAGGATAGATTTTGGGCCCATGAGGTAAGTATGAACTCACTTAGCTTTGTACATATTAGATTAAGGTTTCATTATTTTTTGGACTTTGTATTTAGGGCTCCATAGTGTAGGGAGGATACCCCTAAAGTTTAGGGTACCCTAGTAATGTAGAATTTTTCAACCCTTGTATTTTATGGCACCTAGACTAGTTTTTGTATTTAGGGTAACTTTGTAATTTCACATGCATTAAGTGCACTATTTGATGTGTGTTTTGGAAGAGAAATCTAATTGAATTGAGAAAAACCCAATCTAATTAAATTTTGGACCAGCCTAAGGGGAAGCTGAGCATTTGGTTGCTACACCAAATTGTCACATCATATAATCACACTTTGTGCATGTCCTTCATGCTTTACGTGCCTCATGACACCTAAGCACACTTAGTGGAGAATCTTGGATTTGATCTTGGATTAATGGACTAAACCATAGCTGAAATTCACTAATCATAATTGGTGAAATTTTGGCTTCACAAATTTAAATTCAAATTCAAGTGAAATTTGAATAGAAATTCAAATTTCCCTCCAACTTTGTGTGACACTTAGGCTACAAATAGAGGCCTTGTGTGTGAATTTTGCAACTTTGATCATTTGAGAAGTTAGACTTCAAAGTTTAAACCTCATTTGAGGCATAAATTTTGTGCCCCCTTTCTCTTCCTCTCCATCCACTCATCTTCTCCTACCTTCAAGCTTTTATTCATGGCTTCCTGATGAGGACATGACCAAGAGCAAGGGAAAGGATCCACTTGAAGGACTTGGAGGACCTATGACAAGGGCTAGAGCAAGGAAAGCCAAGGAAGCTCTTCAACAGGTGCTGTCCATACTATTTGAATACAAGCCCAAGTTTCAAGGAGAAAAGTCCAAGGTTGTGAGTTGTATCATGGCCCAAATGGAGGAGGACTAAATGACACCACTTTGTCTTAATTTTAGAGTGTTTAGTTTGTCTAAATAATGGCCCAATCCTTGTAAAGTTGGCTGACCAAAAATATGTTTTGGGTTAATCAACTAAAAGGGCTTTAGTTAGGTTTAGTTCAAGTTGTAATAAGGGCCCAATTGGCAACCTAGGCATCAGCCTTTTGGGAGACCAAATGGTGGCTGACTTGATGGCTGTTGGGGGTGACTTTTGGTTGCCACAATTTCAGTTACACTCAACCATTAAGTTCTTTAATTTCCTAGGTTAATGGCATTAAGTTCTTTTAATTCTAGGTTAGTGGATCATTACTAAAATCTGATGTAAAGCTTCTATATAAGCTGAACCATTTTATGAATAAAGACAAGTTGAGTTTTATTCAGAAAATTAGAGTTTATCTCTTTTATCTTAGTGAGAGTGATTCTCCTAAATTCTTGAGTGATTGAAGAACACCCTGGCTGTATCAAAGGACTTTCACAACCTTTGTGTGTGTAGAAGCAAATGACTTTGATGTTTTGATGATGATCATGATGATTTCAGGACTTAAATTGTCATCATCAAAAAGGGGGAGATTGTAGAAGCAAATGACTTTGATGTTTTGATGATGATCATGATGATTTGATGCAAATGCGCTTTTCAAGTTTAATTCAAGACAATGATTCAAGAATACAAGACCCAACATCAAGATGATCACTAGTATTTTAGGAAGGGAATTCCTAATTGAAATAGCAAAAGGTTTGGCCAAGAAATTTAAGTTAAAAATTCTTTTTCAAGAGATTTACTCTCTGGTAATCGATTACTAGAGGATGTAATCGATTACCAGTGGCCAAAAATGATTTACAACAGCTATTAAAATTTGAATTCAAATTTTAGACTGTGTAATCGGTTACACAATATTGGTAATCGATTACCAGCAGTTAATAAACGTTTTAATTCAAATTTTAAAGCCTGTAATCGATTACCAGAGGAGATTTTCAGAAAATAACTTCCAAGAGTCACATCTATTCAAATGGTTTATGAATGACCATCAAAGGTCTATTTATATGTGACTTGGAAACATGAATTGTAAGAGAGTTTCTATTGCCCAAAAATTTTTATCCTCTCAAAAGATTAAGAGAGTTTTTCTGAACTGAAATGTCTCATCCTCTCAAAAAGATTCCTTGGTCAAACACTTGCATATTCAATAAGGAATTTTGATTGATCTTCATTGTACAATCTATCTCTTTCAAGAGAGATTTCTTCTTCTTTTCTTCTTACTTCTGAAAAGGGATTAAGAGACCGAGGGTCTCTTATTGTAAAGGATTCCTGAATACAAGGGAAGGGTTGTCCCTGTGTGGTTCAGACTTTGTAAAAGGAGTTTTACAAAGAGAGTGGAAAATCTCAAGTGGGTTGCTTAAGGACTAGACGTAGGCACGTGAAGTGGCCAAACCAGTATAAATCAAGTTTGCATTTCTCTCTTCCCTTAAACTTCTTTTATTTATTGCTATTTATCTTTGGCTTGAAAGAAGTTTATTTTGAATTGTCTTTTGAGTAATTCATGTTAAGGGTGCATTGTTAATCTAAAAAGAGAGAGTGAAATTTTAAT
Source organism: Glycine max (assembly GCF_000004515.6). Lineage (NCBI taxonomy): Eukaryota > Viridiplantae > Streptophyta > Magnoliopsida > Fabales > Fabaceae > Glycine > Glycine max. The sequence continues at coordinate 32,328,672 of NC_038250.2, read as the reverse complement.
TGGGGAATAGTCTTTGTATCTTAATTCAACCCCCCTTCTTAAGATAACTGAGGCCATTTGTCTAACAGTGTGTTGCCTTCGCCAGAAAGAGTGATTCTTTCCTTCCTTTCATCTTCAACCTTGTTCTTTCAAACCACAATTCCAGAAAATCCACTTATGCCCAGAATTATCTCGTGGCCATAACTCCCATTTTACGCACTCAAATTAAGTGATTCTTGACCCTAAATTGAATTTCAAAATGAGACCATTCACCTTGTTTTGGAATCACCTCATTTGGAGCCCTGTAGCTTGAGTTATTGCCATTTCTATATTTATGTCCAGCCACCACTTAACCTTCGTTTTACCATCCCATTCATCCATTTTATGCCAAGAACCACCTTATTAAGACCCACGAAATTATCCACCTTATTTTCCATCCTTTCCTTAATCAATTTCCGCATTTTCCATCAAGGTTTAATTCTAGACGATCCTAAGTCAGCCCTTGTGGCATGAGGGTTCATATCATATGGTGGTGAGCTTGTTCTAGACTCATCTTCTCCTTGAGGTGGTGTCTCTAATCACCTTTTCTCCTTCTCCATTTTGCTGCCATTGATCTTCAAGAAGCAAAGGACTCTATTGATAAAGAAGATCCAAGGCCTACAAGCTCTACATGGAGCTACATCATGTGGTGGTATCAAGAGCATCTTCATCTAGGTGATGTTCTTTTGCTTCCTCTATCTTTTGTTCGATCAATTCACTTTAATTCCTTGTTCTTCATCATCTTCTCCATGTATCTCCTCCATTATCTTGTGGTTTGGTGCTGTTTCAAGTAGATTAAAAAAAAACCGATTAAATCTTAGATTTACACTTGTTCTTCCATTTCTATTGTTCAAATTTTATAGATCTACTCTTGAATCATGTTTTTGTGTTGATTTTAGGTTCTATCATTTTTCAGTCATAATCTTCTTGTGCTGAACCTTTAGATCTCAATTTTCTTGCAAAATATTGATTCAAAAATAAAACACTAAAATCTAAGTGTAAATCACTTCATTCATGTTTTCTAAGAGTCATGTTTAGTCATAATAATTGTCACATTATGTTCTAAGTTTTTGTTGAATTTTTATTTTGTTGATTAAATTCTAGATACATTTGTTCATGCATTCTTGCAATTCCTAGCCTATAATTTGAATTTTGAATCTAATTCATGCATGTTATTTAGTTCATAACATTTTCTAAATCAAGTAGTCTTGTTGTTGAACTTTTTTTTTTTTTGTATTCTAAGTTTCCTATATGATGCCTATGAAGAAATTGAGTTGTGGTGCTGAGTAGTGGCTGGATTTGTGAATCAAAATAAGTCTTAAGCTCTCCTGAATTGTGTTATCCAAGACAATAGAGCATAAGCAAACACAAATTGTAACTATCCAAGCCTTAAGAGCCATAAACACTACTCTTAATGATGTAAGCTCCATTGGAGCTTGTAGGCCTAGGATCTTCTTCATAAATGGATTCCTTTGCTTCTTGGAAGATGAATGGCAGCGGAATGGAGAAGGAAGAGAGAGAGGAGATGCCACTTCAAGGAGAAGATGAGTCTAGAAGAAGCTCACCACCATAGGAGGCCATGGATAAGAGCTTGGAGGAAGAAGGAGATGAATGAAGGGAGAGGGAGAGAAGAGTACAAAATTTTGTGCTCCAAATGAGCTTTGAAATCTGAAGTTTAATATTCAAATGATCAAAGTTGAAAAAAATGCACACACATGACCTCTATTTATAGCCTAAGTGTCACACAAAATTGGAGGGAAATTCAAATTTCACTTGAATTTGAAATTGAATTTGTGGAGCCAAACTTTGGAGCCAAAATTTCACTAATTATGATTAGTGAATTTTAGTTATGGTTCAGTCCACTAATCAAAGATCAATTCCAAGATTCTCCACTAAGTGTGCTTAGGTGTCATGAGGCATGAAAAGCATGAAGGACATGCAAAAAGTGTGACTATATGATGTGGCAATGGGGTGTAGTAAGCAAATGCTCACCTCCCCATCTAAAATTTAATTGGATTGGGCTTCTATCAATTCAATTAAATTTATTCCCAACCACACACATCAAATATTCACTTAGTGCTTGTAAAATTACAAAACTACCCCTAATACAAAAACTAGTCTAGGTGCCCTAAAATACAAGGGCTGAAAAATCCTATATTTCTAGGGTACCCTACCTACATTATGGAGCCCTAAATACAAGACCCAAAATTAATGAAACCTTAATCTAATATGTACAAAGATAAGTGGGCTTATACTTAGCCCATGGGCCCGAAATCTACCCTAAGGCTCATGAGAATCCTAGGGCCTTCTCTTGCATCTTTGGCCCAATCTTCTTGGAGTCTTCTATCCAATGCCCTTGCGGGATAGGATTGCATCACTTAATTTCTAGGTTGAAATTCTGGTTGTTGTCACTTTTGGCACACTGTCTTCTTAACTCCGTTATGGCTTGTATAAAAAGAATAAAAACATATGTATTAGTGATGTTGGGTATGTTAGAGTACGGTAAGGACTGAAAACCCCTTTCCTGGCCGGGGGGGGTGAATTAAGTTTCAAAATTTCCCACTAACAAACTTTTAACCCCCTTCTAAATGATAGGCTCAGAATGCAGAAGAAGAAGAAGCAATCAATTTAATAATGTTCTTTTAAATGCACAAGACAAAGTAAACTGTAGTAAAATAACTGAGATAAGGGAAGAGAGAAATGCAAACTTGATTTATACTGGTTCAGCCACTTCCTGTGCCTACGTCCAGTCTTCAAGCAATCCACTTGAGATTTTCACTAACTTTGTAAAAAACCTTTTTACAACTTCTGAACACCCAAGGAATCCCTTTCCCTTGTGTTCAGGAAACTCACAATTCAAGAGACAACCAATCTCTTGATTACAACTTACTTTCTAAGATGAACAGAAAGATTTCTCTCCTTTAGAGTGGATAATACAATTTAATGTTCCTGGATGAACTCTCAATAGATTTGCAAGTGTTTGCCCAAGAGTTGTTGAGAGAGCATTTGACAATGAAGTTCTCTTGGAATATCTCTCTCTTGTTTTTTGAAATCATACACACATATATATAGGCCCTTTGTGCCTTTTCAAAATGGTTTGAAGAGATGTGTCTTTTCAAAAAGCTTTTTCTGAAATTTTTCATTGGTAATCGATTACAGGTTTTTGGTAATCGATTACACAGTTATATTTTGAAGGGTCATGACTTTTGAATTTGAATTTCAAGAGTTCCATTGCTAGTAATCAATTACAAACATCTGGTAATCGAGTATTGGTTCAAAACTCAAATTCAAAACCCTTTTTAACATTACCAGAGCCTTGGATGTCTTGGAAACACTTTGTTTTGAGGCAAGGCTTGACCTTTAGTTAATCTTGAAGCAAGGCTTTGTTTGTTGAAGCAACCTTGTATTTATCTTGAAGCAATGCTTCTCTTTTGAAGCAACCCTGTTTGATTCTACTTTGGCATCATTAAAATCATGTATTCATACATTCACACGTTTGGATGAAAACAATGGAAAAAGAATGAATAAAAATGAAAAATAAATGAGCGAGAAAAGGTGATAAAGATTAACATCAAAATACACATCCAGGACAACAACAAAAATAAAAAATGTGTATGCTTGATTTGCTTGAAAATTGTTCATTATTTTGAGTTGTATTACAAGCCTATTTGAATTCTTGGAGTTGTTCACCTTTTAGATGTGTTGCTAAATTGACATAACTAGAATTTTGCTTTGAGTCTTGTTTTTAATTTGTCAATCTAACCTAGTGTCATTCTAGGACTTCCTTTGTGTTCCATCTTGGCTTGTGGTGTTGTCCTTTTGCTTTATTTTTCCTTGAATCTCATTGAATTAATGTCATGTTAAATTTTCTTTTGGTTTAGCTTTCATTTCATCATTTGGTTTCTTGCTTGTCTTTTTTTTTTTTTTTATGTTTAAGTGTTGCATACAATAAGGATTGAAAGAGGAAATTAGTGCATTGCTTGAAGGAAGATTTTTGAGTCTTGGAGGTTAACCATCCTAGGAGCACCATTGGATTTGAAGCAACCAAAGCCTCACCAAATTTTGAGTGAAACACTTGAGAAAACAAACAAGCATTGAAGACAAATTTGAAGACCTTAATTGCTTTGTTAAATTTGTTGTAATAGAATAATTAAGTGCTGAATTATTTTCTATTGCAATTCCTTGTATTTGGACATTCTTCAGGGGTGTATGGGGAGTCTCCAAGAGACCACCCAAACCTCTATTTGTGTGTAATAGCTTAGTGTAAACTATGTAGGCTAAGTAAAGAGCCAGTTGGGACCTCCAAAGGATCATCCAAGCCTTCACATAGGAAACCGTCTAGCTTGCATTAAATTTCCTTTACCTTCCATTGTCAAACTGCCTAGATAGCTTGCTTTTTACCAATTAGTTTTTACCTTATCTTTCACACCTCTTTTAGTGTTTATTTTGGCTAGTTTCAACCATAGTTTCTTTTACCTTTTGTTTTCAAACCCCCAACAAGAAAGAAACACAACTTAGGAACTAACATGAGTCTTCATTCTTCATCTCTAGTGCTAATGGTGAGGGTTCTACTCCTAAGGACCCCTTGTATAGGATATTAGATGACTTGAGATCCCTTAAATTACGGAAAGAAAAATAAGAGAGAAAAGAAAAAGGGAAAAAATAGTGGAAGAAATAAGTTAAGATGAAAGAGAGAAAATAAGAGAGGAAGAAAGAAGAAAATTAATGAAAGAATTAAGAAGAGGAAGAAATGCTTCATATGGTAGTCATGAGTCTTGTAAAAGTTTGAGTGAAGAGTTGAGAGGCTACTATGGAGGGAGGCATAGGTCCCATACTAGACTTGACTCCCAAAGAAGAGAAAAGGATAGAAGGTCTCAAGAGGTTAGCATTAGTCTCCCATATTTCCATGCAAAAGATAATGTTGAGGCCTGCCTAGATTGAGAAATGAAGGGTGAACAACTCTTTGCTTGCCATCATATTAGTGAAGAGAGAAAAGTTCCATTGGCTACCCTTAGCTTCCAAGGGTATGCCCTCTATTGGTGGACTTCCATTGCTATAGAAAGAAGGATTTGTGGGGATCCGCCAGTAGAGTATTGTAATGATCTTAAGAGTATCCTTAGGAAGAGGCACATTCCCTCCTATTATGAAATAGAGCTTATGGACAAGCTCCAAAGGCTTAGAAAAGGGAGTATAAGTGTCAAAGAATATAGACAACAAATGGAACTACTCTTTTTAAGAGCTAGACTTAGGGAGGAGGGAAAGAACAAGCATAGCTAGGTTCCTTAGTGGGCTTAATATGGAAGTGAGGGACAAGATTGAACTCCTTCCATATAGTCTAACTTTGTACAAGAGTGGAGCAACAACTTAAAAGAAAGCCTTTTTCAAAATCTTATGGCTTTCACTCTTATCCTAGGAAGGACCAAGCCCAAGGAATTTTGGGGGCTGCACCTTCAAAACCCAAGGAAGATGAGAGTAAGCCCATAGAGAAACCCACCCCTAAGACTAGTTCCCAAGCAAGGACTAGCCACATTAAATGCTTCAAATGTCTTGGGAGTGGTCACATTGCCTCTCAATGCCCCACAAAGAAAACCATGATGATGAGGAGTTAATACATTTATAGTAGTTAAGAGGAGACTAATTCTTCCCCTTCCTCTAGTGGAAGTGAAGATGAAGCAAGGGGTGAAGAGTCTAGTGAGGAAGTCTACCCCCATGAAGAAGGTGACCTCCTAATGGTTACAAGGCTCCTTGGAGGCCAACCTTTTGATCTATCCCAATCCCAAAGAGAGAACATCTTTCATACAAGATGCAAAATTTTAGATAAAAATTGTTCTCTCATCGTGGATAGTGGATCTTGTTGCAATTGTTGTAGCACAAGATTAGTTTCCAAGTTGAACCTCACTATCATTCCCCACCCAAAACCTTATAAATTTCAATGGCTCAATGAACAAGGTGAAATGATAGTTAACCAACAAATGAAGGTACCTTTCTCCATTGGGATATATAAGGATGAAGTTATTTGTGATATAGTTTCCTTGGAGGCAGGGCATATTCTCTTAGGATGGCCATGGCAATTTGATAGGAATATCATTAACAATGGCCTAACTAATGAGATTACCCTCACCCATCTTGGCACTAAATTTGTGTTGCATCCTCAAACACCTTCACAGGTAGCTGAGGATCAACTTAGAATGAAGGACAAGAGGGATGAAGAAAAGTTAGAAAAATAAAAGAAAAAAAGGATAGTAAGGCCTTAGCTCCAAAGGTCAAGGAGAAGGAAAAAGAGGGAAGATGTTCCCCTAAGAAAGTAGTAAAGAAGGAGAGTTATTTTGCAACAAAAATGAGATATTAAGAGAGATCTTCTTCTCAGGCAATCTTTCTACCTTCTCCTCTCAAGGGAGACATCCTTTAGCACCGCCACAATTCCCACACTTGAGACCATTCACCCAAAGGTCCAAGAACTCTTACAAGAATTTGGTGATGTATTTCCTAAAGAGATACCCCCTGGGTTACCTCCTCTTAGAGGAATAGAACACCAAATAGACTTAGTCCCAGGAGCAAGCCTCCTAATAGGTCAACTTATAGGACTAATCCTCAAGAGACCAAGGAGATTGAATCCCAAGTTAACAAATTGTTGGAGAAGGGCTGGGTCAAAGAGAGCCATGAGGGTGGGCTAATGGGGCATTTTGGAATTGATAAGACTCGTGTCTTCCTCAAGGAAAAATTCTTTTGGCCCCATATGAAAAAAGATGTCCATAGGTATTGCACTAGGTGTGTGGCTTGTTCACAAGCCAAGTCTAGGGTGATGCCTCATGGGCTACACACACTCTTACCCATTCCATTTGCACCCTGAGTAGATATTAGTGTGGACTTTGTCCTTGGACTTCCTAGGACCAAGGGGTGTAGACCCTATCTTTGTGGTGGAGGATAGGTTTAGCAAGATGGCACATTTTGTGCCATGCCACAAGGTAGATGATTCTAGTCACATCTCAAGACTCTTCTTTAGAAAAGTTATGAGGCTTCATGGTTTGCCTGAGACTATTGTGTCTGATAGAGATGCTAAGTTCCTTAGCCATTTTTGGAAAACTTTATGGGCTAAGCTAGGAACTGCGCTCCTTTTCTCCACTACATGTGATGAGGACATGGCAAGGACGAAGGGCAAGGAACCTTTAGAAGGACTTGAAGGACCTATGTTGGGCTAGCACAAAGAAGGCCAAGGAAACTCTTCAACAAGTGTTAACCATGCTATTTGAATTTAGGCCCAAGTTACAAGTGGAGAAGCTTCCTTGGCCTTCTTTGTTCCAGCCCTTGGCATAGGTCCTCAAAGTCCTTCTAAAGGTTCCTTGCCCTTAGTCCTTTCAACCCAAGCAGTCTTGAAAAACCCTTGAACCGGAGCTCTGATACCAAAATGATGTAAACCCATTTGCACAAGGGTAGAGGACAAATCTTTAAAGGTTTTTTTTTCTTTTTTTATGAAATTCAGAAAATGGAATGGATAAGAAGAATGAAGAAGGTGGTTGGAAGAATCACTCCTCCAGAATTAGTGTCATACACAAGGTGGTGTTCCTTGATAAACTAATTTCTTGAATCACTCAAGTAACTAAGGAGATTCACTCTCACACTTTAGAAGGTGATTACAACTCAATTCAAGGTCTATTTTTTATTAGAAAATGTGCAGCCCATAAATAGGAATGACATCAAGTTGGTTACACAAGTGAGAAGATGAAATGATCACCAATAACAACAATTGATGGTGTCATTATACCTAATTAAAACTAGAATTAAGACAAATGATCACCAATTGATGGTGTCATTATACCTAATTAAACTAGAATTAAGACACAAAAACATGTGGAAAAATGCTTAGCTCTTGGTTAACCAAGAGGCAGCCACAAGCCTAGAGTTTCCACCTTATTAAACCTTAATTTCTTTAAATTAAAACAAGCCCATAGGTGGTGAAAATCCAAAGAGAATTGACAGCCACTTTAACACAAGTTTGGGCCTTTATTTCAACTAACAAAATTCTAATAAAACCACTAAACAAAGGTGGCACCCTTTACTCTTCTTGGAACATGGTGCAATTGACAATCCGAAGCTTCTCCACTTGTAACTTGGGCCTAAATTCAAATAGCATGGTTAACACTTGTTGAAGAGCTTCCTTGGCCTTCTTTGTTCTAGCCCTTAGCATAGGTCCTCCAAGTCCTTCTAAAGGTTCCTTACCCTTAGTCCTTGCCATGTCCTCATCAACATGTCACCCATAGACTAATGGGCAAACAGAGGTACTGAATAGATCTCTATCCATATTGTTAAGGGCTCTCCTAAAAGGCAATCACAAGTCTTGGGATGAGTACCTTTCTCATGTGGAGTTTGCCTATAACAAGGGGGGTTCATAGAACTATTAGGCAGTTACCTTTTGAGGTTGTCTATGAGTTCAATCCTCTCACACCTTTGGACCTAATTCCCCTTCCACTTGACACTTCTTTTATACATAAAGAAGGGGTATCTAGGTCAGAGTCTGTGAAGAAATTACATGAGAGGGTTAGGAACCAAATAAAGGTGTATACAACTAAAGGCAATAGAGGAAGGAATAAGTTGGTGCTTAATGAAAGGGATTGGGTTTGGCTCCATCTTAGGAAGGATAGATTTCCTACTAAGAAAGTCCAAACTTTGCTCCAAAGGTGATGGCCCTTTTCAGGTCTTGGAGAGGATCGACAACAATGCTTGTAGGCTAGACCTCCCAGAGGAGTATGGAGTTACCAACACCTTTAACATTATTGTTTTGGTTCCTTTTGCAGGTGTAGCTAATTCAGATGATGAGGGGTCTGCAGATTTGAGGACAAGTCCTCTTCAAGAGGGACACGATAATGCAATCCTCCCAAGGAGGGGACCCATAACCAAAGCCATGGCTAGGAGACTCAAGGAAGATTGGGTCAGGGATCCAGGAGAAGGCCCTATGGTTCTCATGAGCCTTAGGGTAGATTTTGGGCCCATGGTGATGCAATCCTCCTTAGGAAGGGACCAGTCACTAGAGCCATGAGCAAGAGGCTCCAAGAGGATTAGGCTAGAGCTGTTGAAGAAGGCCCTAGGGTTCTCATGAACCTCATGGTAGATTTCTGAGCCCATGGGCCAAGGTTGAGTCCAATTATCTTTGTACATATTAGACTAGGATGTCATTATATTTGATCCTTGTATTTAGGGCTCCATAATGTAGATAGGGTACCCTAGAAATATAGGATTTTTCAGCCCTTGTATTTTAGGGCACCTAGACTAGTTTTTGTATTAGGGGTAGTTTTGTAATTTCACATGCACTAAGTGAATATTTGATGTGTGTGTTGGGAAATAAAATTTAATTGAATTGGTAGAAGCCCAATCCAATTAAATTTTAGAGGGGGAGGTGAGCATTTGCTTACTACACCCCATTGCCACATCATATAGTCACACTTTGTGCATGTCCTTCATGCTTTACATGCCTCATGACACCTAAGCACACATAGTGGAAAATCTTGGAATTGATCTTGGATTAGTGGGCTGAACCATAACTAAAATTCACTAATCATAATTAGTGAAATTTTGGCTCCACAAATTCAATTTCAAATTCAAGTGAAATTTGAATTGAAATTCAAATTTCCCTCCAATTTTGTGTGACACTTAGGCTATAAATAGAGGTCATGTGTGTGCATTTTTTTCAACTTTGATCATTTGAATATTAAACTTCAGATTTCAGAGCTCTTTTAGAGCATAAAATTTCGTGCTCTTCTCTTCCTCTCCCTTCATTCATCTCCTTCTTCCTCCAAGCTCTTATCCATGGCCTCCTATGGTGGTGAGCTTGTTCTAGACTCATCTTCTCCTTGAAGTGGCGTCTCCTCTCTCTCTTCCTTCTCCATTCCGCTGCCATTCATCTTCCAAGAAGCAAAGGAATCCATTGATGAAGAAGATCCTAGGCCTACAAGTTCCAATGGAGCTTACATCACATGGGCTAAGTATGAGCCCACTTATCTTTGTACATATTAGATTAGGGTTTCATTATTTTTTGGGCCTTGTGTTTAGGGCTCCATAGTGTAGGGAAGGTACCCCTAAAGTTTAGGGTACCCTAGTAATGTAGGATTTTTCAGCCCTTGTATTTTAGGGCACCTAGACTAGTTTTTGTATTAGGGGTAATTTTGTAATTTCACATGCATTAAGTGCACTATTTGATGTGTGTTTTGGGAGAGAAATTTAATTGAATTGGGAGATCCCAATCCAATTAAGTTTTGGACGAGCCTGAGAGGGAGGTGAGTTGCTTCCTACACCCCATTGTCACATCATATAGTCACACTTTATGCATGTTCTTCATGCTTTACGTGTCTCATGACACCTAAGCACACTTAGTGGAGAATCTTGGATTTGATCTTGGATTAGTGGGCTGAACCATAGCCGAAATTCAATAATCATAATTGGTGATATTTTGGCTCCAAATTTGGCTCCACAAATTTAAATTCAAACTCAAGTGAAATTTGAATATTGCCTCCAATTTTCTGTGACAGTTAGGCTATAAATAGAGGCCTTGTGTGTGAATTTTGCAACTTTGATCATTTGAAAAATTAGACTTCAATGTTCAAACCTCATTTGAGGCATAAATTTCATGTCCTCTTTCTCTCTCTCCTTCCACTCATCTTCTCCTACCTTCAAGCTCCTATCCATGGCTTCCTATGGTGGTGAGGTTATTCTAGACTCATCTTCTCCTTGAAGTGGCCTCTCCAATCACCTTTCCTCCTTCTCCATTCCGCTGCCATTGATCTTCAAGAAGCAAAGGACTCCATTGATTAAGAAGATCCAAGGCCTACAAGCTCAACATGGAGCTACATCACCTACCTTGCATTGGTATCCATTGTCACCCTCTTTGAGCCTTTAACCACTTCTTTCATTTTGTAGCTCATTACAAACCAAAAAGTGGAAAATAATGTTGTCCTAAACTTTAGGGCAAAAAGGGGCCTTGGAATTGTTTTGGTAGTGGGTTTCAAACAAGTGTAGGGGATTTGTACTTTGTTTTATGAAAGTTCCTCCGTTTTCATCATTTCATTTTCTTGTGACTTGTTGAAAAGGAAAAAAAATAGAAGAATACAAAAAGAAAAAAAACAAGAAAAGGAAAAAATGGAAACAATAAAAGAAAAGAAAAAAATGAGAGTATAAAAACAAAAGTTCAAAAAGAAAAACATTAGTACAAACAAAGAGAAGAAAAAATGAATGAAAAAAAAACATGTGTGGTGGCTGATTTTCATTCTTGTAAGTTCCTATTATTTTATTCTTGTTGTTCTCCACTTTGTTCTTTGTTTCTAACCCTCTTTTTAGTGTTGACTTACTCCCCATTTTGCCTCTTTTCCCTTAACATTAACCTAAATATCCTTCTCATATCCACCCATACCTAACCCATAACATTACAAGCCAATAAAAGTCCTTTTGATCTTTTAATGCATGTGTATTTCATGTTGAATGGATTAGAATCTTGTCAAAATTTGGATGTGCTAGTTACATGTGGTGCTTGAGTGTAAACACAAACCCATACACATTTGGTAAGGTTGAGTGTTGTTCCTTGAGAGATTTCTATCACCATGGTACATTCTTAACTTTCACTTGACTACTTGTCCACTTTGCATTTTGTGATCATGTGTTCATGGATTGCTTGTTACCTTGAGACCATTCTTCCAATTTCAATCTCTCTCATTTTTGTGCATTGTTAGGATCCATTAAAAATGTGCGTGCCTTGTTCATATCTTTCTTTTAGTTGTAGTTATTTTTAGTTTGATTTCTTTTTCTTAGTCTTTCTTTTAGTTTTTCCTAGGAGTGCAAAAGAAAAAGTGTGGGGAATTTGATTGAGCATTTGTAGTTCAATATTTTTATATTATTCTTAGGTCAATTGACCTATCTATCTTGTGCAGGGCCTAGAGGATACTACAAAACTCCAAATGGAACGTGTGAGTAGTCCTTGGAAAGCTGAGGAAAAGATCTTCAATTTTTTAATGAATAAAGCTTTGGCCAATTCTACCATGTTGAGGGTCAAATTGAGCTTGGAAATAAGAACCTCTGCACTTGAATAATTGGGCTGCGAGTTTGGGCTTTGTTTTGTGTAATTAGTTTAATCAGTAGATTAGATGGACCTAATCAAGGCCCATGACTTATGTTGGATTTCCCCTGCAGTTACTTTTTGGTCCACTTTTTCTTAATGCAAATATGTTCAAGGGAAATCTGGTTTGTTGGAAAGCGCACCAAATCGTCAAGTATTTAAAATTTAAAATGGATGAATCCGAGTATCGAACTCAGGGAACTAGTCTTAGACAAGGTTAAATTCAGAAATAAGGCATTGTTGAAAGAAACATTGATAATTGATGATTTAGAACAGAATTAAACTAAGTCTAAGCTAAAAACAGTAAAAATGCAATAAGTAAGATTGACAGCAGTAGGTAAAGGTGTTGGGTCTTTCTAATAAACCCACTGATGTATATAAAGATGTTTCTCTAATCAATCATGCTTTTGTTGTCTATGCTGTAGCCTAAATTACTAAACCTCAATCCCTAGTTAGACTGAATCAATCCAAGCTTCATCCTCAGATCCCTCTTGTTGGACTAGACTTAGCTTAAATAGCTTACGAAAGTTTAGACTAATTTAGCCTAAGCTTTATCCTCAGATCCCTCTTGTCGGACTAGACTTAGACCAAACAACATTATTGTAACAGCATATTTAAAACCAAAACTTAATCCGCAGATCCCTCATTTAAGACTAAGTTTCAATTCTGCTTCATTTAAGTTCTAAGGCAACAATACATTTCCTAATGCTAAAGTCACTTAACCATGCACACAAATGGTTGATCAGACCAAGAGCATACAGAATTTAAGCACTGAAAGAAGCATTGAACACAAGAAACACAATCAATTAGATATTAAAGTAATTACATCAGCTGTTCTTTAGAAATCCCCAACAAGGGTGTTTAGCCATCCATTACAGAAAAACACTAACAATAATAAGATTACAAAACCTAGGTATCTCTATAAAAGCTGCTCCCTCTTGCTGCCTCCAGAGCTCTTTTCCCGAAATAGGCACTGTGGTGTGCTCTAGAATTCTGTGCAAATCCTTTGCCTTCTGCCTGTAAAATCTGTACCCTAATTCTACACAAGACAGGCTTTAAATAGGCTCTGAATCCGCAACGTTGCGCTTAGCGCCACCCTCACGCTTAGCACGAGTAAGTGGATTTGAGCTTAGCGCCAGTCATGCGCTTAGCCTGGCTGAGGACAACTACTGCGCTTAGCGCACTAATCTCGCGCTTACCACACGACCTTGATATTGATGCTCTACCAAATTCTTCTGTTGCGCTAAGTGCACTGAAGCTGCGCTTAGTGGTGGATGCGCGCTTAGCCCACTGATGAGCTAAGCTCCACTGCCACTTTTAGCACTTCATGACTTAGCCTCTTTTTCACCTGAAATTGCACATATTTCATCATTAAATCCAATGGAAATATTCTAGAGACAACTTTAACAATAAAACAAGATTTATTTACAAAATCACTAAAAAATAACCATAAATATAGGGAACTATACAAGTTTTGGAAAATGTTTTCTATACAAAAGTTAGTCGTATAAGATGACTAACAACTTCCTTTTGAGTAATCACTCTATATATTAGTGGAAGTTAGTTAGTTACTTCATTTTTGTAACAAACAAAATGAGTTACTTGTTGTGCAAGCTTTCTCTTTTTTTTTTCTTTCTCTTTTCTCTCAATTGTTCTTCATTCTTCTTCATCTTTGCACTTTTGTTCCACCATTTTCATTCACAAAATTTCGTGGCTTTTTCATTGGTGATGATCATGGAGGACTAAACAATTAATCAATCCAAGGATCCACTCCAAGCAAGGCTGAATTTGAGTTGTGGTTTGGTATCTCTACTCTTTGTGAATGTTCATCTTTCTCTTCAATCCTATTTTTGTTTTTCATGATTGCGATTATGTTTAGGATTGAAAATGGATTAAGTTATGGATTTATTTCCTAATTTTGAAGTTTAATCATAGACTGTTTGGATGATTTTCCAACCTAATTTATGATATCAAATAATTTAGGGAGATTGATTCGATTGAACTTCCTCTTATGCATTCGTGTGAACTTTCACACTGAACATCATTTGATTTGCATTGGTTTGGTGAATTGGATTGATGCTTTTAAACTTGAATTGCATTTTGTTCTTGTTTTATGTTGTTCCTTCAACTCTATTTTTGTATTTTCACATTCTTTTTCAAATCGCCTACAAATTGTTCGATAAATTCCCTCCTTCCTGTTTATAAGTGAATAAATGTAGGAACCATATTGAATCATACTTTTGAGTTCGACTTAGGTTAATTCTGTGCTATAGATTTTCCTAGTTTTATTTGTTTTTGAACTATTCGACAGTCGTTATCACAAATTCAAACGACCATAACTTTTGACTCAAATGTCTGATTTAGGTCCATAATATATCAAGACACTTGAAATTAATCATGGAAGCTCTGGGAAAATTCGAATGGCCATAAATTTTGACTCGGATGTCCGATTACAGCCCATAATATATCAAGATGCTCAAAATTGAACACGGAAGCTCCAAGCAAATTCAAACAGCCATAATATTTTACTTGGATGTTCGATTGAGGCCCATAATATATCGAGACACTTGAAATTGAACAAGGAATCCTTGAGTATATTCTAACGTCCATAACTTTTGACACAAATGTCTAATTGAGGTCGTGTTAGACTTTTGGCAAGCATACCAATTGCCATTGCATGTTACAAATTTATAAAAAGAGATCGTCTCCATAGGGACTTAAGTTACTTAATTCATTCAAATAAAGGTTATGAGTTTAATATTTATGTAAAATTTTAATCGAATATCATGGGTTTGTCTAACTAACAAAAGATAACTTAAAGTAACAAAATAGCAGAAACAACGAAAATTACGAAAATAACAAAATTTAGCGTGTCGAAAATATGTAAAATTATGAAAACAATAATAACGAATTCAATTAATTCAAGAAAAATATAGGATTGGATTTCATCGTTTATACCCTCGGTATCCTAATAAGATTGACATATATGAATCATTTTCTAATGTTATTGATACACACATTAAATTACCCCAAATCGATCCCTCGCACTCGAGAATCCTAAGAATATTTATCGAATATCGATCCATCGCATGTGAAGTAAATATTCCAGCATTACAATCATAATCTCGTGCTATTTGCAATAAAAAAATTATGATTTATTCCTAACAACATAACGTAAAGAGTAAAATCATTCAGTTCAAGTTCTAAGAGTACTTTCCAGTCAAACTTAAGCATTACGAACAAAATGAAATTACCAATAATGAGTAGAAAAGATTCATACATATATAATATCAAAAGAGATACATAAGGGTACAAAGATTACATCCAATCCTATGGAAAAACTAACCGATCATTGCGTAAAGCACAAGATCAACTTGAGAAATGATGAAGGATGCGATCCACGGTCACAACTTGCAACACCCGGGCTGCACTTTCCACTTTCTCTTCACTTTCTGAGTTTCTCATGTATTCTCTCTGCCTTTGGATGTCATTTTCAACTTCCTAAACATGACTATTTATAGAAAAGAACCAAGACGTTTAGAGAAATTTGCCCAAGCGAGCTGTTACTCGCCCAGGCAAATTTGTAACTTAGTGCTGAAGGCACCAATTCGCCAGGTGAGTGTGTTGCTTATGACTGAAGAGACCTGATTAGCCCAAGCGAGCTGGTTGCTAGCCTGGGCGAATGAAGGTCTAAAATCTTGGAAAAATAACCATTTTCCCTTCCTTTTGACTTTGTTTCTGGATCTATCAAACAACCATCAAAACCTACAAAATCTTGGATGAATCTTTTATATTTAAACAAAAACATTAGTAAATGTAATATATATATAAAACAACTAGATTTAAGGGTAGTTTATAAGAAAACTATTACAATCGAAAGATAAATGTAACATTTTAATCATAAAAATAACTAAAATATGGCACTTATCAGGCCCGTAATATATTGAAATGCTCGAAATTCGACAAGGAAGCCCCGGGCAAATTCTAATGTTTGTAACATTTGGCATGGATTCCCCACTGGGGCCCATAATATATAGAGACCTTGTAATGTAAGAAGAAAGCCCTTGCAAAATTCAAATGGTCATAACTTTTGACTCAATTTTCTGATTGAGGCCCATAATATATCGAGATGCTCGAAATTGAAAAAGGAAGTCCATTGCAAATTGGAACAGCCATAACTTTTAACTCGGATGTTCGATTGAGACGCACAATATATAGAGATGCTCGAAATTCAATAAGGAAGTCCCGAGCAAATTCTGACGTCCATAACTTTAAACACAAATTCCTAATCCATGTCCATAATATATCGAGACCTCGTAATATAAGAAGGAAGCCCCTGCCAAATTCAAATGGCCATAAATTTTGATTTGATTGTCTAATTGAGGCCTATATAAATCAAGACCTCGAAATTGAATAGGGAAGCCTCTGGCAAATTTAAACAGCCATAACTTTTGACTAGGATGTTTGATACGGCCTGTGGCATCCCCAAAATAATGATTGGTTTAATAGTAATGATTTAAATAACAAAAACCATGGTGATTTTTTTTTCTTCCTTTTCTTTTTCATTTCTTTCTCTTTTCACAATAATTAAGTTCAGAAGGAAAATCATCACTATAGAGTCTTGAATGGCCAGTTCACAACTCTATTCGGAGTCATTTCTTTCTGATCACTCATAACCTCTAAATATTTGCTTTTTCAAAAGGAAAGGTATACCAACCACTACTTTAGGTCTCACGTGAAAGTAATAAAATAAAATACGGTCGATAACTCTTTTGCAAATAAAGTTTGCTAGTGCCTTCTTTTCAAATAACAAGATTAAACATAAGTACATTCATCATTTAAAGCTGTCCAAAATATGGGAGTTTTGCAAAATACATAGTGTCATCCTGAGCAAAGGTGTCCACTGTGGTGGCTTCAGCCACATGTGTACAATCATCAAATTCCTATACAATAGGTCTACCCGTACAAAAACAAAAGAGTAAACCTAACAGTCAGTCCTAGATACACCCACCCTCAAAAAGTATATAAAACTAGTCCATAGAACTGTCTACTATGATGAAGAGCCTCCACTGATCGCCATCTCTCCAGGGCCATTATCCTCCGTAGAGTCTGCCTCGGATGCCGACATGACGTCCTCGGGAGAATCCACCTCAGGGAGTGGGTCCTCATCACCCTCTAGAAAATCAAGAGCATCCACAGCAGGCTCAGGAGGTAGCTCCTCGGGATCCTCCTCAGGGTCTTCCTCGGATGACGTTACCTCAATCACTTGGACTGGCTCCACTAGACGGTATGGTGTAGGCGTGGGTAGTATCCACTCCACAGTACGCTGAAGCGTGCGCGCGGGTTCATCTGGATGCACCAATGAAGTAGCTGTAAATCGAATCGTGCCCCGAAATCGGCACCTCGTGTTGCCTTCGAGGGTCTCCCAAGCTCCCTCTAGGCACTCCATCTCCACTCGATCATGGATTAGCTGCGCCGCCATCACGATCTACAAGAAAGAAAAGAAAGGGGTAGACTCTTTCACGCGATATCTAACTACATAGCAACACGATGCGTCCCATAGCACTACAATGCAAGTAAAAGGGGTATCTCTAGGCTTTTCATCTCTGGTAATCGATTACACAGCCTTGGTAATCGATTACCAGAGGCCAAACTCGAATTACACAGCTTCAGGACATGAAACCTGCAAAAATGCACTGTGTAATCGATTACACATAACTGGTAATCGATTACCAGTGGCATGTTCCTCTGTGTAATCAATTACACAGCCTGGTAATCGATTACCAGAGGCCTCCACAACATGCTGCCTTCATTTCTAAGCCTGGTAATCGATTACACCCCTTGGTAATCGATTACCAGAAACCCTCCGAGCTTCCTGACCTCGTTTTCAAGCATGGTAATCGATTACACTCCCTTGGTAATCGATTACCAGAGACCATCTTAGCCTCCTGTCTTCATTTTTAAGCCTTGTAATCGATTACCCACC
This sequence comes from Glycine max, assembly GCF_000004515.6. NCBI lineage: Eukaryota > Viridiplantae > Streptophyta > Magnoliopsida > Fabales > Fabaceae > Glycine > Glycine max. The sequence continues at coordinate 32,310,571 of NC_038250.2, read as the reverse complement.
CTTGGTAATCGATTACCAGAGGCCATATCCCATATATCAATCAAAGTTCACAGCTGGCCAGCCACCACACAAGCCTCCTTGCTTTGTGGTCTTTGTTCCTTTTATCTGTTGACTGCCAGGAGCTCGCCTACTTAGGTACATCACAGGTTCTCACTGACTGACTATGCCCGGGTTGGGTCGGGATTGGTCAAGCTTGGTTGTGGGCAATAGCACCCCACCTGACGTCCCCAAGGTCTCCTGACCCCCGCGATATATCTCCAGGTACCACTCTGTGGTCAACGAATAAAAGCAGGAAGTCTCACCCTTCTACACTTCCTCATTTCAAGCTTGTAGTATTATGGGGTACCCATCACATGAGGTACTAGGTGGCGGTCGGGCGATGGTGCAAAACGATTCTCCACATCCACAAATGACGTATAACCCACCATCCCCTGTTGCCCACCTCCAACTGAGCTCACGTACTCCCACGTAGCCCTTATCCTCGTTCCTCTCAACGCCGGGTCCCCATCAATCCTCCCAAGCTTCCACAACATCCAGGTAATTCCACATCCAATCATCATGGACTCACAAAACCAAGCAAAACAGGGCAAAGGCAGAAAACTCTGCCCAAAACACAAACCAATATCACAGCTTTTCACATACAAATACCCCAGTAACATTTCCTTCGTTCCAATTCGTTAACCGTTGGATCGACTCGAAAATTTTACTGGAAGTCTCTAGTACATAAGTCTACATTTTTACCGTTGGGATCTGCTAGCAAATGTTCATAACCCCATATGTACTACCCTTTTCACAACCAGCCATACACTAGCATTTTTCTGCACTTATACAAAATTCTGCTGCACATTTCAACAGCAAAATTCTGCATAAAGTGCAGATTTCGAAAACCACTCTTGCCTTCATCCAATTTTGCCCAAATTGAATCCTACAAGTCCCAAATCATGTACCAATCATGCCTAAACCAAGGACAAGCTTCAGACCAAAGCAACACAAAATCTAGGTATCCAAAACCCCTCAATTTAATGGATTTTCAAAGTTTGAGAAGTGAAATTGAGAATGGGGTAAATTTGGAGCAAACTCTCACCTCACACAAGTCTATAACATCAATTTAAACTTGTTCAAACTGGATTTACACCTAAAATTCCACCGAACCAAAATTTGACTCCTCAACACCCAATTTTACCCTAGAAATGGCTCTTTGTTCACTTTGGTCATTTGTTTTTCTCTCTAGCACAGCCCAAACTTTCTCATAAGTCCTAAATGAAATTTCAAGCTAGGATTAACTCACTTTAACCTCCAAATACCACTAAATCCAGATTTGGCCTTCCAACTCTCAAAACCTCACTCTTTTTCCACTCATAACACCATATTCTCACTTTCTAACCCTAGGTTAACTCTACCCTTCATCTCAAACAGTTTTCCATAAGCAATTTCAGCACATAAACATCACAAGCATCATCATAAAAACCCTAAAACTGAATGGGTAAGCTTAACTCATCCAAACATGGCAAGTTCAACATGCTTTCAACAAATTTCTTCACAAATAACTATCATGAAGCAGAAACCTAACAAAACTACCCATCATATCTCCCAAAACCCAATACCCACGAAAATCAAGTGAGAAAGAAGTCTACCCAAACCTGAAATTTCGAAGTCCCACGCGTAGAGATGCGCTTCACGACTCCGAAAATGTCTTCCTTTCGCGATTTGGAGCAGAAATGGTGACCAAAGGTTGGAGCTTTGTTGGGCAACAATGGTGGATGAGAGAAAAGAAGAAGAAGGCTGCGTGAGAGAGAGGGAGAGAGCTTCTGAAATTTGGGGCTGAGTGAGGAGAGAGAGAGTGTTGCTTTTTGGTTTAAAAAGGCTTTTCTCTTTTCTATTATTTTATTTTAAGCTATGCCACATGTCTCCATTTGAGTGGAGCAAAAGGGCCCACTTTTTCTCTTGAAGTGACTCATGCTCAGCCACATGAAGAGAAAAATCTGACCTTTTGAAATGCCAAAATCCTGCCTCGGTTTGCATGTCGTTCCTCTGGTTCCAGTCCCTCGCGTTTCTCTGCGCCCGTCGGGGCCAGTTTTCGAAAGTAGGCAATATATACATCAAAACGCTCAGAATGAAACCCCGAGCGTGGTTCAGAGGTTGGTTTTGTTAAATTTTAAGTCGCACGCAAAACGATGATTTTTAGACTAATTAATTGAGAATTAACCTATAACCTTCCAGTTATGGATTTCTCTTCCTTATTCAGCCTAACCCACGTATCTTGCCCCCACTATTCCTACTTCTACCAGGAACATATATGCATATACACTGAATAATACTTATATATATATATATATATAATCATACAAAATGCACCGTTTACAAAAATTCCAGGTAGAAATTTCCAGGATGTCACACGGCCCATACTATATCTAGACGTTCGAAATTGAACAAGGAAGCCCCTGGGAAATTTAAACGGGCATAACTTTTGAGTCGGATAATATATCAAGATTCTTGAAATTAAACACAAAAGTTCTGGGCAAATTCAAACGGCCATAACTTTTTACTTGGATGTTGGATTGAGGTCCATGATATACCGAGAAGCTCAAAATTGAAAAATGAAGCCTCGAGAAAGTTTTAGCGTCCATAAGTTTTGACACAAATGTCCAATTAAGGCCCATGATATATCGGGGTGCTTAAAATTCAACAAGGAAGCCATGAGCAAGTTCAAGAGGCCATAACTTTTGACTCGGATCTTCGATTGAGGCCTATAATATATCGAGAAGCTCGAAATTGAACAGGAAACCCCTTGACAAATTCAAAAGACATTACTTTTGACTGGGATGTTTGATTGTGGCCCATACTATATCTAGACGTTCAAAATTCAACAAAGATGCACCAGTTAAATTCAAATGGGCATAGCTTTTGACTTGGATGTCGGATTAAGGCAAATAATATATTGAGACTCTTGAAATTGAACATGGAAGTTCTTGGAAAATTCAGACACCCATAACTTTTTACTTGGATGTCTGACTGAGTGATGCAATCCAACTCTCCAAGGGCATTGGATAGGAGACTCAAGGAAGATTGGGCTAGGGATGCAGGAGAAGGCCCTATGGTTCTCATGAGCCTTAGGGTAGATTTTGGGCCCATGGGCTGTAGAAGCAAGCTTCATGATGATGAATCAAGATTGATTCAAGGAGTTTTGATGATAACAAAGATGATGACAAAAAGCCCAAGAGGATGAGTTCAAGATTGAGTCAAGAACACTTAAAGAATCAAGAGAAATTTGATTTCAAGATTCAAGAATCAAGTTTCAAGAATCAAGAATCAAGAATAATCAAGTTGAAGATTCAAGAATCAAGAAAAGACTCAATCAAGATAAGTACTAAAAAGTTTTTTCAAAACATTGAGTAGCACCTGAATTTTTCACAAAACCTTTTCCCCAATACTTCCATATCAAAACATTGAGTAGCACATTTTGAAATCATTGAGTAGTAAAGATTGTTTTCAAAAAGCTTTCAACTGAATTTACAACGTTCCAATTGATTTCAAAATGGTGTAATCGATTACAATGATTTGGTAATTGATTACCAGTATGTTTGAACGTTGAAATTCAAATACAATTATGAAGAGTCACATCCTTTCACAAAAATGTTTTGTGTAATCGATTACAATGATTTGGTAATCAATTCCCAGTGATGTGTTTTGAATAAAAATCAAAAGATGTAACTCTTCTAATGGTTTTCAAGTTTTTCTAAAGGTTATAACTCTTTTAATGGTTTTCTTGACCAAACATGAAGAATATATAAAAGCAAGACCTTGACTTGCATTTTAGATTCATTCATAACAATTATTACAATCCTTTACAATCTTTGAATCTCTTTGAACATCTTCTTCTTCTTCTTCCTTTGCCAAAAGCTTTCTAAAGTTTTCTGGTTTTCTAAACCTTGAAAACAAAAGTGTGCTATTCATTTTTTTCATTCCCTTCTCCCTTTGCCAAAAAGAATTCGCCAAGGACTAACCGCCTGAATTCTTTTTGTGTCTCTCTTCTCCCTTTTCCAAAAGAACGAAGGACTAACCGCCTGAATTCTTTTGTGTCTCCCTTCTCCCTTGTCAAAGAATTCAAAATGACACAGTCTGAGAATTCTTTTGATTCTTCCCTTTCCCATAAACAAAAGATTTCAAAGGACTAACCACCTGAGAATTCTTTTGTTTCCCCATTCACAAAGTTTCGAAGGACTAACCGCCCGAGAACTTTGTCTTAACACATTGGAGGGTACATCCTTTGTGGTACAAGTAGAGGGTACATCTACTTGGGTTGTTGTGAATGAGAACAAGAGTGGGTACATCTCTTGTGGATCAGTTCTAGTGGAGGGTACATCCACTAGGTTGTTCAAAGAGAACAAGGGAGGGTACATCCCTTGTGGATCTTTGCTTGTAAAGGAATTTACAAGGTTGAAAAGAAATCTCAAGGACCGCAGGTCGCTTGGGGATTGGATGTAGGCACGGGTTGTTGCCGAACCAGTATAAAACTCTTGTGTGTTTGTCTTCTTCTTCCCTACTCTTTTAATTTTTGTTGTGTACTTTAATTACCGCTTTTACTTTTGGTTAAGTTTATATTTCTGTTCTTTACTTTCTTAACAACATAGTAAAAGCCTAAGAAGGGTAAATTTTAATTAGTAAAGGTTCATTAATAATTAATTCAACCCCCCCTTCTTAATTATTCCGAGGCCAGTTGATCCAACATGGGCTAAGTATGAGCCCACTTATCTTTGCAAATATTAGATTAGGGTTTCATTACTTTTTGGGCCTTGTATTTAGGGCTCCATAGTATAGGGAGGGTACCCCACAAGTTTAGGGTACCCTAGTAATGTATTTTTCAGCCCTTGTATTTTAGGGCACCTAGACTAGTTTTTGTATTAGGGGTAGTTATGTAATTTCACATGCATTAAGTGCACTATTTGAAGTGTGTGTTGGGAGAAAAATTTAATTGAATTGGGAGATGCCCAATCCAATTAAATTTTGGACCAGCCTAAGGAGGAGGTGAGCATTTGCTTGCTACACCCCATTGCCACATCATATTGTCACACTTTATGCATGTCCTTCATGCTTTATGTGCCTCAGAACACCTAAGCACACTTAGTGGAGAATCTTATATTTGATCTTGGATTAATGGGCTGAACCATAGCTGAAATTCATTAATAATAATTGGTGGAATTTTGGCTCCAAATTTGGTTTCACAAATTTAAATTCAAATTCAAGTGAAATTTGAATATTCCCTTCAACTTTGTGTGACACTTAGGCTATAAATAGAGGCCTTGTGTGTGCATTTTGCAACTTTGATCATTTAAGAAATTAGACTTCAAAGTTCATACCTCATTCTCCCTCTTCTCTCTCTCAAAATTTCATTCTCCTATCTCCCTCTCCCTCCACTTATGTTCTCCTACCTTCAAGTTCTTATCCATGACTTCCTATTATGGTGAGCTTGTTCTTGTCTCATTTTCTCCTTAAAGTGGCGTCTCCAATCACCTTTCCTCCTTCTCCATTCCACTGCCATTGATTTTCAAGAAGCAAATAACTCCATTGATGAAGAAGATCCAAGGCCTAATAGCTTTACATGGAGATACATTATTAAGGCCCATAGTATATTGAGACATTCGAAATTGAAAAAGGAAGCCCCTCACAAATTGAAACGACCATAATTGTTGACTTGGATGTTTGATTGAGGCCCATAATATATCAAGAAGATGAAAATTCAATGAGGAAGCCTAGGGAAAATTCTAATGTCGATAACTTTTGACATGGATGTCTGATTGAGTCCCATAATATATCGAGATGCTCAAAATTCGATATGGAAGTATTGGGGAAATTCCAACGTCCATAACTGTTGACACAAATCACCAAGTAAGGCCCATAAAATATTGAGATGCTTGTAATATATGAAGGAATCCCCTGCCAAATTTAGATGGCCATAAATTTTGACTCGGTTGTCTGGTTAATGCTCACAATATATCAATACGCTCAAAATTAATCATAGAAGCTTCCGAAAAATTAAAATGGCTATAACTTTTGACTCGGATGTCCGATTACAACCATAATGATGCAATCCTACCCCCAAAGCTTATTGGATAGAAGACTCCAAGAGGATTGGGCTAGAGCGGCTAAAAAAGGCCCTAGGGTTCTCATGAATCTTAGGGTAGATTTCTGAGCCCATGGGCCAAGGCTGGGTCCACTCTTCTTTGTAAATATTAGAATAGGTTTTCCTTCTTTTGGGCCTTGTATTTTGATGCAATCCTACCCCCCAATCTTATTGGATAGAAGACTCCAAGAGGATTGGGCTAGAGCGACTAAAGAAGGCCCTAGGGTTCTCATGAACCTCATGGTAGATTTTTTAGCCCATGGTGATGCAATCCTACCCCCCAAGGGTATTGGATAGAAGACTCCAAGAGGCTTGGGCTAGAGCTACTAAAGGAGGCCCTAGGGTTCTCATGAACCTTAGGGTAGATTTTTGAGCCCATGGGTCAAGGTTGGATCCACTCTTCTTTGTAAATATTAGAATATGTTTTTCCTTCTTTTGAGCCTTGTATTTTGACCATTCTAGTAGTATAGGGTTTTTAGCCTTGTAATTCAGGGCATTTTGAGTAGTCTTTGTAGTAGGGACTTTTTTTTGTATTTTCATGTATTTTGTCAAGGAGGGTGAGCTTAGTTTTTAGATGGGTGTGTGTAGCTAAGCTCTAGCTTCTCAAGGAAGCTTCTCAAGGAGGTGAGCTTATTTTTTAGATGGGTGTGTGTAGTTAAGCTCTAGCTTCTCAAGGAAGTTTTCTCAAGAAAGCTTCTCAAGGAAGCTACCTAGTCTATAAATAGAAGCATGTGTAACACTTGTTGTAACTTTGATGAATGAGAGTCTTGTGAGACACAACTCAAAGTTCAACTTCTCTCCCTTTTTCTTCCTTCAATTTCGTGCTCCCCCCTCTCTCTTTCTCCCCCTCTTTCTTTTCCTCCATTGAAGCATCCTTGCCAAGCTTCTTATCCAAGGCTCATCTTGGTGGTGAAGCTCTTTCTTCCATGGCTTATTCCCTAGTGGATGACGCCGCCTCTTACCTCTTCTCCTTTGTCTTCCGCTGCATCTCCAGGTGGAAAATCACCATTAAAGGACCTCATTGAAGCTCAAAGATCCAGCCTCCATAGAAGCTCCACAAGCAAGCTTCCATCACATGGGCAAAGGCTGGGTCCACTATTCTTTGTAAATGTTAGAATAGGTTTTCCTTCTTTTGGGCCTTGTATTTTGATGCAATCTTACCCCCCAAGCTTATTGGATAGAATACTCCAAGAGGATTGGGCTAGAGCAGCTAAAGAAGGCCCTAGGATTCTCATGAACCTCAGGGTAGATTTCTGAGCCCATGGGCCAAGGCTGGGTCCACTCTTCTTTGTAAATATTAGAATAGGTTTTCTTTCTTTTAGGCCTTGTATTTTGATGCAATCCTACCCCTCAAGCTTATTGGATAGAAGACTCCAAGAGGATTGGGCTAGAGCAGCTAAAGAAGGCTCTAGGCTTCTCATGTACCTCAGGGTAGATTTCTGAGCCCATGGGCCAAGGCTGGGTCCACTCTTCTTTGTAAATATTAGAATAGTGTTTCCTTCTTTTAGGCCTTGTATTTTGACCATTCTAGTAGTATAGGATTTTAGCCTTGTATTTCAGGGCATTTGGAGTAGTCTTTGTAGTAGGGACCTTTTTGTATTTTCATATATTTTGGCATGGGGTGAGCTTAGCTGTTTGAGGGGTGTGTGTAGCTAAGCTCTAGCTTCTAATCTCAAAGAGGTGAGCTTAGCTATTAGAGGGGTGTGTATAGCTAAGCTCTAGCTTCTCAAGGAAGCTTTTCAAGGAAGTTTATCAAGTAAGCTTCTTAAGGAAGCTTCTTAAGGAAGCTTTCATTTAGTTAGTGCCATAAATAGAAACAAGTGTAACACTTGTCATAACTTTGATGAATGAGAGTCTTGTGAGACACACTTCAAAGTTCAACTTCTGTCCCTCTTTTTCTCCAATTTTGTGCCCCCCAAATCTCTCTCTCTCATTCTTTTCCTCCATTGAAGCTACCTCTCTAAGCTTCTTATCTGTTGGTGGTGAATCTTCTCTTTCCATGGCTTATTAGTAGATGGTGCCTCTTCTCACCTATTCTCCTTTATCTTCCACTGCAACTCCATGGCTGAAAATCACCATTGAAGGACCTCATCGAAGCTTAAAGATCCAGCCTCATAGAAGCTTCTCAAGCAAGCTTCCATCAAGTGGTATCAGAGCACAAGAACTTCAAGTAGGTTGCTCCTTAAACCTCCATTAATTTTTAGCTTTACCTTCTCCTCCATTGTTGTTTCTTCATTTTCTCCATGTATCTCCTCACATGTCTTGTGTTGAATGTTGTTAACATGATTTTTTAGAATTTCCACTGATTAAACTTGCTATAGAAGCTAGATTTGATTTTCTATGGTACAAATTTCTTGTTCTTGTTCTTGAACCATGAGTTGTGTTGAGTCTAGGTTCCATTGAGTTTTGTTTTGCTATTTTTTGTGGCTGAAACTGATGAGAATCCTGAAACTGGCCAAATACAGGCTAAAGGCCCAAGTGAAGAAGGATGAAGGCCCAGAGGCAAAGACACTATCAAGACTATTAATTGTTACTGAAGGCCCAGATTAATTTGAAGGCCCATAATAAATATGTTCTATTTTGTTTTTATTTTATTTATAATTTTTTTGGCCCAAACTGTTTTGAAGGACCATGTCTATTTTTATCTTTTTGTTTAGATACACTATAAGTATTGGTTAAATTGAACACCGAAAGCTCTCGAGAAATTCAAATGGTCAAAACTTTCCACACGAATGTTCGATTCGGGGACATAGTATATCGAGACGCTCGAAATTGAACAACGAAATCTCTCGAGAAATACCAATGGTCATACCTTTTCACACGACTGTTCAATTAAGGCGCCTAATATACCGAGACGCTCCAAATTGAAAATCGAAAGCTCTCAAAAAATTCCAATGCTCATAACTTTTCAAACGGCTGTCCGATTCGGGGATATAATTTATGGAGACGCTCGAAATTGAAAACCGTAAGCTCTAGAGAAATTCAAATGGTAAAAACTTTTCACACGAATCTCCGATTTGGGGACATAATATATCGAGACGCTCAAAATTGAACAATGAAAGGTCTCGAGAAATTCCAATGGTCATAACTTTTCACTCGGAAGTCCGATTCAGGGACATAACATATCAAGACGTTCTAAATTGAAAGACGGAAGCTCTCGAGAAATTCAAATGATCATAACTTTTCACACGGATGTCCGATTCGGGGACATAATATATCGAGACGCTCGAAATTGAACAAATGAAAGCTCTCGAGAAATTCAAATGGTCATAACTTTTCACACAGATGTCCGATTAAGGCGCATAATATATCGAGACGCTCGAAATTTAAAACTGAAAGCTCTCGAGAAATTCCAATGGTCATAACTTTTCACACCGCTGTCCAATTCGAGGACATAATATATCGAGACGCTCAAAATTGAACAACGAAAGCTCTCAAGAAATTCCTAAAACCGAAAGCTCTCGAGAAATTCCAATGGTGATAACTTTTCACACGACTGTCGGATTCGAGGACATAATATATCGAGATGCTCGAAATTAAACAACGAAAGCTCTCGAGAAATTACAATGGTCATAACTTTTCACTCGGAAGTGCGATTCAGGGACATAACATATTGAGACGTTCAAAATTGAAAGACGGAAGCTCTCGAGAAATTCAAATAGTCATAACTTTTCACACGGATGTTCAATTCGGGGACATAGTATATTGAGACGCACGAAATTGAACAACGAAAGCTCTCGAGAAATTCCAATGGTCATAACTTTTCACCCGGATGTTCAATTTAGGCGCATAATATATCAAAACGCTCGAAATTGAACAACGAAAGCTCTCGAGAAATTGAAATGGTCAAAACTTTTCACTCAAATTTCCGATTAAGGCGCATAATATATTGAGACGCTGGAAATTGAACAACGGAAACTCTCGAGAAATTCCAATAATCATAACTTTTCACTCGGATGTCTGATTCAGGGACATAACATATCGAGTCGTTCAAAATTGAAAGACAGAAGCTCTCGAGAAACTTAAATCCTCATAACATTTCACTCGGATGTTCGATTCAGACGCATAATATTTCAAGACGCTCCAAATTGAACAACGAAACCTCTCGAGAAATTGAAATGGTCATAACTTTTCACTCGGATGTCCTATTAAGGCGCATAATATATCGAGACGCTCGAAATTGAACAGCGAAAGCTCTCGAGAAATTCCAATGGTCATAACTTTTCACATGGATGTCCGATCGGGGACATAATATATCGAGACGCTCAAAAGTGTACAACGAAAGCTCTCGAGAATTTCCAATGGTCATAACTTTTCACACCGCTGTCCGATTAAGGCGCATAATATATCGAGACGCTCTAAATTGAACAACGAAAGCTCTCGAGAAATTCCAATGGTCCTAACTTTTCACACAGATGTTCGATTTAGGCGCATAATATATCGAGACGCTCAACATTGAACAACGAAAGCTCTCGAGAAATTAAAATGGTCATAACTTTTCACTCGAATGTCTGATTAAGGCGAATAATATATCGAGACACTCGAAATTGAAAACCAAAAGCTCTTGTGAAATTCCAATGGTCATAACTTATGAGACAGATGTCCGATTCAGGGACATAATATATCAAGACGCTCAAAATTGAAAACCGAAAGCTCTCGAGAAATTCCAATGGTCATAATTTTTCATTTGAATTGCTCAAGAGCTTCAATTGTTCAATTTCAAGCGTCTTGATATATTATGCGCCTGAATCGGACCTCCGAGTGAAAAGTTATGACCATTTGAATTTCCCGAGAGCTTACGTTGTTCAATTTTGTGCGTCTCGATATATTATGCGCCTGAATCTGACCTCTGAGTGAAAAGTTATGACCATTTGAGTTTTTCGAGAGCTTCCGTAGTTCAATTTCGAGCGTCTCGATATATTATGTGCCTTAATCAGACCTCCGAGATAAAAGTTATGACCATTTGAATTTCTCGAGAGCTTTGGTTGTTCAATTTCGAGTGTCTTTATATATTATGCGCCTGAATCGGACCTCCGAGTGAAAATTATGACCATTTGAATTTCTCGAGAGCTTCCGTTGTTCAATTTCGAGCGTCTCGATATATTATGCGACTAAATCTGACATTCGAGTTAAAAGTTATGACCATTCGAATTTCTCGAGAGCTTCCGATGTTCAATTTCGAGCGTCTCGATATATTATGCGCCTGAATCGGACCTCCGTGTTAATAGTTACGACCATTTGAATTTCTCGAGAGCTTTCGTTGTTCAATTTTGAGCGTCTCGATATATTATGCGCCTGAATCGGACCTCCGAGTTAAAAGTTATGACCATTTGAATTTCTCGAGAGCTTCCGTTGTTCAATTTCGAGCGTCTCGATATATTATGCGCCTGAATCTAACCTCTGAGTGAAAAGTTAGGACCATTTGAATTTCTCGAGAGCTTCCTTTGTTCAATTTCGAGCGTCTCGATATATTATGCGCCTGAATTGGTCCTCCGAGTGAAATGTTACGACCATTTGAATTGCTTAAGAGCTTCCATTGTTCAATTTCGAGCGTCTCGATATAGTATGCGCCTGAATCTGACCTCCGAGTTAAAAGTTATGACCATTTGAATTTCTTGAGAGCTTCCGTTGTTCTATTTTGTGCGTCTCGATATATTATGCGCCTGAATCTGACCTCCGAGTGAAAAGTTATGACCATTTAAGTTTATCGAGAGCTTCCGTTGTTCAATTTCGAGCGTCTCGATATATTATGCACCTGAATCGGACCTCCGAGTTAAAAGTTATGACCATTTGAATTTCTCGAGAGCTTTCGTTGTTCAATTTCGAGCATCTTGTTATATTATGCGCCTGAATCGGACCTTCGAGTGAAAAGTTACGACCATTTGAATTGCTCAGGAGCTTCTATTTTTCAATTTCGAGCGTCTCGATATATTATGCGCCTGAATCGGACCTCCGAGTTAAAAGTTATGACCATTTCAATTTCTCGAGAGCTCCCGTTGTTCAATTTTGTGCGTCTGGATATATTATGCGCTTGAATCTGACCTCCGAGTGAAAAGTGATGACCATTTGAATTTTTCGTGAGCTTCCGTTGTTCAATTTCGAACGTCTCGATATATTAAGCGCCTGAATCTGACCTCCGAGTGAAAAGTGATGACCATTTGAATTTTTCGAGAGCTTCCGTTGTGCAATTTCGGGCGTTTCGATATATTATGCGCCTGAATCGGACCTCCGTGTTAATAGTTACAACCATTTGAATTTCTCGAGAACTTTCGTTGTTCAATTTTGAGCGTCTCGATATATTATGCGCCTGAATCGGACCTTCGAGTTAAAAGTTATGACCATTTGCATTTCTCGAGAGCTTCCGTTGTTCAATTTTGAGCGTCACGATATTTTATGCGCCTGAATCGGACATCCGAATGAAAAATTATGACCATTTGAATTTCCCGAGAGCTTCCGTAGTTCAATTTCGAGCGTCTCGATATATTATGCGCCTTAATCTGACCTCCGAGTTAAAAGTTAGGACCATTTGAATTTCTCGAGAGCTTCCATTTTTCAATTTTGAGCGTCTCGTTATATTATGCTCCTGAATCAGACATTCAAGTCAAAAGTCATGACCATTTGAATTTTTTGAGAGCTTCCGTTGTGCAATTTCAAGCGTCTGGATATATTATGCGCCTGAATCTAACCACCGAGTGAAACGTTAGGACCATTTGAATTTCACGAGCGCTTCCTTTGTTCAATTTCGAGCGTCTCGTTATATTATGCGCCTGAATCGGACCTTCGAGTAAAAAGTTATGACCGTTTGAATTGCTCAAAAGCTTACATTATTCAATTTCGAGCCTCTCGATATATTATGCGCCTGAATCGGACCTCCGAGTGAAAAGTTATGACCATTTGAATTTCTCGAGAGCTTCCGTTGTACAATTTTGTGCGTCTCGATATATTATGCGCCTAAATCTGACCTCTGAGTGAAAAGTTATGACCATTTAAGTTTTTCGAGAGCTTCCGTAGTTCAATTTCTAGCGTGTCGATATATTATGCGCCTTAATCGGACCTCCGAGTTAAAAGTGATGACCATTTCAATTTCTCGAGAGCTTCCGTTGTTCAATTTCGAGCGTCTCGATATATTATGCGCCTGAATCTGACCTTCGAGTGAAAAGTTATGACCATTTGAATTTCTCGAGAGCTTCCGTTGTTCAATTTTGAGCGTCACGTTATATTATGCGTCTGAATCGGACATCCGAATGAAAAATTAGGACCATTTGAATTTCTCGAGAGCTTCTGTAGTTCAATTTCGAGCGACTCGATATATTATGCGCCTTAATCGGACCTCCGAGTTAAAAGTTATGACCATTTGAATTTCTCGAGAGCTTCCGTTTTTCAATTTTGAGTGTCTCGTTATATTATGCTCCTGAATCAGACATCCAAGTCAAAAGTCATGACCATTTGAATTTCTCGAGAGCTTCCGTTGTTCAATTTCGAGCGTCTCGATATATTATGCGCCTGAATCTAACCTCCGAGTGAAAGGTTAGGACCATTTTAATTTCTCAAGAGCTTCCATTGTTCAATTTCGAGCGTCTCGATATATTATGCGCCTGAATCGGACCTTCGAGTTAAAAGTTGTGACCATTTGAATTTCCCGAGAACTTCCGTAGTTCAATTTCGAGCGTCTCGATATATTATGCGCCTGAATCTGACCTTCGAGTGAAAAGTTATGACCATTTGAATTTCTCGAGAGCTTCCGTTGTTCAATTTCGAGAGTCTTGATATATTATGCGCCTGAATCGAACATCCGAGTGAAAAGTTATGACCATTTGAATTTCTCGTGAGCTTCCGTAGTTCAATTTCGAGCGTCTTGATATATTATGCGCCTGAATCTGACCTCCGAGTGAAAAGTTATGACCACTTGAATTTCCCGAGAGCTTCCATAGTTCAATTTCGAGCGTCTCGATATGTTATGCGCCTGAATCTGACTTTCGAGTGAAAAGTTATGACCATTTGAATTTCTCGAGAGCTTCCGTTGTTCAATTTCGAGCGTCTCGATATATTTTGCGACTTAATCAGTCCTCCAAGTTAAAAGTTATGACCATTTGATTTTCTCGAGAGCTTCCGTTGTTCAATTTCGAGCGTCTCGATATATTATGCACCTGAATTGGTCCTCCATGTGAAATGTTACGACCATTTCAATTGCTCAAGAGCTTCCATTGTTCAATTTCGAGCGTCTCGATATAGTATGCGCCTGAATCGGACCTCCGAGTTAAAAGTGATGACCATTAGAATTTTTCGAGAACTTTCATTGTGAATTTTCGAGCGTCTCGATATATTATGCGTCTTAATCGGACCTCCGAGTTAAAAGTTATGACCATTAGAATTTCTCGAGAGCTTCCATTTTTCAATTTTGAGCGTCTCGTTATATTATCATCCTGAATCAGACATCCAAGTAAAAAGTCATGACCATTTGAATTTCTCGAGACCTTCCGTTGTTCAATTTCGAACGTCTTGATATATTATGCGCCTGAATCTAACCTCCGAGTGAAAAGTTAGGACCATTTGAATTTCTCGAGAGCTTCCATTGTTCAATTTCGAGCGTCTCGATATATTATGCGCCTAAATCGGACCTTCGAGTTAAAAGTTATGACCATTTGAATTTCCCGAGAGCTGCCGTAGTTCAATTTCGAGCGTCTCGATATATTATGCGCCTGAATTGGACCTTCGAGTGAAAAGTTACGACCATTTGAATTGCTCAAGAGCTTCCATTGTTCAATTTCGAGGGTCTCGATATATTATGTGCCTTAATCGGAACTCCGTGTTAAAAGTTATGAGCACTTGAATTTCTCGAGAGCTTTGGTTGTTCTATTTCGAGTATCTTTATATATTATGCGCCTGAATCGGACCTCCGAGTGAAAAGTGATGACCATTTGAATTTTTCGAGAGCTTCCGTTGTGCAATTTCTAGCGTCTCGATATATTATGCTCCTGAATCCGACCTCCGTGTGAAAAGTTATGACCATTTGAATTTCTCGAGAGCTTCCGTTGTTCAATTTCGAGCGTCTCTATATGTGATGCGCCTAAGTCGGACATCCGAGTTAAAAGTTATGACCATTTGAATTGCTCGAGAGCTTCCGTTGTTCAATTTCGAGCGTCTCGTTATATTATGTCGCTTAATCGGACATCCAGTGAAAAGTTATGACCATTTGAATTTCTCGAGAGCTTCCTTTGTTCAATTTCGAGCGTCTCGATATATTATGTGCCTTAATCGGACCTCCGAGTTAAAAGTTATGACCACTTGAATTTCTCGAGAGCTTTGGTTGTTCAATTTCGAGTATCTTTATATATTATGCGCCTGAATCGGACCTCCGAGTGAAAAGTGATGACCATTTGAATTTTTCGAGAGCTTCCGTTGTGCAATTTCTAGCGTCTCGATATATTATGCTCCTGAATCCGACCTCCGTGTGAAAAGTTATGACCATTTGAATTTCTCGAGAGCTTCCGTTGTTCAATTTCGAGCGTCTCTATATGTGATGCGCCTGAATCGGACCTCCTAGTTAAAAGTTTTGACCATTTGAATTTCCCAAGAGCTTCCGTAGTTCAATTTCGAGCGTCTCGATATATTATGCGCCTGAATCTGACCTTCGAGTTAAAACTTATGACCAATTAAATTTCTCAAGAGCTTCCGTTGTTCAATTTTGAGCGTCACGATATATTATGCGCCTGAATCGGACATGCGAGTGAAAAGTTATGACCATTTGAATTTCCGGAGAGCTTCCGTAGTTCAATTTCGAGCGTCTCGATATATTATGCGCCTTAATCTGACATTCGAGTGAAAAGTTATGACCATTTGAATTTCTCGAGAGATCCCGTTGTTCAATTTCGAGCGTCTCGATATATTATGCGACTTAATCGGACCTCCGAGTTAAAAGTTATGACCATTTGAATTTCTCGAGAGCTTCCGTTGTTCAATTACAAGCGTCTTGATATATTATGCGCCTGAATCGGACCTCCGAGTGAAAGGTTATGACCATTTGAGTTTCTCGAGAGATTCCGTTGTTCAATTTTAGTGTCTTGATATATTATGCGCTTGAATCGGACATCCGAGTTAAAAGTTATGACCATTTGAATTTCACGAGAGATTCCGTTGTTCAATTTCAAGGGTCCGGATATATTATGCGCCTGAATCGGACCTCCGAGTGAAAGGTTATGACCATTTGAATTGCTCAAGAGCTTCCATTGTTCAATTTCGAACGTCTCGATATATTATGCGCCTGAATCGGACCTCCGAGTGAAAAGTTATGACCATTTGAATTGCTCAAGAGCTTCCATTGTTCAATTTCGAACGTCTCGATATATTATGCATTTCAATCTGACCTCCGAGTGAAAAGTGATGACCATTTGATTTTTCAAGAGCTTCCGTACAGCAATTTCGAGCGTCTCGATATATTATGCGCCTTAATCAGACCTCCGAGTTAAAAGTTATGACCACTTGAATTTCTCGAGAGCTTTGGTTGTTCAATTTCGAGTATCTTTATATATTATGCGCCTGAATTGGACCTCCGAGTGAAAGGTTATGACCATTTGAATTTCTCGAGAGCTTCCGTTGTTCAATTTCTAGCCTCTCGATATATTATGCATCTGAATCTGACCTCCGTGTGAAAGGCTATGACCATTTTGAATTTCTCGAGAGCTTCCGTTGTTCAATTTCGAGCCCCTCTATATGTGATGCGCCTAAATCGAACATCCAACTTAAAAGTTATGACTATGTGAATTTCTCGAGAGCTTCCGTTGTTCAATTTCGAGCGTCTCGTTATATTATGCTCCTGAATCACAAGTCCAAGTCAAAAGTCATGACAATTTGAATTTCTCGAGAGCTTCCATTGTTCAATTTCGAGCGCCCCTATATGTGATGCGCCTAAATCGGACATCCGAGTTATAAGTTATGACCATCTGAATTTCTCGAGAGCTTCCGTTGTTCAATTTTGAGCGTCTCGTTATATTATGCTCCTGAATCAGACATCCAAGTCAAAAGTCATGACCATTTGAATTTCTCGAGAGCTTCCGTTGTTCAATTTAGAGCGTCTCGATATATTATGCGCCTGAACCTAACCTCCGAGTGAATAGTTAGGACCATTTGAATTTCTTGAGAGCTTCCTTTGTTCAATTTCGAGCGTCTCGATATATTATGCGCCTGAATCGGACCTCCGAGTTAAATGTTATGACAATTTGACTTTCTCGAGATCTATCGTTATTCAAATTTGTGCGTCTCGATATATTATGCGCCTGAATTTGACCTCTGAGTGAAAAGTGATGACCATTTGAATTTTTTGAGAGCTTCCGTAGTTCAATTTCGAGCGTCTCGATATATTATGCGCCTGAATTTGACCTCCGAGTGAAAAGTGATGACCATTTGAATTTTTTGAGAGCTTCCGTAGTTCAATTTCGAGCGTCTCGATATATTATGCGCCTGAATCTAACCACCGAGTGAAAAGTCAGGACCATTTGAATTTCTCGAGTGCTTCTTTTGTTCAATTTCGAGCGTCTCGATATATTATGTGCCTTAATAGGACCTCCGAGTTAAAAGTTATGACCACTTGAATTTCTCGAGAGCTTTGGTTGTTCAATTTCGAGTATCTTTGTATATTATGCGCCTGAATCGGACCTCCGAGTGAAAAGTTATGACCATTTGAATTTCGCGAGAGCTTCCGTTGTTAAATTTCGAGCGTCTCTATATGTGATACGCCTAAGTCGGACATCCGAGTTAAAAGTTATGACCATTTGAATTGCTCGAGAGCTTCGGTTGTTCAATTTCAAGCGTCTCGTTATTGTCGCAACCTACCCTTCGGCGGGAGGGCGACGCGTGACTCGCGGGATGCATGTTCCACGAAAGGAATACGCGCGGAGTCGCCACCAACGTTTATTTGAGGAAAACGTCGGAAAAACCAGAAAAGACGCGATCTACGAACTTTTAAGTGAAAGGTTCGGGAGTTGTATTTACGCACGGGGAAGGTATTAGCACCCCACACGTCCGTCCCAAGGGACGGCAACCTTTAATCGAATGTGCAAACATGACCTTGATTTTTATGTTCCCTCTTTATGTCTTTATATCCTTTATACCCTTTTATATTTTTTTCTCTTTTTGTGGTCGACAAGGGTGTTTCCCTTTGCTCCTACGTATTCCTCAATTGCGATGAGGAAATCAGACCAACGTAGTTCTTTTTTTATCAAGTGATTCTTTTTTACTTAAAAGGTGATCATTTTAAGGCGTTGGACCTTGAAAATGATCCATTTTTACTTAGTGAGAAATTGAAATGATAAACTTCAAAAACCTATTTTTATGGACGAGCTTGACTAGGCGAGTTGATTTTAGCCTTAATTTCACTTTAGTTATTAGTCAATTCAATTAAGAATGAGAAATCCCAAAGAGAAAACGTCCGATTGATTTTTCGCTTTATTTTACTAAAAGACATTTTTTGATTATTATATTATTATTTTACCTCTTTTTGATTTCCAACGTGGTTACGGCACGACCGAACGGTCGGAATTCATTTTAACCGAAGTTAACGGATAATACAATTCAAACGATCGGTGGAAATTTATTTTATTTTTAGGTTAAGCGAGAAATGACTTAAATAAAATGGCTTAAGCACGTCAAAAGGGGGTATAAAAAGTAAATGAAACGAGAATAAAAATACACAAAACACAATGTGGACCACCACGGGTACATAGAATGAATCGAAAAGCTTGGTTCGAGGTACTTACCCGTTGAAGATCGAAGAACGATGAAGAACGAATGAAGAACGTCGAAGAACGGTTGAAACCTTCGCGAAATTCCTCACGGAAACGTTACGGAAACGTTTCGGAAGCGCCTCGGCTTGGATTTTCTTCACGGAAACAATTTTTCCAAGCAAATTCGAAAGAGAGAGAAGTGCCTAAGGGGCTGAACCCTTTTCCACTTCACTTCCTCCCCAATTTATAGGTAAATTGGGGAGATGCTTACCGCCCAGCTCGCCCAGGTGAGCAGGGTTGCTTCCTCCAGAAGCAACAACCTTCTGGAGGAATTTTCTGGAGGGCCCAAGTGGGCCTGGTTGCTATTTGCACCCCCATTTTTACTAAGTACACCCCCTGCCCTTTTTTGGTGATTCTTTTTTCGTAAAGTTACGGAAACTTACGGATTTCGTAACGATACTTGTTTTCTTTCCGTAATGTTACGGAACCTTGCGGATTACATAATCATCCCCTTTTTGACTTACGGAATGTTACTGAACCTCACTAATTATGCAACGATGCTTCCATTCGATTTCTGGTGTGTCACGGAACCTTACGGATTATGCATCAATATTTTCTTTTGTTTTCCGGCATGTCCCGGAATTTCACAAATTGCCTAATGATGGGTGCCAAGCACCTTACAAGGACCAAACAAAAGTGGCATGTCATCAAGCAAAGGTCCCCGGACGAAATTAGGGTATGACAGTTGCCCCTCTTTACTTGTCTTTTATTGGAGATAAAAGGAAAGTAAAGATAAGACACTAATTCTGTTCCTCTCGGTTGACGAGAGTCGCGGGTGACCATAAAATTTCCGCATGCAAATGACTTGTTGATCCCGGGGGAACAAAAGGTGCAGAAGACGATGTCAGTCTCTGCATGCTATCAAGCGTTCTGTCTTACAGATAGCAAAAGAATGTTTATACGGATAACCACTCGGGTATTTCCGCCCGTCAGCGTGACTCAAAAGTCAGTATGACAGATCTTGTGAGCGCGGAAGATGATGTAAATCTCCGCGTGTCATCGGGCCCGCCGCCTCTGGATGACAAAAGGGCGCAGAATGACCATAATTTGTCTCTGCGTGCCATCAGACACAACTGTGTCTAAATGGCAAAAGGTGTGCGGAATGACCATAATTTGTCTCCGCATGTCATCGGGCCCGCCGCCTCTGGATGACAAAAGGGTGCAGAATGACCATAATTTGTCTCTGCGTGCCATCGGACACGACTGTGTCTGAATGGCAAAAGGTGTGCGGAATGACCATAATTTGTCTCCGCATGTCACATGACCTCAGGGTCAGTATGACAAAGCTTGTGGGGCGGCCGACAAAAGCAAGGCTCTTGCTCCTACGTATCCTCTAATGAGGAACTCAGACCTACGTAGTTCTAGATAACTTGTGAGACTTGAAAAAGTCTCCACCGGAAGATGCTGACATCTCCGGAAAGGGTGCAGATGACCACATTGGCCTTTGCTCATCAATCACACTTGGGGTCACTGAATGACGAGGTGCGGATAACCGTAAGGTGTCTCCGCGGGCTACCAGCTCTTGGGTCATGGTAACAAAAAGCGGTGCGGTCGACAAAAGCAAGGCTCTTGCTCCTACGTATCCTCCAATGAGGAACTCAGACCTACGTAGTTCTGGATAACTTGTGAGACTTGAAAAAGTCTCGGTGTTTTCTCCACTAAAATGCAAACATGCTTTAGCAAAGAGACAAATATTCCAACTGATTAGAGCAGCATATGCTTTTTTGAGTGAAAAACAATGCGTCTACCGGGGAAGGAGAGTATGCTGATGAAATTTTCTCATAACCACAAATGAGATTTTGGATGTTTAGCATTTCGTTTCTAAATGACCATTCAGAGGAAACACTGGGTTCGACAAAAATAGAAGAAAATCACTCAAAGTGTATCAATCTCGCACAGGTAAGTGTTTTATCCTAATTCCGGACCATAGATATGTCATGACTTGATTTTACACATCGTTTCCTATCAAATCAAAGATTACATGCGTGATCATGGATCAATAGGACTTCCCTTGGGAATGGGTTCTTTTGGTGGTTTTTTCGGCTTTTGATGATTTTTTTTTTTTTGGCCTTTTTCCTTTTCCGTTTTTGTTTAGTGCGGGGCGAAGAAGTCGCTGGCACACAAGATTTTGGTTGGCAATTAAAGGGAGAAGACCACTTTAGGTCGTGGTTTCCTCTCCTTCTTTTTGTTCATTTGGTGACAATTCTGTATGGTTCAGATATTGTCCGGTCCAAAGACCTTTCTGCACATTTCTTCTGTTTTCTTTCAATCCTTGATCAGGAGCTTTCTTTCCTTCTTCTTCTTCCTTTTCTTCTTTTTTTTTTCTTTTCTCCCATTCTTTGATTGGGAATTTTCTTTCTTTTCTTTTTGCTTTCTCCCACTCTTTGATTGGGAATCTCCTTTCTTTTCTTTTTTGCTTTCTCTTTGATTGGAAATTTTCCTTCTTTCCTTTTTTTTTTGCTTTCTCTCTGATTGGAAATTTTCCTTCTTTCCTTTTTTGCTTCCGAGGGTAAGGATTGACATCCTCATCCTGGGTCAAGGTTTATGGTGAGTCAGGATTTTGGCTCAAGGTTTGTAGAATGGCTAGACATGATACATGTCAGAGTTTGGTTTGGTTCAAGGATAAAAGGGATGCCCCACATTATTTCCATGACACAAATGCAAAAATGATGATTTGGAAACTTTATGCAAAACTGGTCATGCATGCACCTATGTGGACACTCAAGTGTCAAATTTTTATGGTCATGTGATGCTAGGGCTCAGGATTCATTTCCTCTATTTTAGTCAACCCAATGTTTCCAAAATATGTTCTTTTATCAATTTGTGCATTCATTCGAGTCCATTTCGAGCGTCCGGGAAAATTTTCACAGCATTCACCCTTCAGGTGTACACACATTTTTCAAAAAACTAGCTATGATCAGTGAATTTTTTCAAAGAAAAGTTGGAAGTAATCTCTTTTCAAAAACATGTTGGTTTTTCAGCTAGACAACTTATTTTTTTTCTTTTTCTTACTTGCTCTCTCTTTTTTCTTACTTGCTCTCTTTTTCATTTTTCGTTATTTTTATTTTTATCATGATTTTTGTTTGTTTTATTATTATTATTATTATTTTGGACGATGTTCCTAACGAAGACTTCTACACGGTTCCAGAATTTCAAACATC